>NC_091955.1:45660647-45990924 GCF_031021105.1 Erythrolamprus reginae
AGAAGGTGGTGGTTCATGTATTCATGATTTTTACAACTGAGGGAACTGTTTCTGTGTTTACCTTTATGTTGTAATAGAAAATCTCAAAAATGTTTACTATTTAATTCTTTAAATTAAATAATTGTTTTCTTCTATGGATAAGTTATTTTGTTCCCTGAAGGTATGTGTTACTGTCTGTCTTCCACAGAAATAAACCAAAAGTTGTTTACTTTTTCAAGTTTCTACTGTGCCTATTGGTATGGGGAATATTTCAGACACCTGAAGTTTATTAATCAATTTAGATATTCTGCTATTTAATCAAAGTGGTGAGCACTATACAGTATTTTTCGAAGTATAAGACGCATCGGAATATAAGACGCACCTTAGTTTTTGGGGAGGAAAATAGGGAAAAGAATCTGCTTGCCAGGTATTCATCTGGCCAGCATTCTTAGTCTGGTCAGCTTCAGCACATTATTTTATCCCCTGGTTAAGAGCTTAAAAATTTATTCTAGGAGAGTAACAGTGAAAGAGCTTTCAGGCTAGTAAGATCTGGGAACATTGTTAGCACCTGGTTAAGGCTGGAAAGAAACTTAATCAGAGCAAGTTAGAGTAATGAAAAAAAACCCTGCAAAGACTTAGGGCTTTGAAAACATTATTTGCAGAGAGAAACAATGAAAAAGCCTGCAAGGTAAGAGCTGGGAAGATCATTAGCAGCTAGTTAGGACTGGGGGGGGGGGGGAGCTAGATTAAGAGTATAAGATGCACCCTAATTATCAGCCTCTTCTAGGGAGGAAAAGGGTGTGTCTTATACGCCGAAAAATACGGAAAGTATCATGAACAAAGGTTGAATCAGATTTCTGTCAGATGTGATTTGTGATCTTTATTTACAAAAATGCTTTTAGATCTTACTAAAGAATAAAAGACCATTGTATCAAAATTAAGCAACTATTTATTAAATTGTTCACGGATTTGGGAATTGCTTTTTGAAAGCTCGCAGAAACACTATAGATTATTTCATAGGTCATTTTGGGAGGAAAAAATCAGTCCACTTAACTTTAAATATACATATAGTACAGATAGTCCTTGACTTACAGCAGTTCATTTAGTGACATTGAAGTTATAACAGCACTGAAAAAAGTCTTTTTAAAATATGTCTTTATTGATTTTTCATATTTTACCTATCATAACAATTCTTTAAGCAGATCTACAGATTTTTATATACATTATTATGGTATTTAATAATTAACATGTATTTACAATTTATAAATTATTTATTTATTTATTTTATTTGACTTCTATGCCTCCCAATCCCGAAGGACTCAGGGCGACTTACAACAATAAAAAATTACAAAACAATAAAAAGAAGTCAAAAAATATAGTCTAAACTCAGAGAAGGCTTCCCTCGTGGTCCTGCCAAACTGCATTGCTTAGTTGATAGGACCTGGAGGAGGCCAACTCTGTGTGCTCTAATTGGTCTCTGAGAGGTATGTGGCAAGAGACAGTCCCGTAGATAGTCTAGCCCTGAGCCATTTAGGGCTTCATAAGTAATAACCAACACCTTGAATTATGCCCAGACACTAATAGGAAGCCAGTGCAGCTCGCGGAGTATAGGTGTTATATGGGTGCACCGGTGTGCACCCATGACAACTCGCGCGGCTGCATTTTGGACCATTTGGAGTTTCTGAACACTTTTCAAGGGTAGCCCCAAGTAGAGCGCATTGCAATAATCAAGATGGGAGGTGATGAGGGCCTGAGTGACTTTGCGTAGAGCCTCCTGGTCCAAATAGGGCTGTAACTGATACACCAGGCGAGCCTGGGCAAAGGTCCCCCTGGCCACAGCCAAAAGATGGTGTTCAAGGTTCAGCTGTGGATTCAGAAGGACACTCAAGTTGTGGATCCTATCTGAAGGGGACAGATCGAATAGTCCTTAGGAAGAAATGCTCAACCACTCAGTCTTGTCTGGGTTGAGCTTGAGCCTGTTGGCCCCCATCCAGACCCTTACAGCCTCCAGGCACTGGCACATCACATCCACCATTTCATTGAATTGGCATGGGGTGGATGTATAACTGGGTATCATCAGCGTACTGATGATACTTCGCCCAGCAGCTTCATGTAGATGTTACATAGTAGTTGGGAGAAGACAGACCTCTGCGGCACCCAACAAAGGAGAGGCCGAGGGGTGGACCTCTGCTCCCCCACTAACACTGGCTGCGAGCGACTGGAGAGATAGGAGAACCACCGCAAAACAGTGCCTCCCATTCCCAATCTCTCCTGCTGTCGCAGAAGGATACCATTGTTGATGGTATTAAAGGCCGCTGAAAGGTCGAGGAGTACCAGGATAGAATGTTCCCTATCCCAGGCCCGCCTGAGATCATCCATCATCGCGACCAAAGTGGTTTCTGTGCTGTGACCGGTCCTGAAGCCAGACTAAAATGAATCCAGATAATCAGCTTCATCCAAAGACTGCCGGAGCTAGAGTGCCACCACCTTCTCAACAACCTTACCCAAAAAGGGCAGGTTGGAGACTGGCCTATATAGTAGTTCTTCAATTCGGCTTGATCCAGGGATGGTTTCTTGAGGAACAGTTGCACAACCACCTCCTTCAATGGCTGTGGAAATGACCCCTCACTCAAGGAAGCATTAATCAACGCCTGGATCCAGCCACATGTCACCTCCTGGCTGGCAGAGACCAACCAGGAGGGTAACGGGTCTAGTAAGCAGGTGAAGGAACTCACAGCTCCAATGGTCTTGTCCACTTCCTCAGGGGTTAGCAGGTCAAACTTGTCCCAAATGTCATCTCGGTCTGAACTGCACAATTGGAGTCCAGATCATTCTGAATCTGAGTGACTTTATCTGCAAGAAACTGAACAAACTCCTCAGCTCCGCCCTGCAAGGGTTCCACCGTTTCCACCTTATTCAGGAGGGAACGGGTCACCCTAAACAGGGCGGCTGGGCGAGAATCTGCAGACGCAATAAGGGCGGTAATGTACGCAGACTTTGCCGCCTCTATCGCCACAAGGTAAGTCTTAATATAGGCTCTTACCCGTGTTTGGTCGGACTCAGAGTTACTGGTGCTCTAGGTGTCTCTTCTGGCATTTCATCCCCCAGAGTTTCTCTGTGAACCAAGGACATCTCCAGAGTCTACTACCTCAGATAGGCCGCAAAGGTACAATTTTGGTCCAGAGCCCCCAATGCGGCTTTATTCCACACCGCCGCTAGAGATTCAGCTGGACTACGGACAGACAAGTTGGGAATATCCCCAAGCTGCCTATAAAACCCTTCTGGGTCCATTAGGCGCCTGGGGCAGAACCTGGGGGATTGGTCGGTCAAAGTCCAGCCTCATCAGGGAGTGATCTGACCATGACAAGGGTGTGATGACTATACTCCTTAAAACTAGATCATTTTTCCACTGCTCCGAGATAAACATCAAGTCGAGTGTGTGTCCCCCTCTATGAATCAGACTCTGGATTACTTGGGCCAGGTCCATGGTTGTCATGGAAGCCATAAACTCCTGCGCCACTTCCGAAGTTTCGCTGAGCAACGGTAGGTTGAAGTCTCCAAGGACCGTAGGCCTGGGGAACTCCACCGCTACCCGGCTACTGCCTTGAGTAGCGCAGGCAGGGCTGTTGCAACATAGTTGTGAGGCAGGTATGTTAACAGCAAGCCCACCTGAACCCCTAAGACTCACATCCTGCAATCTTAGCAATATTGTATTATCTTACAATACTTTCTAATTTTACATCTTCATCCCACGTTTTCTCTTCAACTTTCTATATCAATCCATTTATACCACTTTTCCCATGTTTCGTAGTAATCTGAGTCTTTTGGTCCTCTAATTAAGTTCTTTGGTTACAATTTATCCATTTCTGCGCAATCAAATATTTTCTTAATATCAAAATCAAATACTTGATACTTTTATCATATTGCCTTTTAAATATTCCCAATAAAAAGAGTTCTGGGGTAAATTCCATTTTTACTCCTATTATTTCTTGTAATTGTTTATCTTTGTACAATATTTCTTCGTTTTGGGACACAGCCACTATGTGTGAAAGAAGGTGCCTTGCTCATTTTTGCATTTCAGACAAATCAAATTTAAATTAGGATATATTTTTGTTAATCTTACAGGGCCAAGTGCTAACGGTAAAACATTTTATAATGATTTGCTCCCATTCAGCCAAGTATGTTGTGTCTTACATTTTTCACTCATGCTGTCATTGTCCATTTTACTATGTCTTCGTCCCTATGAACTTGTACCAGATAATTATATATTTTGTAAATAATTTTGTCTTCTGGGCCGGTCAGAAGTTTATCTAATTGTTGAATTTCTATTTCGATTCCAATTTCTTCACTACCTTTTTTTGTATCTTGATTGGAATTGAAGATAAGGCCACCAATCTACCTTGCTTTTCCAAATCCTCTCTGCTTTTTTATTTCCCAAACTCACTCAAAATATATTTCTATTTAACCATTATAGTTGTATCATTCATGTTTGGGTAGATCATTGCCTCCATGGTGGATAGCCAATTAGGAATTTTCAAGGAATGCTTTTTTTCTGACCTCTTGCCAAATTTGCATAAATGAATCTCTAATCATATGTCTATGGAATTACTGTTGTTGTTTATTTTCTTTATTGTATAGAAATGCATGCCATCCCTTCTATAGGACATGACTTTCCTATATCAATAACTGTCTATTCCTCAAATTGATCCAATTTCTAAGTCAAACCAACAGTACTGCTTTATGATATAGTCTCTAGTCTGGGAGCCCAAAGCCACCTCTGGTTCTGCGATCTTGCAAATCAATTAATTTAATTCTCAGCCTTTTGCTTTGCTGTATAAATTTCAAAATAATTTTATCCCAGTCAATAAACATTTTTATCCAATTTTTTAGGTATAGTTTGAAATAAGTGTAATAATTTTTGTAAAATGTTCATTTTTATGGGTGCTATCCAACCTAGTAATAATAATTGCAGCATTCACCACCTTTCTTTTTCTTCTGATTTAATATCATATTCTTAGTTAATAATTTGGGTTTTTGTTTATTGATTCTGAGGCCTGCCACCTCCCCTTACTTTTCTATTTCTTTAATTAATATTGGCCCTGTTTCTTGTAGATCTTCAAAAAAGAATAGTAAGTTATCGGCAAAGGCCTGTATTTTATACTCTTATCTTCTAATTTTGGTTCCTTTAATGTTTAATAATGATCTAATTTTGTTTACAATATTTCTAAAGTCAAGATAAAAAGTAGAGATGACAATATGCATCTCTGCTGGCCTCCTTTCTTTATCTGGAATGGCCTAGTAATATTCCCATTTATTATTACCTTGATTTTCTGGGAAGTGTGTATTGTTTCTATCATTTGTTCAGAATTTTCTCTGAATTTAAATTTTTTAATTTGCCGAATCATATATTGCTAAATGTTGAATATTGTTGAATGCCTTTTGTTGAATGCATTCAGGAAAACAAATGCAGCTTGCTTTTCTGGATGTGCCTCATAATATTCTAACATGTTTAATACAATTCTGGTGTTGGTTCAAATTCGTCTTGTTGGGAGAAAGCCATTTTTATCTGAATGTATAATTTTATTTAATATTCTCTTTGTTATTTCTGCCATAACGTTCATAAAAATGTTATAGGTGGTGTTCAACAATGTTACGCTTATAGTTATAATTTGATTTGCATTGGCACTTCCTTTCACAATCATGATGATGAACGCTTCCCTCCACAAGTCTGTGATTTTGCCTTTCGATAGAATTTCATTATACAAATCTAATTATAGTAGTTGCAGTGATTCTCCTGCATTTCTGTAGAATTCCTCCAGAAGGCCATCTGGTCCAGGAGATTTGTTACTTTTTTGCTTTTTGCTTGCATTTTTTCCCATCAGTGTTATTTCTCTGTTTAACTTTATTTTGTCTTCATCATCTAATGGCGGCATACTTCCTCCCTTTAGATATTAATTTATTTTCTTTCTTTCTTTCTTATCTTGTTTGTATACATTTTCAAAATATCCTGAGGCAATTAGAGTCTATTATTTCATTATAATCCACTATGTAATTATTCCACTATGCATATCTTTTTATAACCTGTCATTATTTTTCCGTGGGTTCGCCTATAAAATTATTTTTGGTTTTTATTGGGTGCATATATATTTACTAGGAGCATTGTAATGTAACCCATCTTAATTTCAAGCATTAACAACCTTCCTTTGGGATATATATATTCCTTTGTGGGGTGCTTCAGGGGTTGGTTCTCTCCCCCTCCTTTTTAACATTACATGAAACCGCTGGGTGAGATAATCCAATAACATGGGGAGAGGTATCAGCAGTATGCTGATGATATCCAGCTTTACATCTCCACCCCATGTCAATTCAGTGAAGTGGTGGACGTGATGTGCCGGTGCCTGGAGGCTGTGAGGATCTGGATGGGAGCTAACAGGCTCAATCTCAACCTGGACAAGACTGAATGGCTGTGGGCATTGCCTCCCAAGGACTTTTCCATCTATCCATCCATCCTTAGTCATGGGGGATGTGACATTAACCCTCTCAAAAAAAGTCCGCAATCTAGGTGTTGTCCTAGATCTGCAGGTGAGATTGAAACAACATCTCAGCTGTGGCTAGGGGTACTTTTGCGAAGGTTCACCTGGGGCACCAGTTGCGGCCCTATCTGGATCGGGAGTCTCTTCTTGCAGCCACTCACACCCTTGTCACCTCATGTCTCAAATATTGCAACACGCTCTACTGGGGCTATCCTTGAAAAGCATTCAGAGACTACAATTGGTCCAGAACGCAGCCATGCCAGGTGTTGTGGGTGTGCCTAGGTACACAACATCACATTAACACTCCACGAGATGCACTGGCTCCCAATCGGTCTCCGGACACAATTCAAGGTGTTGGTTATCACCTTTAAAGCCCTACATGGCTTAGGGCCAGATTATTTACAGCACCGCCATCTGTCGCACACCTTCCAGTGACCGATCAGGGCCCACAGAGTTGGCCTTCTCAGAGTCCCGTCAGCTAGACAATTTTGGTTGGTGGGGCCACAGGGTAGGGCCTTCTCTGTGGTGGCTCTGGCTCTCTGGAACCAACTGCTCCTGGAGATCCACACAGTCCCCACCCTCCTGGCCTTCTGAAAGGCTGTGAAAACTTGGCTTTGCTGGCAGGCCTGGAGCCGATGAGCTATACTATCTAGCTCTGGCCATAGGTATGAATGATTTATTTTGAAGTTTTAAATTGTCACTATATTGTTTTAAAATGTACGCCACCCAGAGTCCGGGAGGAGCTGGTTGGCTTATAAATTAAATAAATCAAATAAAATTAAATTTCCTTAGGGGTTTTTTTTTGCTTATAATACTATTTTTTTCTTCTCTGCCTAGTGATGCATTGAGTTTGCCTAGTTTTTGACATTTTAAAAATCTTTTTAATGTGTTTTTTTGAAGACACAATGTCTGCCTTTTTATTAATTAATTTCATAAATATTTTCCTTCTTTTTCCTAGGTTATATAATCCTTTTACATTTATTGATATTAATTTGGTTTTTCTGAATTTTCTTAACTCTTTATAGATATTTCATTTTTGATTGTTTTTGTGCCTCTCTTGTGTTCTGTTTCTAATTCCTTGTATCTATTTGGGCGGTTCTTTAGATTATTTAGTTCGTTCCTTCCTTTCCTCTTCTTTCGTTTCCTGTCTTTCTTCTTGGGTTGCTGGTTCCAATCTCTCTTCAATATTTGACTCTTCATCTATTCTTAATAATCGATCATATATCTCTTGGGCTTACTCTAAACTATCTACTTTTTCTGCCTTCCCAGGTAATTATCACCCCTTCTGGAATTATCCATCTCAATAGTATGTTCTTTTTATTTAACATGGATTCCAAGAACTGGTAATCTTTCCTCTGTTCGCGCACACATGTTGGAACCTGCTTTAATGTAATTACTTCTTATATATCAGTGGTTCTTCTCTCATGGCTTTATAGATAATATCTCTGTTTTTTCCTAGCAAACTTTATGTGAACTTCTCAGAGTAGGTGGTGGGGTTTGGCATAATTTGTTTGAACACCTCATCTAGATTGTCTATTATTTTCTGCCTATCCTGGAGTGTTTCCGCTATCATTAATCCTTCTAGCTCTTCTTTCTTCTTTCTTTGTCTCAATAACATTCTGGAACCATAGGTCCATTTCCAGAGTTATTAGGGAATTTCCTAGTTTTTTGTTGGCTATTGTCATTTTTGGTCCATCCATCCTATTTTTTTCTCGGTTTGCTCGGCCTTTGTGTCCAAGTATTTAATATGCTGTTCTTTTTTAAAAATTGTCCCTTGTATCGATTATATTCTGGTATCTAATTTCTGAATATCTGACTTCAGCTCTACATGATTTTGTGATATTACCTCCTGTAATTTCAGCATGGTTTCTTGCATCATTGTGAGTGTAGTGTTCATTGTCTGTATCACTGATGTCCCATCTACTTTTTTGGCGGTCAGCATCTCCTCTTGAACACTGACTAGCAGGCGAAGCTGTTGCTACTGTAGGGTTAGACAATACAATGTTGTAGTGAGAGAGTTAGATCTTATGAATATTACTATTTTAATTTTGATTTTAAGTCTTCTATTAATAATCTATCAATATTAATAAACTTATTTTCCTGCTGTTGGTCTTATAAAACTTAATATATTCTATAAAATACTCAATTATAATTATATACTAATAATACATTACATATAATAATAAATATCATTTATAATATACTTAGTCCCTGTAATGTATTTATTTATATTGTACTGTGAATATTATTAGTAAATATTAATTCATTTGATATATTTTATACAGAATCAATTATGTTAATATGTCTATAAATTAGCTTTTAAGTATATAAATAAATTCAATGGTCAAATAATATTTTAAATAATAGGTCAGATAAGTAGAAAGAAGGGAGAAAATGTATAATATAAGAAAGAAAAGAAGGAAGAGTAAATACTTGACCTTAAAAAATAATAATGTCACAATAATCTAATCGATATTCTACAGTTCAATAGTTACTTGTTCCTATATGTTAACCTTACATTACTCACAGATACAGGCTTCAAATTCCAGGATCTTTCCAAGTTCCAAGGTTGTATTATTACAGTCTTGCTTTCAATATCACCTCTGACAAATTTGCTCATCATCTGTTCCTTTTGACACGTTTTGTTTCCATCTTTCTAGTTTTGTAATGTTCGCTACTTTGTTCATTCTAAATTACCGCCTTCCGTTAGTCCTTGATTTAATCCCTTATCTACACACAGATTTCTTTTTATTCTTCTCTAGTACCCTTCTTCCATTTGGACTTTAAACTCTTTGATCTTTTTATTTAAATCACAGCTTCTCATTTCCAGCCAACTAATTAGCATATGTTCTGCTACATTCCCCTTCAAAAATGTTGTTCCCCATCTCTTATCCCACACCCACTGATAATTTCTTATTCTATTCTGGTCTTTTCTTATATTTAATCTCGATTTTGGCAGTTTCTTTTCTTTTACCAATTTCCAGCTTTTGCTTGCAGTTGCTGCTAAATTCCATCTGGAGCTTCCTTCTTGCCATGAAAGTTTAGACCACTCACTTGACAATTCCCTCAGTGGCAAATATGGGAGTCCTCTCTTTTAACTCAGGCATAGACTGCTGGAATAATTCTGCTTCCATATCTGTTGTGGTTCATTATAGCTTTGGGTCCGCCATGTTATAATAACATGATTGTACATATTCCCGCTGGATTAGAGAGGGTGCCCTTCGCTCCAGCGGGCAGTTGCCTCCACCATGCTGTTGCTCGGGATGCCCCTCTTTTCCACCATTCTGTGCCCCAGAATATTTCTAAATGCAAAATAAAGCAGATTCAAAGAACGGAGATTGTCGTTTTCCTCCTGCACCAGCCAACGTTACCACCGGAAGTCCTGAAAAAAGTCTTGTTACCATTTTTAGTACTTTATGACCATAGGGGCATGCCCATTGTCATGCTGGCAATTGACTCATATTTATGACTGGGGTTTTCTTTTGCACCTTTCTGACAAGCAAAGTCAATAGAAAATCCAGAGTCACTTAGAGACCATTTTATTTATTTATTTATTTATTTATTTATTTATTTATTTATTTATTTATTTATTTATTTATTTATTTATTTATTTATTTATTTATTTATTTATTTATTTATTGAATTTGTATGCCGCCCCTCTCTGTAGACGGGGAAGCTCACAGCAATAGTAAACAATGTAAAATACAAATCTAATATTTAAAAAACTAAAAAACTCATAATTAAAAAACATACACACAACATACCATACACAAATTATATAGGCCTGGGGAAGATGTCTCAATTCCCCCATGCCTGACGGCAGAGGTGGGTCTTAAGAAGTTTACGAAAGGCAAGGAGGGTGGGGGTAATCCTAATCCCCGGGGGGAGCTGGTTCCAGAGGGTCAGGGCTGCCACAGAGAAGGCTCTTCCCCTGGGTCCCACCAGTTGCAGTGGATTCACTTAACAACTGGCAAGAAAATGGGTCACCAGAAATTTTAAGTTTAATTGTGATTATAAGTCGAGGACTACCTGCAACTTGAATTCTAGCCTTAAAATATTTTAAGATCTTATTCTGGTAAATAGAAAAAAACTAGAGAATGTCAAATTCTTTTTTCCGCAGTAAAACTTTCTTTGTGCAATTTTCTTTCCAAATAGAAACATATATTGTTAACTTTGTCAACAAAAACATACAAAGCAATACTCTTATTAAAAAACATGTTGCCTATAAAACATAATTGCCAAGGAAAACTATAATTGACAAAGAATTAACCAATTTAAAAGTCTTGTTAATTCCATAGTACACTTCAAAGACTTTATTTCATTAACTGCAGCTACACAATCAGGCCAGATGTCGGGTGAAGGAAAAGCTGGTCCCCCAGGAGGCAGTTCACGAGCAACTTTTCCTCCAACTAACAGAGGGAGGGGCCGTTTTCCAGGTGCCCTTCCTGGAGGGGACAGATTTCCAGGACCAGCTGGACCCGGAGGGCCTCCTCCACCTTTTCCAGGTAAAGTATTTCTTACTATTTTTTAGTTTTGTTGTTCTGCAGAGGTAGGAGCCTTGAGTCTTTTTATTTTGTTTCTGAAATTTAGGAGTAATGCATGATGATGAAATATTGATGTATTATATATTGAACCAAGTCTTAGACACAGTATAACACAGTTTTGCAATAAATACTAACAGAAATGTAAAATATTTTAATATTTGTTGCTGTACTGCAAGCTAATGGTTTCTCCTATTAAAATGTAGATATTCCACTTGTTTTCTTTGAAAAGATAGTCAGTTTAGAATAGAATTAAATTCCTTTTAAAGTTGCCTAAGTTGTTAAAAGCTTTCCTAAATTGTTTTGTTAAATAAAAGGAATACAACAACATAATTTATTGAATATATATTTTACCTGATTTCCAGCGACACTCAGCAGTATGGTATAGTAGCTTTATTTATAAGTTTTCTTCCATATTTGGTCATTTTTATTTTTATTTACTTTGATGGTATGCTTTTTCTATCTTCTACTGTTGATACTTCCTTCTGAGTCTATACTCAAATTGAGAGCGTTTTAAATAAAAGGGACAGAAAAAAACCTGCTTTTAATAAACAAATAGCAAATTAAATGGTATCAATATGATTGCTGTTATTTTTATTTCTTTATCTTTTTTTTGCCTAGAATTAGAATCTGATATTTATTTGGATTTTATCTATTAAACAGCATACTTATTGCAAATGTTTTATTTGGAGAAAATATGGGCAGTAGAATATTAATAATAGACATTTTCCCTCCCTCTTTAGCTGGACAGACTCCTCCACGTCCACCTCTAGGTCCTCCGGGCCCACCAGGCCCACCAGGTCCTCCTCCACCTGGCCAGGTTCTGCCTCCTCCACTAACTGGTCCTCCTAATCGTGGTGACCGTCCCCCTCCTCCAGTTCTGTTTCCAGGACAACCATTTGGCCAACCTCCATTGGGTCCACTTCCGCCTGGTCCTCCACCTCCAGTACCAGGCTATGGTCCTCCACCAGGTCCTCCACCCCCACAGCAAGGTCCTCCGCCACCTCCAGGTCCTTTCCCCCCTCGTCCACCTGGTCCTTTAGGACCACCCCTTACACTGGCTCCTCCTCCTCACTTACCTGGGCCGCCACCAGGTGCTCCCCCTCCCGCCCCGCACGTGAATCCAGCTTTCTTCCCCCCACCAGCCAACAGTGGCATACCTACATCAGACAGTCGTGGTCCACCACCTTCAGACCCATATGGCCGACCTCCACCATATGACAGAGGTGATTATGGTCCACCAGGCAGGTGAGTATGCCCTTTTCATTTATAACATATTTATTGACAAGGGAATTTCGGAGCCTGTTCAGATAGTATTCTCTCATTTTGGACAAGAAATATTCAACATCTGATGTCATAATTAAAACAGTATTTTCCTAATTTTAATCTCTCTCTGAGTATTTTATAACTTTGGGATTTCTAATGTTCTTCTGCTAATAAGAGTTCTAGAATTCTCTGCAGTGGGGAAATCTATTTAAAAATCTATTTATATATCTATAGCTTTTAAAAAATAAAATAAAATAAAATAAATAAATCAATCTGTCATTTTGCATTAGAAAGTGATACAAAAAGAAAATACGTTTCACCAGGGAAAGCCTGCTAAAACAAATTTGAAGCTCATAATTGCAAAAAAAGAGTATACAGAGCTCACCCATATTTTAACTGAATAGTCATTGTTCCTCTTTGTTACTATTTGCTTCCCATGGGTATTGTGCCACCTGCTTACCAAAGCAGTGTACCAAACAATTGATTAAAAATGCTGCTTAGGTCTTTTGTCTTCCATTCATTTACATATTTATTTGTTTTTGTCCTTTATATATAAGCCTTTTAAAGAATGAATTATGAATATTGTTTTTATGAGATATATTAAAACTTTCTTGCCTTCTGTAGATTTGCTTTTATCTTTAAATATACTGTACTTCCTTTAATGAGTCCTTTACTCACAGTTAACCATTATGCAGGGAGATGCTTGTTACTTATATAACAGACATGGCTTTTGCTTTCTTCTGCCTCTTATACATAGATACCATCTGCTCTGGAATGTTAAAATTCACTATTCTGTTGGACGCAGTTCTCTCAGTGTCATGATAGCCTATAATAAGTTCAAGTATCTACTGTCTTAAGATTTAAGTAACAGCTTGACTGGTTTGAAGAGTTAAAGTTGTTTTGGACCCTGTGTGGATACAGATTGCTCTGCAGTTGCAGAGGGCAACCATGCAATCCTGAAAAAAGAAGTATCTGTGTTTATGGAGTTATTGCAAGTACTATAAGAGTGCACTTACTTATACAAAAGCACTTTTTCCTTTCAGATTCAAAATACTACAAAGCTCTACTAAAGTAATCAAAATTAGAAGAGTCCACTAAAAAAAGCTATGTGGATTGTCTTACTTTTCAGTCTGCTGTACCTGTATCTGCTGTAGCTGTACTGTATATAGGGATCTTATTTGCAATATCTATTGTCTAGATCAGCGTTTCCCAACCGGTGTGCCGCGGCACACTAGTGTGCCGCGAGACATGGCCAGGTGTGCCGCCAAGCTCCAGCTGGGCGGGGCGCTGCCAGTACTTCCGTCCTGGGGCTCCCGCTCGCAGCTGTCCCCCGGCTCCTGCTCGATGCCGCGGTTTTCGGCGCTCTCCTGCTGGGCCCCAAAGAAGGAAGGCAGGAAGAAGGAGAGCTCCATTCTTTGCGCCTTTTTCCCGCCTTCCTTCTTTGGGGCCCAGCAGGAGAGCGCCGAAAACCGCGGCATCGAGCAGGAGCCGGTTGACAGCTGCGAGCGGGAGCCCCAGGACGGAAGTACCGGCAGCGCCCCGCCCAGCTGGAGCTTATCTGGCGTCGACGGCAAGTGTCCTTTGTGGCCCGGCGGGAGGGCACTGGCGATGGGAGCGGGGGGGGGGTGGCCGCAGCGGCCGCAGGCAGTCGCAGGGAGATGGCGGCGGCGAGAGGGAGCGCTCTCTCTCTCAGCTGACTGCAAGCGGGAGCCCTGACGGTGGCGGTTGGACGTGCGGCAAGTGTCCTTTGTGGCCCAGCGGGAGGGCACTGGCGATGGGAGCGGGGGGGGGGCGGCCGCAGCGGTCGCAGGGAGATGGCGGCGGCGAGAGGGAGCGCTCTCTCTCTCTCAGCTGACTGCAAGCGGGAGCCCTGACGATGGCGGTTGGACGTGCTGCTGGCACTGCGGGCCTGGCATATACAGTGTCCAGCAGCACGTCCAGCTGCCGCCGTCAGGGCTCCCGCTTGCAGTCAGCTGAGAGAGAGAGAGAAAGAAAGAGAGACATATAAGAGAGGCAGAGAGAGAGAGAGACATAGCAAGAGAGGCAGAGAAAGAGAGACAGAGCAAGAAAGAGAGGCAGAGAAAGAGAGATAGAGAAAGAGAGAGAGAAAGAGAGACATAGCAAGAGAGGCAGAGAGAGAGAGAAAGAAAGAGAGACATAGCAAGAGAAAGAGAGAGACTTAGCAAGAGAGGCACAGAGAGAGAGAGAAAGAGAAAGAAAGAGAGACATAGCAAGAGAGACAGAGAGAGAGAAAGAAAGAGAGAGAAAGAAAGAGAGATAGCAAGAGAGGCAAAGAGAAAGAAAGAGACATATAGCAAGACAGTGAAAGAGAGAGAGCAAGAGAGAAAGAAAAAAGCAAGAAAGAGATAGCAAGAGAGACAGAGAGAGAGAGAGAGCAAGGGAGAGAGAAAGACATAGAGGAAGGGAAGGAGGGAGAGAGAAAGAGAGCAAAAAAGAGAGGAAGAAAGAAAGAGGGATGGAGAGAGAGAAAGAAGGGAAGGAAGGAAAAGAGAGAAAGAGGGAGAAATATAGCGAAAGGGAGGAAGAGAGAGGGTTTTTTTGTCCAAACTTTTCTTTACCCCCCCCCCCCGCCCCCCCCCCCTTTCAGTGTTCCCCAGGATTTTGAAAATATGAATAATGTGCCGCGGCTCAAAAAAGGTTGGGAAACACTGGTCTAGATAAACCAGCCATTGTGATAGAGAATCTTTTCAGATGGCACAATATATGAGAAAACACCCATTAGAAAATAAAGGGTGACAATAGGAATATTGTTTTGAGTAGTACCTTTTCAATATTCAGTTTATGAATATGTATAGTGACTTCACATGACTGCTTCACCACTCCATATTTCAGTTTTTAAAATCCACTTATTTTCTAGCTTCATTTTAAAACATGCTATAGGTTTATGGTTTTTCTTCATATTTATTTTTGATGGTATTTATATTATGTTAATGTTATAGCACCTCTCAAAATTTTATTGATTGTGATACATAATTTTTGAATGTTGTAAGTATATCAGTGAGGCTTTGTGGGCATGAAAAATTGTTAAATAAGTAACATATTTTTTTCTGAAACATTGAGTCCAGTATTTAATTTATTTGTTGAATTTAAATCTAAAAATTTTAAATATAAAATGTAAGAAAGCTTATTTTTATGAAGTTAGAGCATTATGCATAATTGCTTGAAAGAATATGCAAAGAACTCAATACATTTCTATTTTTATATAGAGAATAATTTAATAAGCAAAGGAGGGCTGAGGGTGGTGAAAGGAGAAGTAGAACCTCTGCACATAATGACCAATATTTTCATGATGATCTCAACTACAATCCATAATTATATTTAAATTGTCAATTATATATCATAGGCGTTTCACTGGAAATAACATGTCCATAAGAGAACAATTACATATGCCATTGTATTGGAGACAAACGAAAAATAATACTCAAAACGCAGGGAGGTATGAATTTTTAGACATTTCCTCTTATGCTAAATCAGCTATAGGATCTTGATCCACTTCTTGCTCTTAAGAGGATAGAATTGCTTATTCTGCATTTTCTTTCTACCAGAAAAACTAACATTTGCAAGAAACATTTCTCAAAAGCAATTTAAGCCATATAATTTACAATGCTGGAAGGAATATGAAGAACATATAGTCTAACATCACACACGGCATGATCTCCTTTTTAAGTGTCTCAGTGAAATTATGTGATTTTGATTTGTATTTGTTACAAGCTGAGGGGAGGAGAAAACAGGTTAATTAATTACATTTTGGGTGTAGCAGAGTGCCTGTAGAAGGGAAGAGGGGTACTCTATTCATATTGTCAGTCTTCAAATCTTGTAAAGATTGACAGAAGTCACAAAGTTCAAAAGGGCACTAGTAGAATAAGTTAACATTTTCTATCTCCAATTTTAGGTAAATAAGTAATTAATCAAGTGTGTAGCCACCATATTACCTTGCTTATATGTACTATATCATAACAGAACATAGAATATTTTTAATTCTTAGCACAATTTATTCATTGTTATAAAAATATAAGCATATGTATTAAGGCCATACTTGTTTATTGGAGCAACTTTGGTTTTGTACCTGAATTATCATTGACAGAAGTTTTGTAAGCATCTGAAGTTTTCTGAAGATGGAAAGCACTGCATAAATATATCAGAGTTGTTGCTTCTTTTGTGATAGTATACTTTTTTTTCTCTCTAGCTTGCAGGTTTTGCATTGCAAAGAAAAAGCTTTCCTTTATGCGTTTTGCTTATAATTTCATACTAAAATTACTGTAATAATTGTGCTGCTGGAAGTAAATAAAATTGAACTTGTGTCTCTTTGCAGAGAAATAGATGCTGCAAGGACACCATTAAGTGAAGCAGAATTTGAAGAAATTATGAATAGAAATAGGGCTATTTCTAGCAGTGCCATTTCAAGAGCTGTATCAGATGCAAGTGCTGGTCAGTATATTTTAATTTATGACTATTTTGTTCTATAATCTGTATTTACATGTAAGCAAGAGATGAACTAGAAACAATAAATATGGGAAGTAAAGATTTCTGATCAATGTATTATAAGCATGTTTATTTCTTACTGCTATGCTTATCTAAAGGACTGGTTCCTCCTATGTGAATTGAGACATTTTTCTGAAGAGATAATTCTTGTGCCTTTATTTTCTTATATATAGCTTCTAAGGACAAGGAAGTGGGACTTCGTTTCTGAAGCACAAAAAAGTATAAGTCTACACCATACACTTGGCCTTTGTCTCTTCAGTGTTTCAGCTCTGACTAATGTTATCCTTTCAGAAAACATTTAGCATACAGTATTTTTATTCATTATCTTTGCCAATTTTAAAGCTTTACCAATCATTGACATCATAAATTCTTCAACTTTTAAATACAAAATACTTTTTGGATTTTTAAACATTTTGCTTTTATTTAATAAAATAGAACCAAAAAAAGCAATATAAGAGCAACAAAATTTTATACTTATATGAAAACACAGGTGGAATAATTTCAAATAGATTGCAAGAAAGGATAGGTATACTATATTTTTATTGTTCATATAGTCTATATCTGTAAACTATAATTCAGAAATTGCAGGTATCATCAGCTCCTCTACTGAATGGAAGAGTATTGTGATATAGATGTCTAATAATATTGCTTACAACATTATTGAATTAATGTTTGTGCAAATTATGAATAAATAAATCTTGTATTGTATGTTGGAAGAGTATAGGGCAGTGATGGTGAACCCTTTTCCCCTCAGGGGCCAAAAGACCATGGATATGTGCTATCGCACATGCCCGAGTGCCCATGCCCATAATTCAATACCTGGGGAGGACGAAAACAGCTTCCCCCACCCCCCACAGGCCTCCTGGAGGCCGGAAATGGCCTGTTTCCCAACTTCTGGTGGGCCTAGTAGGGTTGTGTTTCGCCTTCCCAGGCTCTAAAGGTTTCCCTGGAGGCGGGGGAGGGTACAAATGCCCTCCCCCACCCCCCAAGAGGCTCTCTGGAAGCCAAAAATGCCCTTCCAGAGTCTCTGTGTGAGCCAAAAAGCAGCTGGCTAAGACAACGGCTTGCGTGCCAACAGATATAGCTCTGCATGTCACCTGTGGCACCTATGCCATAGGTTCGCCTTCACTAGTATAGGACAACTTGCCATGGCCAATTCACAAAACCAATTTGCCACAGTCAACTAGATGCGAGACAACTTGCAGCAGGACAAGAGTTACACTAATATTGAAGAAATGGTGGAATAGAATCATTAAAGAAAGGATGCAAAAGGAGGGAGAAATAGAAATGTGAATGACAAAGGTTAAAATGTTTTTTAAATTAAATTGAACTGTTGAATTGACTCATGGCAAGTTGGCCCGTGGTGAGTTAGCCGGGATGACTTGTCCTACAATGAATTGGCTACAGCAAGTTGGCCAAAGATGTTCCATTCTGGAAGGAGGAGTGAACTCATACAACACCTATGATAGCACGCTTTTCTAAAAAAACAGTTTTATACAGAGACTATTTGTGTCGGGAGGAATACAATAATGGAATCCTTTCTTGTAGTATTTAATTGTTTTTTAAGTGGTGGTCTTAAATCTTATGACACTCATTCATTTTAAATTCTAGTTTATAATCTAAAATGTGTAAGCTAAGAACAATTTTATCAGTTTACCGTATATTTGTATGATTTTAGTTTTAGTACATTTTTGAGGAAGAGTAGGAAATATTTGAATTATAGATGTTTTTATATTAAGCAAACATATAATCTGTTCATCAAATTCTTATTTTCCAGCGGAATATGGAAGTGCTATAGAAACCTTGGTGACTGCAATTTCATTAATTAAACAATCCAAAGTATCTGCAGATGATCGCTGTAAAGTACTTATTAGCTCTCTGCAAGATTGTCTCCATGGGATTGAATCAAAGTCTTATGGTTCTGGATCAAGGTAAACCTTTTATTTAAAAATCTTGATTGAAGTTTAATAGGACTAGAAGAGTTGTGTAATGAATTTTGATTCTTGGATCCCTTTTTATCTTTAGACATTCAATTTTTTTGTTAGGAAAATACATGTAAAATTTGAAAATCCATTTTTAATCATGTAAATTTCTATTCAGTGATGTAGCAATCCTTTTAAAACAACTTTTTACATGCATACAAATACTTACAAAATTAAAATTATTTTACAAACAAATGAAACTAAAATGATGAAATTTTAGACTAGGAAGCAGGAAAACATTTTTGAAGCACCAACCAGCTCTGAAGTGAATCAATTAAAAAGAAATACATTGTTTTTTCAGCATCAGTACCAATATTATATATGAGATAGGAAAAATACTATTCTCCATCTTGGGGTGGAACCAATCTTCAGAATGGTTTGTCCTTGACCAATCATCTGGAGCAGTGTTTCCCAACCTTTTTTGAGCCGCGGCACATTATTCACATTTACAAAATCCTGGGGAACATTGAGCGGGGGTGGGGTGGGGGCTAAAAAAGTTTGGACAAAAAACCCTCTCTTCCTCCCTTTCACCCTATTTCTCCCTCCCTCTTTCTTTCCCCCTCTCTCTCCCTCCTTCTTTCCCCCTCTCTCTCCATCCCTCTTTCTTTCTTCCTTCCTCTCCTTTTTGCTCTTTCTCTCTCCCTCCTTACCTCCCTCTTTCTCTCTTTCTTGCTTTTTCTCTTTCTCTTGCATTCTCTCTCTCTTGCTCTCTCTTTTATTCTCTCTTTCTCTCCCTTGCTTTCTCTCTCTCCCTTGCTTTCTCTCTTTCTCTCTCTTGCTTTCCTTCCCTCTTTCTCTTTCTCTCTTCCTTTCTCTCTCTCTTCCTTTCTCTCTCTTTCTCTTTCTCACACACACTCTTTCTCTTTCTCTCTCTTGCTTTCTTTTTCTCTCCCTCTCTTTCTTTCTTTCTCTCCTGCTTTCTCACACACACACTCTTTCTCTCCCTCTCTCTCTCTTCCTTGCTTTCTGTCTCCCTCTTGATTTCTCTCTTGCTTTTACTTCTCTCTCTTTCTCTCTTGCTTTCTCTCCTCCTTTTTCTCTCTCTCTTTTTCTCTCTCGTGCACCACACCAGCAACAGAGAGAGAAAGAGAGAGAGAGCGGAGAGAGAGTGGAGGGCGGCTTGCTGGTCCGCGACCCCCTGGATCAGCAGCCCCGCATGGCCCCAGCACGGACTCCACCGTCGCCTTCGCCTCCGCCTAAGAGGCAGCAGCCACATTCACCCCTTCGCCCTCCCAGGTGTCCATGGCGCTCAGCGCCCGGCCACGCGCCGCCTCCGCGTACCCCGCCTGACTGCTACGTGCAGGAATGGGTGGCGGGGCGCCACGAAGGGTGTCGGTTGAAAGCCACCACGGCGCCGTTGTTGTCATCGCGGCGCAAAGCCACACAGTCCCGGATCGCTTGCTTCTCCGGCCAGCAAGCCAGCTGCCTGGGAAAGCGGCGTGCTTTTAAAACGCACGTTTTTCAAATGCGCCGCTTTCCTAGGCAGCAGACTTTGCTGGCCAGAGAAGGGAGCGATTCAGGACTGCGTGGCTTTGCGCCACTTCAAAAATTAGGGGGGTTCCTAATGGCTGTGCGGGTGCCCGCCCACGCAGCTTAGAAGCAACAGTGGCCGGTGCCCTCCAACCGGGCCCCAAAAGCTCACGCCGGGCCCCAAAACCGGGCCCCAAAAGCTCACGCCGTCACCGCTAGGGAAGCTCCAGCCAGGCCGGGCTCGCTGCACACCTGACCATGTCCCGCGGCACACTAGTGTGCCGCGGCACACTGGTTGGGAAACACTGATCTGGAGGATCGAATCAGTCTCATTTGAATAATGGCTAGGATCTGCCTTGAGAACCCCAGATTCTGACTTGATCCTTTAGAGCAGTGATTCCAAAACTTGGCAACTTAAAGACTTGTGGATTTCAACTCCCAGAATTCTCCAGCCAGCTATGCTATGCTATGCTGACTGGAGAATTCTGGGAGTTGGAGTCCACAAGTCTTTAAGTTGCCAAGTTTGGGAACCACTGCTTTAGAAAATAATTGTGGCAGGACTCCCTCCTGAACTTTTTCTCTAATTTGGCCTTCTTCTTTAAATAAATCTTAAATCCTTCAACTTCTTACTACAAAACAGCCCTTTTTAGGGCTCCTGATTCCAGCTTCCTATAACTCCAACGATGCTTTGGAACTTCTGCTCTGATCAAGAGATAGAGGCAAAATCATAGCCATTTGGCTGTCAGGGGGCCCCCTTTCCCCCTCCCCCCGCAGCCCTCGCCTCCTTCCATCTGTGTGCTATGGGATTTGCTGGAGCTATGGGTGCTGCTGAGTCCGCTCACGGCACTCGTCTAGAGGAGAAGACGATAAGATTGCCTCCCAGCTCCAGCGCAGCTATTTCAGGCATTGCGTCAGCACCGGCCAATCACACCTGAGCCATATTGGAGGGCCAGGGGTGGGGGGTGAGAAGGGGGCAGTGCACGAGCACAGTTGCAGGCCAGATTGTGCCAGACTTCTTGGAGGCCACACAACAATAGAGGAGGCCATAACACATGTGGCATATAAGGAGGCTGACATTTTGGAGGCATACTTGGAGAAGGGGCCAACAATGAATCTAGACCACTAGAGGACATGACTATTGAGGAGTGTAATGCGAAGGGAGGCGGAAGGAGAAGCAGGAGGGCAGGCAGGCAATCTTCAGAACAAAACCAAATGTCTTCACTTGATCAGTTTCCTTCCCGTTCGGACCCATCTTCCTCCAGATTCCATAGAGCATGCAAGGGCCCCCCAAGGGCCTGAGCCCAGGCAGAGGCATGTCAACATAGAACTTTTCAGAGGATCTGTGAGAGAGCAAGGGCAGCTGCGCAGATTTCAGGGAGAATCCGGGACGGATACTAGCAGAATCAGAAGGGAATCCCTTGGCATTAGATGCCACAGATATACCCAGAACACAAGGGAACCTATGGGGCAGATCAGAAGCCCAAGAAATTGGGGATCCCTAGGAGGTTCAGTCCAATCAGGTCCTTACTCAGCAAGAATTAGTGGGTCCTAGCTAGACCTCAACAATATAGTTAACCCCTCAGCTAGGCGTTGATCCAGCCAACTTCCATGCTCTCATGGCAGAAGCCTTCCAACAGGCTCTTTCTGCTAGCCTTCAATCTTTCTCAGAGAGATCTCCTACACTTATCTCTTCCTCATCTTCATCCAAGGCGTGAATTAAGAATCCCTCTAAGATGGGATGCTTTGCCAATAGGCACAGTTCTGATGATTCTTCTGAGGAATCAAGCCTCAGCAGATCCAGGAAAGAGATTCAGGAAGAAAATGATTCCAGATGGAATCTATCAGAGGATGAGGGTTTACCCACAGATCAGCCCTTAATGAGCGGATTATTTCCCCCTAATTTATTTAAATCATTGTTATTCAAGGCTTGAGCGGTGGCTGGTATCAAATTACCTACCTCATCCTCATGCTGATCAGGCAAACCCACTTTTTTCAGAAGTCAGACAGGAGATAGATGTTACTTGTATTCCCCATCTATTTGTAGACACAGTGGAGAATTGGCAGCCTCATCCACCAGCTCTCAGGACAAAAGATTTTTTAACGTGGCCTCTAACCTATTTGAATAACTTTCTCTACCAGCAGTAGATGCACCAATCGAGGTTTACACTCTTCTACAATTCCAGGCAATGAAGAGGACAAACGCATTGAGCAGCCATTGATTAAAACTCACCAATCCGCAGCATGAGCTATCAAGTTTCTTCAACATCATCTTTCTTCGCGCGGGCAACCCTCTCTTGGTTGACTCAGATTCAGAATCACATACCTTCCACTAATGTTAGAGCACCGCAGGACCTCAACAAAGTGTTTGCAGCGGTCCAGTTTCTGGCAGATTCTACCCTGCAGTCTTCACGTTTCATTACCAGGGCCATGGCATCCTTGGTAGTGGCCTGTTGATTACAATGGTTTAGAAAATGGCAAGTGGATCCATGTCACAAGTGGAAATTAGCTGCAGGGCCCATCACAGGAGGATCTCTTTTGGCAAACCCTGGAATCCCTGTTAGTGGAAACCAGTGACAAATGGAAGATCCTCCCAGCAGTGTCCTGGGAAAGGTTTTCCAAGAGCCCCTCCCTAAAACTGACAGCCCTTTCAAGCAGTTGACCAGGGGTCCTCCTTCCCTTGGGCCCCAGGTCAGTATTACCCCCATCAGAGACAGCCAGATGGGGGGCAGGGGGAAACAGTTCTGTAGCAATTCATGAAGGGTCTCCTCAGGCAGGGCCCTTCTGCAGGGGTAGATGTAGCCCTTTCTGCACTCCGGTTGGAGGCAGGCTGGCCAGATTTTGGTCAGCCTGCGAGTGATCCATACAAGATTCCTGGGTACGGGACACTATATGCGGGTGCCTGGTGTTGGATTTCCTCTGTCCACATCCTGATTTCTTCATTTAGTGTTCCATTTCTCAAGTCCTATCCAAACATCACCTAATGGAGGAAGCAATTAAACATCTAACCTCAATTAGAACTATTTAAGCAGTTCCTCAGGACCACCAGGGCTGGGGCCTCTACTCCATTCTCTTCATGGTCTCTAAGGCTTTGGGGAGATGGAGAGCCATTTTAGATCTCAAAAGGCTGAATCGTTACTTAGTTTACAAGAGATTTAAGATGCATTCACTTTCCTCCATCCTAGCCTTAATTCACCGAGGTGATTTCATGGCGTCCCTGGATCTAATGGAGACATACCTCCATGTTCCTAACTTCAAGTCTCACAGGTATTTTCTCCATTTTTGCTACGGATAGAACCACTTCCAATATAGGGCCCTTCTCTTCAGATTGTCCTCAGCCCCCATAGTATTCATTAAGATCCTGGAGACCCTAGCAGCGCACTTGCACACCATTCCAGTGTGCATTCATTGTTACCTCGATGACATACTGCTGCATGCCCCATCCAGGAATCTTGACCAGCATTATCTAGAAATCACTATAGGTTGCCTCCAGAAATATGGGTTTTCCATTAATCTAAAAAAGAGTAGCCTAATTCCTTTCACTTCCTGGGATCAGTCATTGATTCCCTAGCATGATCTATCAGACACTCACCTGAATGGCATGCCAGTATCAGATAGCTAGTAATGCAGGTTATGGGAGAACAGAAGTCCTCCCTAGAGTCCTTATCTTCCCTCCCAGGTAAGATGGTTTCTTGTATTGCGATAACTCCCTGGGCCCCTCTACATGCAAGGGAATAACAATGGTTCCTCTTACCCTTCCAGAAAGCGGGACAATGCACATCATCATAAAAGTCCAACTTCCTCTGCAGGCTTGAAGATCTCTTTCCTGGTGGAATTCCTCAGCCATCTCCAGAGTCGGCTCATTCCAGTTACCTCACAGACATTAGTCTACGGAGAGGGGCGGCATACAAATCCAATAAATAAATAAATTAGTGACGACGGATGCCAGCCTAATGGAGTGGGGAGTTCACCCCAAGGAGCTATGGCCCAAGGTTGGCAGTTGTCCCAGAGACCTCTCACTCAATCATCTGGTTGGAATTGAGAGCAGTCTACCTTGCCCTGAAGCAATTTCAGTGCCTCCTATCGGAATGTGATGTCCTAGTGCTAACGGACAGCATATCCACCAATGCACACAATAACTGACAGATAATGATTCGGACTTCCTCTGGTCAACCAGAGCAACTCCAACCAACACCCATCTCCCAAGATTATTTTCCCGCTTCCCAGTTTCAGGAGCGGAACAGGTAAATACATTCCGGAGCCCATGGTCACATGGCCTACTAGATGCATTTCTACCGCTGCCGGTGATACTGGAGCTCATACAAAAGATCCTGATGGAACAAGTGGAGATCATATTAGTGGCCCCCTTCTGGCCAAGACAAGCATGCTTTGCAGACCTTTAGGCTCTTTCAGTCAGCCAGCCCTGGTGGTTGCCTCCTTCGGAGCACATGCACCTTCAGGGGGCGCTACATCATCCGGATCCCACCTGACTAATGCTGACCACTTGGAAATTGAGAGGCGCGACCTAAGAAGTCAGGATTACGATCAGGACATCATCCTTGTCATGCAAGCATCCTGTCGCCTCTCTACCAATCGCATCTACTCCGCCACATGGAAAACCTGTGACTGGTGCACAGGGGAAGGCCTTTCCCCTTCCCAAGATTCTGAGATTCTTGAAACATGGCCTCAACGAGGGTCTGGCACCCAACACCCTTCGCAGACAGTTGGCAGTACTCTCCTCAGTCCTGATGTGTCAACAGGGTGGATCTCAGTTCCCCTCCCTCCATCGTTTCATTAAGGGCATAACCAACTTGCGTTCACCCGTGATTCATCGTTATCCCATCTGGAACTTTCCACGTGTTCTCAAGTCCCTCATGGAACCACCATATGAACCACTTCAAGAAGCTTCACTCAGGTATCTATCGATAAAGGTGGCCTTTCTGATAGCCATCACATCTGCCCGCTGCATTTCAGAGCTTTCAGCCCTTTCAGTCAGGGGGGACCTGTGTGTCTTCCAACCAGATAAGGTAACTCTCAGACTTGATTCTGCCTTCATTCCCAAGGTAAATCCAGTCTTCCATCGATCACAGGAGCTCATCCTTCCTTCCTTCCGTGCCCGTCCAATCCAACCTTCCGAACAATGTTGGCATACGCTGGACGTGTGAAGAGTTCTTAAGACCTATCTAGACCGTACCAAGAATCTCAGGAAATCCAAGACTGTCTTTCTGGAATGCCATCCTTGATCCCTGGGGAATCGAGTATCCTCGTCCACCATAGGGCGATGGATCAGAAGCGCCATCGCCAAAGCGTACAAAATAGCCAGCCTTCCAACTGCAGCAGGCATTACAGCACACACTCAGGGACACTCCATCAGGAGTACAGCAACTTCAGCAGCTTGGTCCACACAGCATCTCTAGAGGAGGTCTGTAGGGCAGCCACATGGGCTCACCCTTCCCAGCTCACCAGTCACTACAAAATTGATTCCTACGCATCTGTGGACGCCGCCTTCGGCAGGAGAGTACTACAGAAAGTGTTGGACACTCACTGGGTGCACAAGACACTCACCCCTCCCTGGGACCTCTGTTTTGGTATGTCCAGTACTGAAGGCTGGTTCCACCCTAGGATAGAGAATAGGTGTTGTAATCTTACCTGAACACCTCTCTCATCCAGTGGAACCAGCCTTCAGTCCCACCCTTGCTTTCTACCTCTGTTTTTCTCTATCATACACTATTTCTTGTTCATATCTTGGCAACTAGCCACAGGTAAGGGAGTCCACACAGTTTATAGGATACCCCTAAGCCTCCACTCTTGAGTCTAATCTTCAGGATTCGTCAGATCTGGGGGTCTCAAGGCAGATCCTAGCAATTATTCAAATGAGACTGACTCAATCCTCAAGATGATTGGTCAAGGACAAACCCATTCTGAAGGCTGGTTCCACCGGATGAGAATAGGTGTTCAGGTAAGATTACCATGCCTATTTCCAAGTTCAGAACAAAGATTGTGTTATTGATCTCTACTAAACTACTTCATCCAGACATACCACCTGTCCCAGGTACAGTGGAATTCCCTACTGTCTTTGTCCAGTAACTCCTGAGACAATTTGCTCATCTCTGCCACCTCAAAGATCTTCTTTGCCAGATTTAAGATAGTTGGGGGGGGGGGGGGTCTCCTGCTTCCAGTTTTGGGCATATATAAGTCTCGCTGCCGTAGTTATGTGTAATATTAAGTGTCTATCTTCTTTGGTGGTTTTGTGCCTGATAGAGAATGAGTTCTGGTTTTAGTGGAATTTTTTTCCTGTTATTTGTTCAATAATGTCCTTAACTCTCCTCCAAAATTTCTTGAACAGTGGGCACATCCACCACATATGGAAATATGTACCTACTCACTTCGGTGATAATCTAGGGTTGCCATACTGTACTTCAGTAGAATCAAAAAAAGAAATACTTTGCAGATTTGGGTGAGATAAAATACAGTTGAGCAAATAAGACAAGGCTGATCTACATTGCCCCTTCTCTCCCTTCTCAGAAACTGACACTTCAAGTACCACTGACCCATCTCCTATCATCCTACAATTTTCCTTACCCTCCTGTCTTTCAGTTGTTGCCAGTGATCCATTGGACTGCAAAACTTTTTGTTTTATTCATATGCATGGATCAAAATAACCCTGCTTCATTTGTGGATGGACCAAAACATTCAAAGAAGCATGTTTTGGTTCATGCATGGACAATCCAAAACTAGCTCTTTAATGCATCAAGCTTTTGTGTCCAGAACATTTTGCATATTTATAATTAGTACTGCAAAAATCTATTTTGCCATTTCATCTCCTTAGTAACAGTCATTCCTTGCATTACTTAGTACAATGGGACTATCAAAACATTCATCATAAATTGTTATGCTTGGACTAATTTCTTATTCAAGACTTTAAGAAATTTTAGATTATATCAAGATATGTAAATTGATTTTAGAGAATTAAGGAAGTAATTTTTTTTAGAAGACGTGAACGGTCAAGGGAGAGAGACCATAGTAGATCAAGGGAGAAAAGCCGGCGCCATAAATCTCGTAGCAGAGATCGCCATGATGACTATTACCGGGAAAGAAGCCGTGAACGTGAGCGGCATCGTGACCGTGATAGAGACCGTGACCGAGAGCGTGATAGAGAACGAGAATATCGTCATCGTTAAGAGGTGAGCAGATTCGTTCCTAGATTATGAATATATTAATCTTGAAATAATGTAATAAATACATATTCTTGAATTGTGTAGCAGTTTGCTGTACTGAACACATTTTTCATTGGAAGATATGGTCAGGTAAGTATGATAGTGGTATCTTTAACTATTTCTTCCCTTTCCCACCTTTGTTAATTGTATGCATTTCTTTTGATTAGATTAGATTAGATTTATTAGATTTGTATGCTGCCCCTCTCCGGAGACTCAGAGCGGCTCACAACAGCAAAACACAGTACAAATCCTATGATTAAAAACAGTTAAAACCCTTAATATAAAAAACAGTCATACATCCCAGACAAACCATACATAAAACAGAACAGCCCAGGGGGATGTGATAGTGGTTTTAATTGCCAGATAGCTAATTCAGATTTTTAGGATCCAGCTGGTCCTGTTGTTATATGCCTTATCCATAGATATTTACAGAAAATGAGAGCACCATGGGTTTTTCTTTAGGATTTAAGGAGCCAGTATTAGAATAATCTTTACTTCTTAACCACAGATTTGTAAAATAGTATTTATAAACTTTTTGTTTAGTAATAGGAAGCCAAAGCTGAAACTAAGAGGTTCAAGAAACAACAGCTATTACAGTCAGTGGCTGCTATGCTTGAAAACTGACCTAGTTTGAACTTGAAACCTTTTGAAATCAGTGGGTTCATTCTTAGAGTTGAGCATTAGATTAAGTATATTAAAAAAAAACAAAGCTAGTTGAAGTGAAGTTGTAGACATTGTGAAAATGTTTAGAAATTATATTTCTGTATCTTTCAAGTTCTGTTTGACTACCCTATTTAAATGCGGATTAAACTAAAAATATTGATTAATGCAGTATTTTCTACACATTAGAAATTCTGAATAGCAGTTATATATTTATAATATTGATTATTTATAGAGCTTTGAATAGAACTCCTGATGCAGTCAATATAAATTTCTTATTTTTAATAGACCTCTTTATGGCATGTAGAGTACAGTGGAACCCCGACATAAGAGCTGCTCGACTTAAGAGCTACTCGAGATAAGAGCTGGGAGAGGAGAGACATTTTTTTATTTTATTTTATTTATTACTTGGATTTGTATGCCGCCCCTCTCCGCGATACGAGCCGAGAAGAGCTGGGCTGGCTTACTTTCCTTCCTTCCCGCGCTGATGCAGAGCCACTCGAACAAAGCGTCGCGCCCCTCTGATGCTTTCGGCGGCTTCCGAAGCGACGCTGGGCTCTTTTGCCGCCAAAAGCGTCAGGGGGGCGTGACGCTTTGTTCGAGTGGCTCTGCATCAGCGCGGGAAGGAAGGAAAGTAAGCCAGCCCGGCTCTTCTCGGCTCGTATCCCGGCACTTGGTGAGTGGAGAGGCGGTCGCCTCCCCTGCCGCCCCACTCTGGGGGTCCTTGGCTTCTGCTGGGGGTGGGGGGATCCGAACGCTGTTTTGAATTTCACATTCCGAGTGGCCCAAACGCCAAAGGCGAACTTCCGCACCTCAGGAGTTAGCTCGCAAACGGCGCGGCTGTTTTAAAACATCGCTGCCGGCCTGGGGGGGGAGAGGGAAAGGGGGGAGAGGGGGGAGAGAAAGAGAGAGGGAGAGAGAGAAAGAGAGAGGGAAAGGGGGGGAGAGGGGGGAGAGAAAGAGAGAGGGATAGAAAGAGAGAGAGAGTGAGAGATGCTCAGTGAGCCTTTCTTTGAAGTTGCCTTTCTTTCTTTCTTTCTTTCTTTCTTTCTTTCTTTCTTTCTTTCTCTCTCTTTTTCTCTCTTGCTCTCTTGCTCTTTCATTCTTTTTTCTTTCTCTTTCTTTCTTTCTTTCTTTCTCTTTCTTTCTTTCTTTCTTTCTTTCTCTTGCTTTCTTTCTTTCTCTTTCTTTCTCTCCTTCCTTCCCTCCTTCCATTTCTTTCATTCTCCCTCTCTATTTTTATTTCTCTTTCATTTTCTTTCTTTCTCTCTTGCTTTCTTTCTTTCTTGCTCTTTTTCTTTCTCTCTTTTACCTTCCCTTCCTCTATTTCTTGCTTTCCTTTTCCTTCCTCCCTTCTTTCCTCCCTCTACAGGATTGGGTGGCAGTGAAGTTACTCTCCCCTTTCATAAGTTTCCTTGCTTCCTTCCTCTGTTCCTGTCCCTTCACCCTTTCTTTCTTCCTTCCTTTCTTTCTTTCCTTCCTTCCTTTCCTCCCTCCATTTCTTGCTTTCCTTTTCCTTCCTCCCTTCTTTCCTCCCTCTACAGGATTGGGTAGCAGTGAAGTTGAATAAATAACTACAGTTTAATAAATGAATAAAAATAAAAGTTTGCCATGTTGATTGTTTTGGGTAAAAAGAGGAAGGGAAGGAAAGCTCTCAGCTTATCATCTTATTAATAAGTAAAGTTACATTTATTCTTGCAATTTCTTTTTGTATAATTTAGACTAACTTTGTGAGTTTTTTGAGGGCTGGAACCAATTAAAATTATTTACATTAATTCCTATGGGGAAAAGTCGTTCGAGATAAGAGCTGCTCGACTTAAGAGCGCAGGTCCGGAACGAATTAAACTCGTATCTCGAGGTACCACTGTAATGGGATTCTAGCTGAGGTATCAATATGGTTTCATGTATGTAGTCATAAGGGTCGCTTTTTTTTTTTTTGACAACTTGCTTTTTGGTTCTTTTCCCACTCTTGATAAAAACCTTTGCATGCTTTTTTCCATACCAAGAAAATATATAGTTGTATTTAATATTATTCATAGTTTGGTTTTTTTTTTAAAGTAGCCTAGGATAGAGTCAGCAATATGACATTTAGAGTAGCTTAACATTTGGTTTCCAAAGGTTGATGCTGACTTACATTTTAGTTCCAGTGAATTAGATGACAGTGAGCTACTTTTTGGGGTATCACTTTCTTTTAATAGCAATAGCAGTTACATTTATATACTGCTCCTTAGTGCTTTTACAGCACACTCTGGGCGGTTTACAATATCAGCATATAACCTGCAACAATCTGGGTCCTCATTTTACTGACCTTGGAAGGATGGATGGCTGAGTCAACCCTGAGACCCATCGGGATCAAATTCCAGGCTGTAGGCAGAGTTTGCCTGCAATATTGCATTCCAATCACTGGACCACCAGGATTCTCATCATTTAAAAGTTATTATCGTTCCTTTAAGATTGTAGTTGCATCAGTTTATTGCCCTTTTTTTAAAGCCTGAACATTTATTTTAACATACCACCAATGGTCAAAAATTACTTGAAGTTCCTCATTAGAAAATCATTATATTCCTTTTTATCTTATAGTAATTGACTTTTCTTTACTTCCACATTCTTTTCAGTTATCTAATAAAGACTGTTTACTTCTGTAGGCATAGCTATTTAGTATTACCTACGTGCTAATTAAGTAGAGAATAATTAACATGACCATGTGCTGTTTCACATTATATAACAGGTATCATTTTGAGTATAATTTTTTTTTGCACTTGTCAGATGAAATTCATGATTTCTTTCAATAATAATACAATACAAACCAAACTGAAAAATGTATTGGATTTTCTTATTATTATTATCATCGATCTTTTCTGAGTAGATTGTGCCTAATATTTATTGTTTACCTGCATGCTCTTCGTACTTAATTTTATCTGAAGGATCTGTTTCTTGTATAAGATGTTTACAAATGTTTGTTATTTGCAAGTATGAATTACATTTACAGTATTTTTAAAGCAGTCCAGGTTCCCTTACACCTTACATTCATTAAGCCTCTTTCCTCACTTGATAACCCTGCATATTTTTTCATTTCATTGATTTTTTTTAACAGAAACCTTTGTACACAAAGCAGACTAATCCACAATACTTATATTTGTAATACTTCTTTCAAATCTAAAAGTTCTTGGAATTTACTGTACAACAGTACAGTACAGCTTTATTTATTAATACTTAGAATTTTACTAAATGATGCATGGGCCAGTATGGGGGTGGGTATTTTATATGTACTGATGGAAGATTTGAGGGCCCTTAGTTAGGTATTTTATGATCTTAGTGCAGTGATTACTTTGATTAATTGTACAAACATAAGTTGAGTTTTTCATAGAGACTCATCATTATAGTTTTGCTATTCATTTTATAAATATAAGAGCTATTACCTTTTATGCATGTTTAACTGTTAAAATGTACCGGTATATGTCAGTGATAAGAAGAAACAAAAATCCTCTCCTCATCTTAGAGAAACTTATCCCCAAATTTCAGAGGGAATGATATATTACAATGAATTCCAGAGGGAATGATATATTACAAGATGTATTGTGGGAGTTGTATTCTGTCAACATATGGGAAGGCCATTTAATTTCTGTTTGGGTCAAAATAAAAGGAAGACTTTAAGAGATATAAATACATTTTTGAGGTAGAAGGTTTCAGGAGCTTAGTAATACAATTAGAAATCACAGCTAATATTCAGCTAATACCCTGCTAATATGTCCATGTGAACATCGTACTAATTTAAACAGTGCCTGAAAGAGTAATATCAATTAAATATGATATATATGTTTCTTAAAAATATAATTATGTTGATATATCAGTTAAAGAACATTAAATACACCCTAGCTGTTTTTTATATGAAAGGCTTGATGTTAAAAGTCTAGAAAGTTATGTTTTTCCTTTTACAAAATGGTTTTCAATTTTTTTTTCTTGCTCAGCTATCTCCATATCATTTAAAACACTGCAATGAGGGAAAACTCTCACTGGCTCCTGACCAGTGATAGATAGTAGAAAACTAAAAGAGGTTTTACATTTAAATATAATAATTTGGCCCTTGTTACAGTTTATTAAAACATTTTGAATAGATTACAGAGTGATCCTTGCACATGTAATTCAAACTGGAGAATTTTTCTTTGAAACCATCATTTGTTTTTATGTCATTGAAAGTTCTTTGTGTACATATGTTCCAGTTTATACAATCTTTCAGTTACCTAATTTCAGAACAATAATTTCAAATTCTATGAATTTAAGTATTAACCAAACAATGTAAAACAAAATGATTTGCCCTTATGCTTGCAATAAACTTCTAAATTTTATACTTTGAAAAAATAGCATGAAGAGTATTCAAATTCCTAAAATATGAAATATATTACTATATAATTTGCAATCTACACACAAAATATAATGTTTTAAATTTTCACTTTTTTAGTACTTAGGAGGAATTTGAATGAAAACTTGAATTGGGGGTTTTGAAAGATATTGGAAAACTTACATTATGAAAATAAGTAGCAATTGCCATTATGAGATAGAATTAGATGCCTGTTTCAAGGAGAGATACAAAGTTAATCAAAACTCAAAAGTAATCTGTTTTTTTAAATAAAACTCATTTTTATTTTTAAAAGATGCATGATCTTAGGCACAGTTCTGAATTTAATGTAATGATACCATCTCTGTTATATGAGGTACCAGATTTTTTATATAAAGGAAGATGGTTGAGGTAACAAAATTTTATCTGTTGATTATAGAGCAACCAGCCAAACTTTCATCTCAGACTTTAAATTACACAGTATTTATGTTAACTGATGTTTCCCATCTGCATTGACATGTTGTTCATCTAAAAATATACATTATCCAAAGAGTTTATTGAAGGATAAATGATACAATTTTAAATCCCATTTTTTACCGATGTCTTTGTTTTAATTAAATCAGATGCTATACATATCAGCAGTGCATAATCTTTCATTCTGGATGTGTCATCTGGTAATTGGAAATATAACCAAATATACTTGTAACATAGTGACACAAATTTTTTTATCAGTTTAATTAATTTTTAGTACAAACCTAAAATATATGAAGGATATTGAAACACACACACACACACAATGCATATTTTTAATGTTTTCCAAATATAAATATGTTAATTAGTTATATCGGGTTGGTGTCAAAAGCTTCTTCATCCCATAAGAGAAAAAAAAAAAATTCTGACTTAGGTGGAAAAACACTGCGAGATATCATCCTCAGACCTTGAGGAAATCAGTTTGCGGAAGCTCTTCTTTAATAACTTCCCAAAACTTCATTACTATGTGGTCTTTTGAAGTTTATACAGTATATTCAGACTTATTTTTCCTACTCAGTTTTTAGGAGTAAAATGAAACCATATATCTTGCAGACATACACTGCAACAACTCTACTGCACACCTTTGAACAAAAGTTTTTGAAAGTTCCAAAAATTTGTTTTCTCTTTCTTCTTATGATTGAATCTTAAGATGATAATCAGCCACATTTATTACAGCCACAGGAATTACTTGTATTTATGTAGTTCCTCTGAAATCAGATGTAATTTTCCAATTTTGTTTGAGGGTTAATGATTGAATGATCCCAAAATGGATTTTCACTAGGTTTCAATGTGTTTAATGACATTTTTTTAAAAATGTGCCTTGACAATGTTCTGGCTACTGGATTATTTTGGACGTTTTCATAAATTTCTGTATTTTGGTTATGTCTTTTGTAAATTGTCATTATAAAAGTACAAGAAAATTGTAAATACTTCAGATGTGTATCTATTTTCTTGTACTTAAGAAAAATCTCAGAAATCAGTGTGCAAACTGCCAACAGCATCATATTTGTGTTGGATGATACACATATTTAGATTAAAAGCTGAAAGCAATATTCTTGCATAGAAATAATCACAATTTCTAAAATTGCTTTAGGCATAAAAATTGTAGATGATGGCATATCATGTGATGAGCTTAATATTTATGCTTTGTCATGAATAAGCATTTTAAAATGCAGGAAATTAATTTTTTTCTTAAACTCTGGTGCATATTATGTACATTACAAACAAGATTTTTAACTTAACATTTTGAAAGTTTTCAATTTGGTGTTTTTACTTGTTTGTTTACCATAATTTGTTCTTACAACCTTGATTAAAAAGAGGATGAATGAACCAAGCATTGATAGATTTGAGCTTCATTTGAAAATAAATTTACCTCTGTTCTCAAACCACTATAAGCAAACCTCATTGTAATTTACAAGTACTTTGAATGCACATAATTCTTGGTCAAATTTGTGTAAAATTTAAAGTGGCACATTTTTTGTTTTTTTCAAAGCATGTTCTTTTCCTTGCGAAGAAAAAAATGTTTCATTCTTGGGAAGAATATTTGTATTCACACATTCAGTGTAGTTTTTATGATCTAGTGACTTCCAGATATGTTGGATTATTGTTTGCATTTTCCAGTAGGTATAGGAAATACAGTAATTACATTCTCTGAGGATGATGGAAATTATAATTTAGCATGTGCACATTGCGCCAGATGGGCAAATTGCAATACCTAATAAGATTTCTCCATCTTCTCAGCATTTTATGTACAGGCATTGCACATAATAAAATGGTATCTAGCAGAATAGAATCAACACTTGTGTCCAAGAATAACAATTGTACTAATTCATCCCTTAGCAAAATAGCTAAACTTTATATAAATAAAGCTACAAGTTCATAATAATTATATATGAAATACATATCAGATGACCTAGCCTATATATATAAGACATACTGATAAAGTGTAATATGAAATGGATTGGGCCGATGCAGTAAATATCTATATTCATGGCTAGATTAATCAATATTGTTACTCCTGTCTTGAGAGGCAATGCTAATTTGTTCTAGAATCAGTGAAATGTATAGAGAGAATAGCTGATTGGACTAAATAGTTGGCAACAACTATGTCTCTCCTTTTTATAATCCAATTTTTTGTTTAAAATCTTTGCTAGAAAATATTTCTTTTAAACCTAAATGACTTGATATTTGTATCTGAAATTCTTATTCCAGTTCCAGGTGATTGTATGTTTTATGTTTTGCTATAATGTTTATTTTACTGGTGCTCTTTAGTACTGGTGGTTAAAAAATGTGAATAATTATAAATATAATTAATTATCTTCCAGTTTTAGTAAGAATTATTTTGTGAATACCTGTATTGACAAAATAAATAGCAATTTTGTGCATGCTTGTAATTTTGCTGTTATATTTGTACTACGGGTTTTATGCTAGTCCAGTTCCTTCATTTTCTCATAATTGTGGTTGTGAAGACAATCATCCTTTTCTAATAGATTCATAACAAAATTTGATTTGAACTGCTTTCCTTATGTGAAGTAATTTGATTTTGGAAGTGATAAACATGGGATTGAAATTCCTTTTTTCAACAAATATATTGGAGTGCATTTCTTGCTTACTGTGGTTTGAGAACCTTTAAAGGAATTCACAGTATTGTTCTATTTTATTTGCTGCAGTTTTAGCTTTACTAGTTTCTTATAACTCAAATGTGAATATATAGAAATGTGTGAATTTTTTTTGTGAACTGAGTGGAATTTATCATGATTACAGTTTGAAATTGTGAGAAATTATGACTGATTGCATTAGGTTATCGGATCCTAACCACAGATAACTATATATCAATATGGCATCTCTTTTGCTTTTGTCACATCTGTTCTGCCACATAAATTAGTAGGAAGCTGCTTTCCCCTAATACAAGCTGGAAACTTTTATAAAAACTTTTAGTCCAGACATATAAAAACTAGCTTGAAATAAAGATAAAATAATTGTGGCTTCCTGGCTTCTTCATCCTTTGCATGAAGAGAGAAATGGCCAAATCAAAGGAATCCCATGATGATGCATAGAATTTAACTTAGCCAGAATTGAGTCACTCAACTTGAATTCTTGTAATGTAGCTGTATAAACAGATAAATACTAGACAAAACTAGTAAATCTAACTTGAGTAAAAGCTAAGGAAAACATATAATCAAAGTTACATTTTGAATATACAACTCTATAATATTTAATAGTATTTAAAAGTAAAATAACAGAAAAAACATACATACATAATTGGACTTTTGTTGGAATACATTTTCCTTCCCAAAAGCTGAAATGCTAAAGTTAAAACCTCCTTGGAACAGAAAAGCCAAGTATATTATTTGCAAGGAAATAAAGTATTTTAATCCACTAAAATAAAGTATATTTAATCCACTAAAATAAATAATCCATGAAAGCTTAAGTCTTCATAGAAGATTAATTTGCAACTATGGTTGTGTGATGTATGTTTGAAAAATAAGTGTTTATGTTACAATATGGGTGTTAATGTCATTGAGAATTTTGCGGTGGGGGCTTCAAGATCTGAATATAAGGAATTACAATAAGAGTCATGGGCTTGCAGTTGTAAAAATGTCAGATTTTGGGGATTGTGTATTGTGTGATGCTGCATCTGTCCTCCATAATGTCCATAAATTCTGCCTGCTCTTTTAAAAATCAAAATAAGTAATTCACCTGGGTTTGGTATCACAAGAGATTATTAGACTGGGAAATAAATTGCTCTAAAGAGTGAAGGTAGGAAGTGATTGAAAGGATGAGAAGTTGCATAATCACTTTCACAGTTCCTAAACCTATCTTATCTTTACATTTTTATTTAGGAACTGTTCAAAAGGACTGAATTGCTATTTAGTGAAACCGCAGTGAAACCTTTGAATAATTGCAAAAACTGTTGGATTTTTGCCTTGTATTTACATATTGCAGCAGACAACTCCACTGAAATAATTGGCCAATAAAAACATATGTATTTGGTAGAAGGAAAAGAAAATTAGTGATATCAAAAGTATACCACCATTGTAATAATTTTAAAAATATTGAATCTCTAAATAGCAATGCTCCTATAAATTTTGAATATTTTCCAGGATATGAAACAGACTTTTAGTCTGATTTTATGTTATAGTATTTCCAGTCTACAACATGCTAGTATAGCTTTTTTAAAAATACTACCTACCAATGGAAATAATGTTAGTATAAATTCATTCATTTATTTATGTTGAAATAGTTTAGAATAGAATCTGTGTCAATACCTGAGAAACTTGGAGTCTGTACTTAAATAGAAATAGTTTATTATGTTTTTTCATGCTTATTTCTTTAGGTATTTAATGGACATTGTATTCAGAATGGAAAATTCTAATAGTTTTGCAGTTGTCATTTTGTTCCTCTGAAACTGAGATTCCATCTGTGCATTATAATTTAAAATAACATAATTTATGCTCATTTAAATTCATCTTGTTAATAAAAACAGTTTTTAAAGGGTTTTAAATGTGCAGTAGACGAAAATATCCAAATATTTAACACTCAAAGTGAAAACAAATTAAATTCTCACTTGCTTAAAACACATTGTTGAAGAAAAGGAAACACCAGAGAAGGGCATCTGAAATTTTTATTAATTAAATTGTTTTTTCTAATTTGAACTGTATCAGTAATAAGAGTGACCTTATGGCAGCTGCATATTGCTTTATGTTCTGAAATTCTTGATATCTGCTTACAAAATATATCAATATGTATTTTTGCAAATAGTTTAAATTTTCTGGAGTTTCAAAAAAAATATTGCTTTGATGTTTTATCTGTTTTCTAACATTCTTTTTTGGAACCATGTTCCACTCGATTCAACATGGCTTACTTTACAGTAAGATTTAAAATTTCTGTTTTAAGACTGGAAACATTTAGGAGATTGCTTTTTTGCCAGAATTGGACATAGGAATGAACAAACATGTGATGTATTAATGTATTTTTATCATTTTTAATATCAATTACAATAGTTACCAAACAGTATTTGTGTATTTACTGTAGATTTTATACAGAATATTATACAATAATATTGTTATTAAAAAGTGTGGAAATAGAATCTAAAGATATGAAGTATAAATTTTGAGTGTTTTGTTTCTGGAATTCATGTTAGTGCACACTTAATAGCAAACTTTTAAAAATAGTTTCTGATACAGCTTCTGAAGAAAAGAAATAACATGTTATCCTTTGATTGTCTTAAAAGGGGGGGTGTTGTTTGTATCACAGGTATCTATTTTAGTACATATTAAAGAATTGTTCAGTGCATCCCAAACAAAAATAAATTTTCCATGTGATCATAGCAAAGTTATGTAACTGGTAAAATCTTTAGTGATTTTGCTATTGAGTTGATTTTGATATTTTGAAGTGCCAAACACTTATTTGATTGCTGCTTATGAATATCATACATGACTGCACCTTAGAGTCAAATCATACTTGAGTGTAGCTATATTTAGAAGGGAGCTAAGCTCCTTTCATTTTTCCACATTTCTCTTAGTTCATATACAGTACATATTATCTAGTTGTCTGATTTTCAACCATGAACAAAAAGCTACATAGAGGAAAGGAACTGTTTATAATTTATCTGTCAGATTAATTTGTTTTTAACATTTGTATCATTTAGCTGTTCACATACTTTCATTTTTAAAATTAAAATGGTTAAACAATGTAACAAAATGGTCTGGCTGATGCATAATCCTCTGTGTACTTTTTTGAATGTTGATTTGAAGAAACATTCCTATTTATGTTTAATTTTTACAAAATTTGGTATCTATATATTTCTGTAATATGATTCTAAAATGATCAACCTACAATTGGGAAGGTTTTTGAACAAATTCTTGTTTCCATTTTTTTATTTTTATGCTGAAATAGATTTGATGTTTGTAAATTGTGTATGTATAGTTAAACCACCATTTTTGCTTGCTGTGGGATCTAGCAAAATCTACATCACAAATTTTAACACATTACAGCTGAAGGAAGAGGAGCACCTCACCAGAAAAGAAATGTAACTTCGTGGAAAGAGGCTTGTCCGGCAGTTTGCTTCTTGTGATCGAACAGAGCTGTAAAAGGATTCATGGATAAATTGAACAGGAATAGATCTGAATAAAGCAAATCTGCATATATGGTAACCAGTAGCTCTCTTACTTTTTATGTTGCTTAGCTGTTTTTATTTGAAGGAACCTGTGTGATTTAAAACATATAGCTTTTTGCAACTATTACTGGTTATATATATATTTGACAATTAAAATGTGCAGGCAATTGGAAAAAAAGTCAAGTAAATGCTTGTTTTTATAGTAGTTGGTTCTTGTTTAAATGTTAAAGATAATGTCTGTAAAGCGCACCAATTTGATTATAATAGATGTAGTGTTGTAATAAACTGTTTGATGGGGCTGATGTGTAAATCTGTTCGAGTTATTTGATGTTTACACCTCAGGGAGCGTCTTTTGTTCAGCAATATTTAATGGTGTTAAATGTCTCTAACAAAATGCATATTTTTTACAAATGCATCAATTTATTGTATTTGATGAACTTTATGATGAAACTAAAATATAAATCACATTATTAGTTTATAGCCAGTTTTAAATAGATGGTTTTTGAACATGCTAAAGGTGTACCAAAAATTCATGTTTCTGGTCCTTGTGGATTGAAATTCCATTGGAAAAGATTTAAGCTTAAGTTGAATTAAAGTGTAAAAAATACTTCTGTTGTAATACAGAACTAAATATCCCATATTTATTTACAAAATGTTAGAAAAGAAAATATTGAGCATTTTCAGGTGATGGTTATTCTTTATTTTTTTTGTTGCGTCCTATTTCCAAATACTCTAATAGTGTATACATAGACACACAGTTGTACACCGTAGGTTCAAAAGAGTTTCCTAAAAACAATAACATAAAAAATAAAATGCCAGGAGTTTCTGTAATCAGTAAAATGTAGTTTGTCCTAGTAAGCAGAGGTAAATTTGATGTACTCCAGATTCAACAGTAAATTTATAGTCATGCTCAGCAATGTTTGTTGATAAAAACAAACTTTTTAGATTCTTACTTGCACCTGCCTAATTTCTTCTTTCAAAGCTGTCAACAATGTGAATGTTTACTACTTCCCCAAATTTACCGTAATTGATTTGTGAATTAATAAATTATTTTTAATATTTAATCAATATATTAATAAATTGGATTATAAATTTGCTGAGATATGAAATTAAATACACTATATATCTTCTGCAATTATAACTTGATTAAAACCATAATCAGTCTTGGATTTTTTAATTAATACAATTGTATAATATTAGTTTTAAAATAGCATTCTTGACACATCTACAATTTTTCCGATAATTGAAGCATACATAGTAAAATATATGTGTGTTTCAGTTATATACATAATAAAGTATTATCTGGATCTTGGTTTCAGTTTACTATGAGTAACCCCTTTAAAAGTAGAATTACATTTAAGTAAATATGCATCCACTCATTATTAGCTGCACATGGAAACAGTCAAACTACTATACTGGTTCTATAAATAATCCTGTTCAGAATAGAAATAAAATATTTCTCTCTGATGGTTATCAAATATGACTTACTTTACATTGTTATAAAAGTCATTTTATCATGTGCTTAGCTCAGTCAGTGCAACTTAACCTACTGTATAGACTTTTCTATTTCAAATTAATTTTTAGTTGTTAATAACTGGAGTTGTATGGATATGTTAATGTTCACTTAAAATATTTTTATAATGGTTGCCTTTATCATTTTTGTACATTGGACATTCTTATGATTCATTCTTGGTTTGTTTTCTTGATCTAACACATTTTATGTGAAATTGGCTTCTGTTAAGAATATTATTATCAATTTACGTGGAAATGTTAATATTACTTTTGATTTAGCCTCCAATTTCATTGTGTGTGTGTGCACGTGTGTGTGTGTGTAAATAAGTAGGTAGTTCAGAAGTAAAAACTGATTGAAGTAAAATATTAAGATGTTTGGGTCCATATACTCTCTTTATTTAAAAGTTATATTTAAGGTTTTGAGTGGTTTTCTTTGTGCAGAGCTGAATAGGTATATAATCAGAAAATGGGAAATTGCTCACATACTTGGAAGGGTTTGTTTATGTAGAATGGTTGTCATAACCCTAAGAATTCCAGTGCAGTAATGCATTTTTAATTAGCTAAAATGTGCACAAAGAATCTGGACTAAAAACTGGAAAAACCAAACGCTGAAGAAAAAGCCAGGTAAGTTAGATATGCATCATGGATGAATTTTATTTGGAAAATTTTAAGCATTAAAGGAAAAGGAAAATAACTTAAAACCATAACTTATAGTGTAACTTTTTATAGTTGAAAAGTAGTGTTATTGCTGTATATAGATTATTTTATGTTTCCTTCTCAAGATTTCCATTGCTGGCAGTGAATTTGCCAAAAATCAAAGTATGAGAGGGTTTTTTAAAAATAACTTTATATATATAGTGTGAAAATTTCTGATGTGTGGTAGTAAATTGTGGATAAAACTTATTTTCCAATTTGAATTATTAATTTCAATTAACATTTAAAGAATTCCAAAGATATTAAGACAAATGAAGGCATTCCAGTTGTGATATGTCTGTGAGCAAACTCAGGATATATTATTGTGCATACTCACCAGACAGTAACAAAAATCTGGATATTTTCTAGACGTCTATTGAAATTTGTTTGGATTTCTGTATTTATGTGTCAAATAGGTACTTGATGTTCTGTATATAGATATTCATAGATTAAAAAGAGATATTTTATGTTTTTATCAATATAAATTAAAAACAAAACACAGAACTAAATTAATTGATTAATTTCTTAGGTATGTCAGCATCTGCCTGTAATGTCATTGTCACATTTCTTAATGTGCATGGTTGCAGCAGGTGGTACTCCTGGAAATAATTCAAACTTAAGCCAGAACAGCGAATTTATTAATTGGATAGTTTCTCTCTCAGTGTATTGAGCTAACAATACATATAACTGGATAACTTTGTTTTTAGAATAAGTTTTCAAATTGCATTCTAAGCAGATATGCACTCTTGTTGTCATATTTAAAATCTTACCCATTAGCTATCATGTGTCTATCCAACAGTCTGGTTGTAAATATTGCAGAGGGAATGCAATGCATGTTTATTTATGTTTAGATTTCGTAATTAATTTTAGAGTGAAAATCCTGGTTAGTTTTGAGATTGTGTGTGTTTGAATGCTTTTGATTATTCCTGGATTATTTGGTTGTTCAAGTTTTGTTAAATATGAACTGCAGGTTTTAAATGTATATAATGACTTCAGTTTTAAGAACTCTTGTAAATACAATATTATATAGCGGTTAGATTTTCACTCCAACTTCAGCTTACTACCACATTGTTTACTTGTTTGATGTAAATTTTCACAGCCTTAAAATGCAGCTTTTAATGTAAAAAGCATTAAACATACTCTGTAAAATGTGCATACTTCAACTGTTTGTCAATCTTAAAAATCTGAGAAATAGGCAAAATTGTATTAATGAAAATAACATTTTTACCTGAGAATAATAGGGATTTAGCGTATTGTTAGGAGTATAAGACACTCCTTAGTTTTGGGGAGGAAAACAAGGAAAAAAGGCCTCTGACTCCCAGTAATTCTTCAAACAGCAAACAGCACATATACACTGTTTACTGTGTTTTTCTGTCCATTTGTGCCTGACCCATAGAAATAGCAAAAAAATGGAAAATGTACATTATGGTAGTATATTAATCCCAGAAAGTTTTTTTAAATGTAATCACACTAACTGCTCCCAATTATTTAAATAGATCTACTCCAAACATATCTAAGTTTGGAGCTGAATTATCTTAATACTAATACTTAATACTAAATCCTAAAACAGGACATTTCAGATTATACTTTTACAGATCTTTAAAATTGCTGTGGCTTTCTGGTCGTATTCTCTGCTATTTAAAATAAGATACAATAGCACTGGCCTCTTCAGATCAAGCATTTGTTTTAAAAAGCTTCTTCATTTTGTAAAGTTGTCTAGAATAGTAATAAAGCAGTCTTTAAAAAATAAGTCTAATAATGTCTATAAACATTTATAGTTATTGACTTACCTCCTTGTAGCAAAAAACAAACAGCCAGTTCCAGCCTCTCTTTTTGCAGCAATTTGCCATGCAGCTTTAGTTTCACTTCCATTTTAGCATGTGCTTGCTGGAAACTTCAATCAATCAGCTGAGTGCGGGAAAGCAGATAATCAATGGCTTGTGCTAATCAGGCTCTGCTGCTGTTTGCTGCAAGGAGCTAAATTGCTGGCAGGCAGAGACCAAAGTATGGGGGTGGCTGGGTGGAACTAGACTCCACCCAGCGTGTATAAGACGCATCCAGGTTTTCGCCCTCTTTTGGGGAGTAAAAAGGTACGTCTTATATTCTGAAAAATACGGTATTTAACAACCAAATAGTTAATCTGATAACAAAATATTTTAAAAAGCACATTAGAAATATTTTATATAAGAAACTTTGATACTCCTTATGTATGTGTACATACTATGCGATCAGCAAAGATACACATGCTTATGTGAACTATTAATACATTTTCATTTCCATCAAATATTGCTTTCTCTCTTTGCAGCTGTAAATTATTAGTTTAAATAAAAATAATGCCACAATATCCACATTACAAATGTAGATTACAGTGATCCCTCGAGTTTCGCGATCTCGAGTATTGCGAAACGCTATATCGCGAGTTTTCAACCCGGAAGTAAACAACACCATCTGCACATGCGTGCCTTTTTTCTATGGCCACGCATGCGTAGATGGTGGAGTTTCCCGCCGGGCAGATAAGCTGCTGGGCGGCTTCCCTGGGTCTTCCCCCTCTTGCCCCGGTAAGACCCCAGCGGCGGCGCGAGCAACGGCGTGGACGGGCGGCACGCGCGGGGACACCCCAGCTCCGCTTCCCAGCTGGGAAGCGGCCCCAGCAACGGCGTGGGCGGGCGGTGCGGGCGCGCTTGGGGAAACCCCAGCTCCACTTCCCAGCTGGGAAGCCGCCCCAGCAACGCGCGCGCGCTTGGGGACATCCCAGCTCCGCTTTCCAGCTGGGAAGCGGCCCCAGCAACGGGGCGGGCGGTGCGCGCGCGCTTGGGGAAACCCCAGCTCCGCTTCCCAGCTGGGAAGCCGCCCCAGCAACGCGCGCGCGCTTGGGGACATCCCAGCTCCGCTTCCCAGCTGGGAAGCGGCCCCAGCAACGGCGTGGGCGGGCGGGCGGCATGCGCGCGGGGAAACCCCAGGCGCGAGCAACGGGGCGGGCGGGCGAAGGGCGGGCGGCGGTGGAAGTGAAAACACCATCTGTGCATGCACAGATGGTGTTTTTACTTCCGCACCGCTACTTCGTGAAAAATCGATCATCGCGAGGGGTCCTGGAACGGAACCCTCGCGATGATCGAGGGACCACTGTATTTCAAGCTTTTGGGGTACAGTCTTTCAAATCAAAAGCCACTTTTCAGAAGACATTCTTTAGAATAGCACATGGGACTGCAGCAGGACAAAATAAAATAATGTTGTAAGACCACATTATGTAAGCAGTAACGTTTGTTTGTTTGTTTGTTTGTTTGTTTAATTTTTATGCTGCCCTTCCCCTTAGACTCAGGGCGGCTTACAACATGTTAGCAATAGCACTTTTTAACAGAGCCAGCATATTGCCCCCACAATCGGGGTCCTCATTTTACCCACCTCAGAAGGATGGAAGGCTTGAGTCAACCTTGAGCCGGTGATGAGATTTGAACCGCTGACCTACAGATCTACAGTCAGCTTCAGTGGGCCGCAGTACAGCACTCTACTTGCTGCGCCACTCAAAAATGCAATAAACATGGAACTCTGCCATGAAGCCAAATAGTGCTTCAGATCATGCAGAGACACAAATGCAATGCCTATCTGCAACACCTTAAATAAGTATATTTCTGAATTTGCACATCTGCATCATAACGTTGGGAAAGGACCATAACTACTTTGAAGTGATTCAAATTGATGATACATTTTCCCCTTAAATACTCTGAATACTTTTTTTGCCTTTGAATTTGAAGTATTAAACTTTGGGTATTAGACAATTTTTCAATTTTCTTCCAACTCTCAGACAATTTATCATTGTAATTATTGAGAATCTTGCTAGGCAAATTTTTCAGAAGCTTCCAAAAATATTGAATTAATCAGCATTTAAAGTAGGATGTTCTATATAAAGGGGTGGGGAGACAAAAGCTAATTGCCTTATTGGCAGGTTATTGGGAAGTGGCTACTAATGGAGGAAAAACCCAAAATAGGCAGGTATCTCTTTGAAGAACATCCTTTATGCTATCTATTCTCACATGACACATCAGGTGCATAGGAGGGAATGTTTTTCAATTTGATTCCTAGAATAATTTATAATTGCTTTCCTTGAAAATGAAATTAAATGCCAAGCAGCTGTGATCTTGCATTCCTTATTGACGGATTTGGTATGATTTAGATACCAGCTTATTTTTTTTAATGAAACATTGAGATTCCATGAATTTACTTGTAAATACATTGCCTTAAAAGTGGGGGATTTAACTTTCATTTTATATTTCTTTAGTGCCTATAGAGCTAACCATTTCTTCTTTAGATACTTTTACATGGCTGGGGTTGGGATTTATTATGTCATAATTTGCACAAATGTTTACATTTGTACACACTAAGACTTTAAATTGATTAGCATATGTAACCAACCCAGGTTCTTTTGACTTTCTAATACCTGGCAGCTCAAGAACATCTTGAATGTGTTGAATTTTTGGAACTTAAATGACTTCACAAGGTAAGAGGGAATAATGTAATAAGCATATGAAATTTTATAAACCAGATCTGTACCTGTAGAAATGGCTTTTAAAATTTCATTTCACTTCTATTTAATCATTTGGTGATTTTAATTATCTTTATTTCTAGTCTTTAGGTGACTGTTAAGAATTTGGTATTGAACCATTTGTTGGTTTTTTAAACTGCAAAAGAAGTAATTCCTTTTATGGGGAAAAATAAAGCACATTTTAATGAAAGCTTAAGTCTATTTTGTCTTTTTTATGGAACTATGAAACCTTTTTTGAAGTTAAATGTAAGCTGCTCTTTCTGAAAAAAAGAAAAGTAACAAGCTGAACAAAATATCTTGTGAAAAACAAAGTAGAAAAGGTAATATTTATTTTTATGTCAATTGTTGCTATGTAAACACAATGATTTATTACTGTTCTCTGTACACATTCATGTAAACAAATGTAAGCAGAAAGCAACTGGTGCTTTGATGGCACAAATCTTTAATATTTCTGCTTTCTAGTCTATAATGTACATTTTATAATGAAATAATTTACAATATTTCCAGTTCTGAAGTTGATCAAATATCCTTGAGAATCTATTTTGTTCTCTTCATTTCTTATTTTATTTTAATTTTCTTCTAGTATAGTATTTCTCTTAAAGCTGTCTCTATATTTCCCATCAACTATAGTTTGATCCATTTATTTCCTCCCAGAAGATTTTATCAATGTCCTTAAAAATATCTTCAGTCTGCTAGTTCTTAATTTCTAGGTACTATCCTTTTTTCTCCTGAAGAAAGATGAGCTACATTCTAGATGAAACCTTATGAGATTTAAATTAAATGACAGAATGGCAAAAGATTCAGATAGTATTATTAAATGCAGAACCATGAACATATTTCATTGGGACTTTAAACTTGTCCCTGTAATTTGCGAATTTTAAAGATAACAGTTAACAATAACAGTTAACAGAGCTCTTGGCCCACAAGCAGATGCATCACGTGTTGGCCACGGCACTCCCTATTTTAGAGAAGGAGAAAATGTGATGTTACGTGATGACATGAATTTGACACCCCTGACAAAAGGTCAAAAAGTTTCAACTATTTTACAATAATAGGGTATTTTGGAAGATGGGACTAAATAGCTTTACCATTAAGATACCACTAATGTTAACAATTCCATATAAAATCCTAAAATTAATGTTTTTTATTTGTTGGATATCTTTCATTTGAAACTAGCATAGTGCTATAAGAGCACTAGTACAACATTCTTGGGAGAGAAGACGTTTTGTGAAGTTGGCTCCAACAACAAGTAATAACTATACAGTGTATGAACTCAGTCTTGGGTTCCTGGGAATAATAGCCTGTACACTTTCTGCAGTTTTATGGTCAAAATTTCAGAAGCAGTTTGCCATTGCCTCCTTCCTATGACTGGGAGAATGACTAGCCCAAGATAAACCAGCTGGATTTGTGCCTAAGGCAGAGCTAGAATTTATGGTTCCCCAATTTCTAGAGATGGTTTCCTTAACCACTACACCAAACTAGTTCTTTGATGTCTCCTTTCAATTCTAGCTTTATAAAAAGCAAAGGGAATAAAATACATTAATGTAATAGGAAGTAGACTAACGGAGCCTAAGACGGATCTATTACATATCATCTTATTAAATTGATGGTTTTCATATATAAACTATTAGGTTACAACAACAGTATTGCAAGTACTTTAGTGTAAATGTAGCTAACATTTTTGATGAAAAGAGCATGTTGTATTATGAAGCACGGAATTCAAATAGACGTTTCTCATAGTATGGTAACGTAGATTACAGAAATTTCTGAGGAGCCTCTTAATACCGGCCAGTAACTTGAAGTTGAATTTATAACCTTACATTTGCGTTTCAAAATGTAGCATTTTATAACCAGCACGGCCGCCACACACCAAGAATGGACTTCTTGTCTCTAACTTTAAGACTTGTGGACTTCAACTCCCGGAATCCTTTACCCAGCAAAGCAAAGCTGGGTGAGGGATTCTGGGAGTTGAAGTCCACACACAAGTCTTAAAAGTTGCCAAAGTTGGAGATCCCTGCAGTCTAGCCGTTTTTAATCTCCGGTTCGCAAAATTAAAGCGGCGGGAGATCACGTGACAAGTAACAGCTGCTTTCTGCTGGGAATGGGGACGTGCCTGCAACGCGTGTTTACGTTATTCTCACCCGGAAGCTATTGTGTGACGGTCGCGCGGACGCCGGGTTGTGGAGAGAAGGGAAGGTTTCCCTGGTCTCGCGTTCGGTGGGCGGGCAGGCAGGCAGATGATGCCGGCCTTTCTCTGGCTGCGCTAGAGCGGCGCGAGGAGCCTTCCCTTCCGGTGCAATATGTTCAAAAGAATGGCTGAGTTCGGGCCTGACTCTGGTGGGAGAGTGAAGGTGCGGGGGCCGCTGGGAAGGGGGGCTTTTGGTCCTTTGCACACGGCTTCTCTTCCTCCTGAGGGCCAAGTTAGATCCCAAGGCGATCGCAGGGTTTGACACGCATTTGGTCCCTTGGGGGCGCTTCGTTGCACAGCCTCAAGTGTACGGATTGATTTAAGAGGTTTCGCAGGAGGGAACCGGTCTTGGTGGTTGCTGCAACTAACACCGGAGGGTCTTCTGGACCTTAAGAGACTTAATGAATTCAATTTCATATGAGTTTCCAAAGATTTAAGTCTGTAATTTTTTTCTTGGAAAGCTGTTCGTACTTCACTTGCCTTCCCTAGTTTTAAGCATAAATTTAAGTCTCTCTAAATTTAACCTCTTCGTTGCTCTCCATCGGTATTGCTGAATTAACTAATCGCGTATATTGTTATATATTTCATTACTTCAGATTTTATGTATATCCTTCATTAGATTATGACTTCTTAAGAATTAATACGGTAGGTATAAGAAAGGTGTTGCTGAAGCTACTGAAATTTTTAAAGTAGTTGCTAGTGTTTAAAAACCCAGATACAGTATGACAATGACCTTCAAAGGATTTAAAGTTATTTTTCAAAATGATGCTGCTCTCTGGATTTATGTACAGGTTTACCTCAACTTTTAACTACAATTGAGCCTAAATTTTTTCTTGCTAAGTGACACAGTTGTTAAGTGAATTTTGTCCCATTTTACAACTTTCCTACCACAGTTATTAAATGAATGGTTGCAGTTGTTAAGTTAGTACCAGGGTTGTGAAGTGAGTGAATCTGACTTCCCCATTGACTTTGCTTGTCAGGAGATCACAAAAGGGGAAGTTGCCAAGCATCTGTATTTTGTTCAGCCCAAACTTTATTTTGTTAAATAAGACATTTGTTAAGTGAGATTTGCCCTGTTTTACAACCTTTCTTGCCACAGTTGTTAAATGAATCACTGCAGTTGATTAGGTAGTAACCCAGTTTTTAAGTGGACCTGAATTGACTACAGTCTGAATTGACTGCTTGCCAGAAAGTCATGACAGGTGATCACATGAATTTGGGACACTGAAACCATCATAAATATGAGCCAGTCGCCAAGCATTGGAATTTTGATCACATGGTCATAGGTTGCTGCAAAGGTTGTAACTGTGAAAAACGGTCAAGTCATTTTTTTCAGTGCCATAACTTTGAACTGTCATTAAACAAACTGGTAGTCAAGGACCACCTGTAAAGTTCCATATAGGATATCAATCGTATCCCAGTCAGGCATTACTAAAGAGACACAATGAGTCATAATAAATTGATATACTGTTTTCCAATGTTGGTAAACTTGAAGGCTGTATAAAGCTGAATATTAAAGTGAATTAAATGCTCATAGCAAATATATTGTTTATTATGGTTCCATTGAAATTAATGGTGCTGAAATCTCATAACCATTCTGATTTCATTTATTTTGGTGGTCTAAGTTTAGATCCAGCATTTACCTGTCAAATCAATTTATGTAGCCTCTCAATCACCATATTCCAGTATTGTGTAAACATAACATAACAGCCCTTCAGAATTAAACCATATTAAAACATTGTGCTGGGGGCAACTTCAATCATTCCAAAACAAAAACAAGTCAAAATTGCCACAAATTTTCTTTACCCAATGTCTGCAAGAAAGAACCAAGTTTTAAAAGCCTTTCAAAACAGGCAGAATTGGGGCCATCCAGTTTTCAGGGAGAATTTGGTTCCAAAGTTCAGGCATAGCAACAGATTCTACATATTATCCACCAAATGGCACTTTGAGTGACGAAACCTAAAGCTGTGTTTATCCTTTGGGGCCTATCAGTTGGGAGTATTAATTAGAGAGAGGCAGTTTCAAAATCTCTTTGCACTTTGACATGAAAGGCTTAGTAGGTCAAAGCCAGCACCTTAAATTGCTGCTGGGAACTTATTGGCAATCAGCTAGAAAAGAAGCAGTGTCCCATAGATATTATGGTCCTCTAATTATTCATGGTACGTTCTGGATTAATTGTAGTTTTTGAGTGGTCTTCAAGGACAGAACATCTAATGCACATTGTAGTGATTCAGATGAGAGGTGAGAAAGGAATGGGTGAAAGAATGGCCTGTCAGTCCAGGAGTGTGTGTTAGGAAAAATAAATTTCTAAAAGTTTTTGTTAATTAAAAGTACAGTGTGACTTTTAAATCTACATTATATACAGGATGGAATTCTTAAATGTTTTACTTTTTAGTTGTATCTCAACTTTATTATTCTTACAAATAATTCAAGGTGGCAAACATGTCCAACATGCTTTCCTCCTCTTATTTTCTCCACAACAACAATCCTGTGGAAGTTGTGCTCAGAGTGACTGGCCTAAAGTGACTGTTGCCTTTCATGGCTAAAGCAGGACTAGAACTCATAGTCTTCTGCTTTCTAGTCTCCTGCCTTCATGACTAGACCAAACTGGCTCCCTTTACTGAGTTCTGAAGGAAGAAAGTGATTTAAGAAAGAATCCTTAACTTTCTGTGTTAAAGCTTCAAAGTAAGAATGTAAAATGATTTTGCTTTTTTCTTTCAAGGGTGTAACTATTGTAAAACCCATTGTTTATGGTAATGTGGCCCGCTATTTTGGCAAGAAACGAGAAGAAGACGGGCATACACATCAGTGGACAGTTTATGTTAAGCCTTATAGAAATGAGGTAAGCAAAAATATTTTGCAAAAATATTTTCAACAATAATGCACTTTTTTCTCTATTATTTCTTCTTCCTCCAGTGGAGTTTTATCATTTTTCCAAAATTGCTAATATATCAGTTTCACATGTTATGTGTAGAATTAAGTATATCCTTTTTCATATTTTTCTTGAATAATTCCGAATAGAAACAATTCTACCACCTCTTCTAGTCAAATCTTAATGTAGTTCCAAAATTTCCTTGCTTTATTACACAGCCACCAGATATAGTAATAAGAGTCTTTTGCCATTTTTCATTTCCAACATTGTGCTGAAAGTTTTAAATCCATTTTTGCTAGATTTGTTGGTGGAATGTGCCACCTGTAGAACATTTTATATAGTTTTCTTTATAGGCTGTAGCCAAATTAGTATATATACATCAATTATGCCAGACAGCACAACCTACCAAAAGAATTGCATATAAGATTCATCTTAAAAAATCAATCAGGGATTAAATTCTTCACAAAACAAGAGGTGATCCCACAGAATACAGAGGAAGACAACAGTGTTAAAACAGGTTCCAAGGAGTGTGGGAGAATTAAGGAAACCATATCAATTTCTGATCTCTAAATTGATCAGACATAATGTTAATTTTAGATAGCTAATGCCAGAAGGGTTGATGATCTCATGGCAAGACAAAAGATTAAGAATATATATGTTTGAAAAAGCAGAGGAATTTTATCTTAGGAATTATAGTAACAGGGAAAAAATGGAGGAGAGAGAAATAAAAAAGGAAGGAGAAATAAGAGAAATGAGAACAACAGTAATAAAAGTGACAGAAATACAGGATAGAGAGAGATATAGAGGGATAGGAGGAAAGGAAAATAATGAAGATAGATTTAATGAGCCAAAAGAAATTAGAACGACAAGGGCAACAAGACCTAAATACAAGTAAAACAGAATTGGAAGAGATTAAGATCCTATTGCTAAATATTAATGGCCTAAAATCCCCACAAAAAAGGAAAAAATATTTAATAAATTGTATAAATTGAAATTAGACATAATAGTTTTACAAGAAGTCCATATAAAGCAACAAATGAACGGTTATTGGTAAATTCAAAATTGGGAAAAACATTTACTTTGCTCTCGCAGCAAAAAAAGGAATAATATTTTATGTAAAGGAAAATATGGTGAAACAAATTTACAAAGATGAAAAGGGTAATTATAATAGAGGCTATAATGAATTAAAAATGGTCACTTGTAGGAATTTATGCCGCAAACGAAGGTCAAGAGCAATTTTATAAGAAATTACATGACAAAATTAGGGAACTGGAAGGAAATAATATTTGCATTTTGGGGGATTACAATGGAATAATTGATAGGAAACTAGTGATTCAGTAAGAAAAGAAGTTAGAAAAATACTACCCAAACACTTTTTTTAATTGGCTCTTTTTAATTTTAGGATATGTCTGCTTATGTAAAGAAAATCCAGTTCAAGTTACATGAAAGCTATGGTAATCCACTGAGAGGTATGAGTTAAAAAGCCTTAGGTGAAAGTAGAATGACTTCATTAGTTTTCAAAATTGGATTATCTAATGTTTAGTGTTTCCTCCTTTTTTAGTGGTAACAAAACCACCATATGAGATCACGGAAACAGGTTGGGGTGAATTTGAAATCATCATTAAGATATTTTTTATTGATCCTAATGAAAGGCCGGTAAGTAGTTTTCTCAATACAAACGGCAATACTCATTTTTATACATCAGATTAGCTTGAAGAAGTCACATTCTATTTCAGCTAAGCTAAGATGTGGTAGGTCATACATTACTAGTATTTGTTGGAAAGGAATTTTAAGAGTAAAAGTTGTGAATTTTGTGCTAAGGTTAAACAAAAGCCAGTTGAATTGTTTTAAGCCATGTTTAGAAAAAAAGTACTAGCATGAGAAAGCACTTAACTGGGTATAGCGGTGTTGTGGTTAGCTCTGGCCCAGCTCCTGCCCCAAGGAATGTGCAGGTGGATGTGGGGGAAACATCCACATGCCGCAGGCCTGTTTTGCTCCCGATGGAATCTGCCGACGAAGCCTCCTCTGACCAAGGAAGCGTGAGTGACAGGGAAGAGGGGAATTTGGCAGACAGCCCAGGAGGAGATCAATCATCTGTATCATCCTTGGATTCTGAACAAGAATTAATGACACATCCACGCATGCGTAGAATGATGCATAGGAGACAACAACTGAAGGATTATTACAAGAGAAAATGAGGCCACCTGTGGTTGGGTGGGGCTGCTGTAATTAGTGCTACAGATAAAAAGAACAGCGTGCTGGTTTAGCCTTGTCGCAGTTTATCTGATTCATTGTTTCGTCAAGATCGTGGTTTTTGTGCTGTTCAAGATTGTGTGTGGACTCTCTGGACTTTAGAATTGGACTCAATTTCCCAGTTATTGGGTGAGCAATTGGATTGCATTTAACCTGTGCCTTGTGTGTAGCAGAAAATCCCTTTGACATTTAAAAATGTTTCTGTTCTTCTGTTTATAAAAACTTTTGGGTTTTCCTTTTGTCGTGTGGTGTGTGTCTTCCTGGACTAATTACCCTGTAATTACGGGTAGTTGAAACACGCCGGCAGAACAAGCTGTATGTGTTTGAACATGACTTTTTAAACATTCTGAGAAAGTGGATTATATCTGTCACCAATTCCTAAAGCAGTCAATGACTATAATTCTTCTTATGGTATCATAAATAAATTTGTAGTTCAGTTTAGCAGGAGTTTGGCTGGAATTTTTATAAAAACACGGAAGAGTGCAGCCTATTTAAAATAACAGTTGGGAAAATATTGAGAAGTTTACCTATATTTAGAGGATATATCACTTAAATGTATTACTTTGGGTATTTTTTGCTTTGTCTTTGGGAATGATACAATTCCACGTGCCAAATTATGAGGAAACAAATACTTTGCAGCATAATCTTAAAATGATTCCCTTTGTTTCTAAAGAAAATAAATGTGAGTATTAAAGATTAAAAGATTTGCCTTCTGAAAAAAATGACAGCAAATAGCGCTGTTCCATCGCAAGTGACCTATAATTACTAATTCATTTAAGTTTATTAATTCCTGTCTATATACGGTACACTAAATTTTCAGTTTCAGTTATCATGGCAAACTGAAATGCAAAATATTCTATTTTTGTTTTACTATTTGATTTGTATATTTGGGTAGTAACCAGATTTCTCTATTGCACAGGTGACTCTCTATCATTTGCTGAAGCTGTTTCAGTCTGATACAAATGCCATTTTGGGAAAGAAAACTGTTGTTTCTGAATTTTATGATGAGATGGTAAGATAACAAAAAGTTACATTAACTTTTGGATGATAGTCTCCTCTTCTTTCCCTTTCCTTTTCAGACTCTGATAGTCTGAATCTGCTCCGGAGGATGGTTCCCCCAATTTTTTGGTGCATATTGGATATACAGGAGGAAAGATCCAATAGACTGGAATATTCTATTAGTTAAATTACATAATTATTTATATTGTCCATTTTACTGTGAAACATTACATAGTCTAGCAAATAATAGAAATTTCTTTTTTCCAATAGATTTTTCAGGATCCTACTGCTATGATGCAGCAACTGCTAACTACATCTCGTCAGTTAACACTTGGTGCTTATAAGCATGAAACAGAATGTAAGTGCTGAATGCCAAGATTTGAGTAATGTGTGTTGATTTTAAGATAAACTAAAACTTGATTTTAAAGATCCTCTGTCTGATAATTATTGTATGACTTAAACAAGATCTTCACTTTAGCTTTGGCTTTCATGAAAATTATATTTTACTTTAAAAACCCTCTTAGTTTATAATATTTAATCCAGATAGAAAAAAGTAATTATGGAAAAGTCACTTCTGCATAATCATCATATTTTAGTCCTATATGGTCTTTATAGAGTTTCACTATTTAAGGTCATGCCCCTCAAACTTTGTGGTGTTATGAACCCCTAGAAAAATTAATGGTGAGCACTCATCTGTTTATCATTCATCTGTTTAGAAGCTGTGTATGCATCTATTTGTGTTATAGGAAGCAACATTGTGTTAACCTACATATGAAAGTAGAAAGAGTTTCTGTCTATGGGAATTAAAGTGATGTGGTAATATTGTTGATAGATGGTATGTGCCATCAGGTTGATTTCCGCTCTTAGCAACCAACCAATTGATTTTCACCAGTAAGGTTTCTCCCCATCCTGGTCTTTCATGTCTTCTAATGGTGCACCCATCACCAAGTCTGTCTATCTTGCTGCCAGTCATTCACTTCTATTTCTACTTGTCTCAGCATTATCGTCTTCTCCAGAGAACTAGGTCTTTCTGAATCTAGTCATTTGTGCTTTAATGAGAACTTTGGGTTGGTTAGTTTGATTATAGGCTTGGGTTTTTTGAAGGAGGACGGCTATCTGTAGTATTTTTAGGAGTCCTTTCCAACATCAAAGTTCAAAAGTATCAATAACTTTTCTATTCTACTTCTTCAAAGTATATTGATATGCAAAATTAACCAAAAAGCATACCCTATCAGTCTTGCCCAGTTTTTTTCCTATAATATCACTTCCTGAACTATTTAAGCTTTCATTGTGCTCCTTCATATAACTTGTGGATCAAGTAAATAAGTCTCTTATCTGTAGCATTAGGCTGAGGCGATAGTTGGCTGGATTTGTTTTGTTCCTTTTTTAAAAAGAGGATTCCTGCACTATTCAGCTAATTATGGGAAAGCTATTTATATAAACATTAATATGAGGATAGCCAACCACAATGCCCACCAATTTGAGGCTTTCAATTTGAAATCTCTTAGTATCAGGTCCTTCCCCGCAATTTAATTCTGCCTCTTGATGAACATTCGAATTTACCTCTGATAGAGCATTTAGTGAAATTTAGCAGATAGTGAAATGTCCTTTCTTTCTGCCTGCCCTTGTCTTTCATCTTCCTGCTCAAGTAAGCATTTAGAAAAAATGGCTCACTGAAGCAGATGAGAAGCCAAGTCTCAATCAGTATAGTATTTCTTTAGAGAACTAGAAACCCTTTTTACTCATCATTCTCCAGCTGTTGTATAGAGAAAGGGTTTCAGGCTATTAAATAGCTTATTTTAGAGGTTCATAATTAATGACTAGTGTAGTAATAATAGTGGCTGTTGCTTGTATCATCAATAAGCTGAGTGATTTATTTTGCACTGTAATTAAGCTGAGACAAGAAGCACAATGTTTTCCAGAAAAGGTGCAAGACTACTGAATCCTTTTCCTTCAGAAATCTAGAAAGAGCTGCCCTTGAAAAGAGGAGGAGGAGAGAACTTTCATCCTGCTAGATCACTTTGGATGGCACATTAGAGTTATGGTATGAGGTGTTGTTGTGAGCACAACACATCGAAAGTCTGGAATCTATGATACCCTTGTGCCAGCAGCTCAGTAAAGCCATATGTGACTAGCAAAATGCAACCCCCTCAGGGTTTCCAATCTGCTGTTGGAGAACTTTTGATTTATGTAGATTATGCCAATTTTGTATTCAAGATAAGCTAATGCAATTGTTTTAGAGTCCTAAAATGATACTCTTATTGCAGCTACAATTTTAAAGGCATTGTATGTTAAAAATATAGTTTGTGTTATACTTGGAACAGTAGCACATGGTGCACAGTCCAGAATGTTTTAATATTTTTCATTCAAATAACAGACTGTGCCTTTTTAAAGAAATGTTGAAAAAAAATAATTAAGCAATGTACCAAATTTTTTTTCCAGTTGCCAGTGTAGAAGTAAAAACTCGGGAGAAGTTGGAAGCTGCTAAGAAGAAGACCAGCTTTGAGATTGCAGAACTTAAAGAAAGATTAAAAGCAAGCCGTGAAACTATCAATTGTCTAAAAAATGAAATAAGGAAGCTTGAGGATGATGATCAATCTAAAGATGTATAGTACCTATTTACTACTTTTAAGAGACTTCACATGAAACTTACGGTATTTTGATCATGGAGCCAATAACATGTTTCCTTTTCTGGGAAGAACTGCATATAGACATTCTGGAGAGATTTTTTTCTGTGTGGACAAAAAGAAAAAAACCCAGTATGTGACATTTCACGAAGTAGGTTTTTAAAAAAAGAAAAATAGCAATATTTTCATGGTTTTAAGTGGCAGTTGTCTTCACTTATTTTTAAAACTGATTTTCTCTAAAGAAAAAGAGAATATATTGCTGTTACAACTTGTTCATGTTCTGATGTATTGAGTATATGAACTCCTTCTACGATATTGTTATTAGGTGTGTAGTCAAGACAGGATGTTTTGTAAGTAAAGAACAAAGGTAAAACGCAACAAAGAATTACATTTCTTTGCTTGGAAATGAGTTAGGAAATGGTTTTCTTCCATGGGTAATAAATGGGCCCTGAAAATAAAGTGAAATATCTCCAGTAAGTTATTTGTTTGCTCCGTTCATAACTGGGAAAAAATCCTAAACAGCTCAAGGCTTGAAGGTACGGTAATCAGAAATGTCAGAAGTTTAAAATGTGCAAGTGTTTGTTACAGATGGTTATTGCAGGGGGAAAAGAGGAAGAAGTATTAGGTATGTTCACCACCTTAAGTTACTCATAAAAATATTATAATCCAATCTGACAACCATTGCAACATTTATGATGAGGAACACAATCCTCATTATGATTTAATAATTTAGCTTAATAATTTAGCTTAACATTTTGTGCCAACTTTGAAGTGAACATCCAATTTGTATTACGTTTGATGAGGATGAGTGGGTAAAAGCATTTGCTCAGATAAGCACAATATCTGTACAGGTGAAACATGGGCACAGTTAAAATCTATACAGCCTCTGAAATTTCCTGGGATTCCTACAAAGAGAGAGGATGGATGGATGGATGATCATCTAGTGAAGTAGATCAGATGCGAGCAGAAATATTTTTCACTACAAGATTTGAGACTGGTTGCATTATTATCTTGGATTTTTAAAATAATTTAAGAGAAGATAACCTTGTCACTTTTTTTGTACACACACTAACATTTTGTACACACACTAACACACATTAAAAATTAAATTGATGTTCGCTCTCCAAATAAATACCCACACACAAACAGGCAGCATACTAGGTCCTACTCTTTTCATCCTATACATCAATGACCTCTGTGAAAATATCGCAAGCAACTGTGTGCTTTTTGCCGACGATGTGAAACTTTTCAACACCACTGACAACACACTCTCCAAAAAGACCTTGACTTTGTTTCAGATTGGTCTAACACCTGGCAACTTCCAATATCAACCAACAAATGCTCTACCCTCCACATCAGCAAAAAGAATCCAAACTTCGCATATGAACTGAATAAACAAATTCTCGCAGCCAACCCACACTCAGTAAAAGACATTGGAATACTAATATCAAACGACCTAAGTGCTAAAGCCCACTGCAACAATATCGCCAAAAAGGCTTCCAGAGTTGTTAATCTGATCCTACGTAGCTTCTGCTCTGGCAATCTCACACTACTGACTAGAGCCTACAAAACCTATGCCAGACCCATTCTCGAATACAGCTCATCTGTCTGGAACCCATACCACATCTCAGACATCAACACCCTTGAAAATGTCCAAAGATATTTCACCAGAAGAGCCCTTCACTCCTCCACTCGAAACAGAATACCCTACGAAAATAGACTATCTATCCTGGGTCTTGAAAGCTTAGAACTGCGGCGCCTAAAACACGATTTATGTATTGCCCACAAGATCATATGCTGCACCGTCCTTCCGGTCAACGACTACTTCAGCTTCAACCGCAACAACACAAGAGCACACAACAGATTCAAACTTAATATTAACCGCTCCAAACTTGACTAAAAAATATGACTTTAACAATCGAGTTGTCGAAGCGTGGAACTCGTTACCGGACTCAATAGTGTCAACTCCCAACCCCCAACACTTCTCCCTTAGACTCTCCACGATTGACCTCTCCAGGTTCCTAAGAGGCCAGTAAGGGGCGTATATAAGTGCACTGATGTGCCTATCGTCCCCTGTCCAATTGTCTTTCCTTATCTCATATGTCATATATATTCTCTCCTTATCTATCTATCTATCTATCTATCTATCTATCTATCTATCTATCTATCTATCTATCATATATATCTTATATATTCTCTCCTTATCTCTTATATCATATATATTCTCTCCCTCCCATCTACTTCTCTTCTTTTTACTTTCTATTGTCATATATATTACTTAATGTCTATTCTCTTCCATATGTATTGTATATTGGACAAAGAATAAATAAATAAAAAATAAAAAAATATGCATATGCTACATATACAGTGCATTTAGAAAGTATTCACCCCCCCTTCACTGTTGCCAATTTTGTTATGCTGCAATCTGATTATACAGTTCTAGACATTTTTTTTCTTAATCTGTACTCAGTACTCCATAACAATGAAGTTAAAACATAATTTTAGAAATGTCTGTAATTTTTTTTAAAAAAACTGAAATATCACATTAGCATAAGTATTCAGACCCTTCACTCAATACTTTGCTGAAGCATTTTTGGCAAAAATTACAGCAGAAATGGGTTCCTCCTGGTTCGGACTGGTTCTGTAAGACCAGTAGTAACTTGGAGCCCTAAGTCATTAGAACTGGCAGTGACCCAGGCTTGCTACACCCCCAAGCTGGTCCTCTAGATGCCATAGGAGTGGCATCTTGTTTTTAGCTTCTGCGCATGTGCAGAAGCTTTTTTTAAACTACTGCTACCCTTCCCAATAAGTTCCTTTTCTTCTTGACCTCCCAGGGAGCTTGCCTACTAAGCTGTCTTCCCATATGGTGCCTGCCCTCTTCCCCAACTGAGCTGCCGCCTCCTACCTATAGGTAAGTTAGTCCCCTGGCCCCTCCCCAAGTTTGCTGTACCTCCCACCACTCCCACCAGGCTCATGACCTTACCTTCCCCCGCCTTTTCCAGGAGTCCCCACATACACTGTTTTGGCCCCCTCCAGGGGGCTGGAGGCTTGCTAGGCCCAAAAGGGGTGCAGGGGGATGCCTAGCAAGCCTCCCTACAGCCCCCTGGGACCAAAAATGGGCTGGGTGGAGGGGACTTCAAGGGAGAAAGAAAGAAGCCCTCACTGTTTGGTGATCCCCACATGCGCTGAGATAGAATAGAATAGAAATGTTTATTGGCCATGTGATCGGACACACAAGGAATTTGTCTTGGTGGGAATGCTGTCAGTGTACATAAAAGAAAAGATACGTTCATCAAGAATCTTAAGTTGAGAGTTGAGAGATAATTGAAAGTGCTGCTAGCTATTATTGCTCAGGCCAAGCTAATCAACAGTGGAGTTATAAGAATGCTAGATGATCAGTGGGAATGTTCAAAACATCTGGCTTTTCTTCCTGCTATCAAAGACCTGGGGGTTTTTCTTCTAGCTAGCATCACAGAAAGAAAGAAAGGAAAAACAGAGGGTGGGGGGAAGAGAGAGGAAAGAGAGGAAGAAAGAAAGAAAAAGAGGAAAGGAGAAGTGGACGAGAAAGAACGGAAGGGAGAAAGCTCTGGTACTATATTTAATTGTTCTATTATTTATCATGTGTTAATATTTTATACTGTCCCTACACTTAGAGTGATTTTATTGCCTTTCTTTTGCCCAGGGCTACCACACATTTTTCAAGGATTTACATGCATTCAATGTCTATAGTTCAAAGCATAAATATGTGTGTGTTTATTTTGTAAATCAGATTGCATAAGTCCAACTTAATATGCTATTTCTGGTATGTGATGTTTTGTATAAAGAGAATGAAGCCCTCTTGTGATCTTTGACTTTTACACTTGCTGTCAAACATCAGCCATAGTACTAATTACTGTTTTGAACAATATGCAGGTTGTATTACACGAATGGCTATTTTATATGTGAAATTATAACTGAAGTATTTCTGCATCTATATTGTTCTCACTGTCAGAAAATAGTCCCTTAGTTTTAGGTTGTTTCTCGCTTTATTCAGTTTCCATTGATTGCTTCTTGTTTTGCCTTCTGGTGCTTTGGAAAATACATTGCCTTCCCCTTCTTTCTGACAGCCCCTTAAAAGCCTTTGCCTGTCACATTCTTGAGCAAAGCGTGTGAGCCATTTGCTTCTTTCAGTGGTCCATGAAAGTACATCTATAGTATGTAGATAATAAAGTTGAAAAAATGTGAATAACATTTTTGAAGATAGATACATTGTGGCTGGGTGTGACAAGGAATGGGTGGGAGTCACATGACCACAAGGCTGCTCCCACTATCACATGACCATCCAACCACTCCCACCATCACATAATCATCAAGCCACACCCACAAAATAAGCCATGCCCACAGAACCTGTAGTAAAAAAATACTATTAGAACCCACCCCTGAATTACAGCCTCATGTCTTTTGGGGTAACGGTGTGACAAACTTTGCACACCTGGTTTGGGGGATTTTCTGCCATTTTTCCTTGCAAATCCTCCCAGGTTCAATCAGATTGGGTGGCAACCATTGGTTGCTGGCCTTTTTCAGGTCCCTCTGGAGATGTTCAACAGGTTCAAGTGAAGGCTGTGGCTAGGCCTCTCTATAGCATTCACATAGTTGTCCCTAAGCCACTCCTGTGTTGTCTTGGCTATATGCTTAGGATAATTGTCATATTGGAAAGTGAATTTTTGGTCGAGTTCTGAAGTCCTGAGCACTGTGGAACAGGTTTTCATTGAGGATATCACTGTATTTTGCTTCATTCAGTTTTCCCTGAAGCCTGACCAGTCCTCCCTGTCCCTGCTGCTGAAAAGCATCCCCACTGCACGATGCTGCTGCCAGCATGCTTCACTGTTGGGATGTTATGAGGCAGCTTCCTCCAGACATAACCTTTAGAATTAAGGCCAAACAGTTCAATCTTGGTTTCATCAGACAAAATAGCCTTGTTTCTCACACTTTTTTTTGCAAACTCCAACCAGACTTTCAGATGTTTTGCACTGAGAAGAGGCTTCTGCCTAGCAACTCCTCCATACAGTCCAGATTGGTGGGGGGCTGCGGTGATGGTTGTCCTTCTGGAACTCTGTCCAATCTCCTCACAGGATCTCTGGAGCTCAGTCAGAGTGACAGTTGGGTTCTTGGTTCTCTCTTAGTAAGGCCAATTGCTCAGATTGATGAGGCAAACAGCTCTTGGAAGAGTTTTGTTGTGCCGAGCTTCTTCCATTTGAGAATTATGGGGGCCACTATGTTCTTAGGAACCTTCAATGCAACAGAAATTTTATTGTAGCCCTCCTTCCATCTGTACTTTGCAATTATTCTGTGTCTGTGCTCTGCAGGCAGTTCCTTTGACCTCATACCTTTTGCTGTGCTACAATATACACTGTCAGCTGTGAGACCTTCTATTGAGAGGTGTGTGCCGTTCCAGGGGAAGGAGGGATCGCTGCTTAGTAGCGATCCCTTCTTCAGGCTCCATGAGCTTAACTCAAGGCACTGGTGATGAGTGTAATTCTGGCCCTGGGCTCAAGTTGTTGCTACTCAATGCCAGGTCAGTGGTAAATAAAGCTCTCCTCATCCGGGATCTGATCCTGGATGAGGAGGCCGACCTGGCTTGTGTGACCGAAACCTGGCTGGGCCCGGAGGGAGGAGTTCCTCTCTCTGAAATTTGCCCAGCTGGGTTTCGGGTATGGCACCAACCTCGACCCCAGGGAAGGGGGGGAGGAGTGGCTATTATAGCCAGGGAGAGCCTTGGGCTGCGTAGGCTCATTGCTCCAGAGGTTGCGGGTTGCGAGTCCCTCCTGGTGAAGTTGGACTTAGGGGTTCAGGTGGGCTTGTTACTCACGTACCTGCCTCCCAGCTGCGTGTCAACAGCCCTGCCTGTGCTACTCGAGGAAGTGGCCGGGCTGGCGGTGGAGTTCCCCAGACTTATCGTCCTGGGGGACTTCAATCTGCCGTCGCTCGGCGGTTCCTCTGGACTGGCACAGGAGTTCATGGCCACCATGACAGCCATGGACCTGACTCAAGTAGTTCAGGGTCCGACTCACGAGGGTGGGCACGCACCCAATATGATATTCCTCTCTGAGTAACTGAGTAATGATCTGAGATTAAGGGGCTTAGAAGTGTTGCCTTTGTCGTGGTCAGATCATTTCCTACTGCGGCTTAACTTCCTGGCTCCAATCCTTCCCCGCAGGGAGGCGGAACCAATTAGGAGGTTCCGCCCCAGACGCCTGATGGATCCAGAAGGTTTCCAGATGGCGCTTGGGGTTATTCCAGATACACTTGTCCACAGTTCGGCAGAGTCTCTTGCTGAGGCCTGGAACAAGGCTGCAGGGGAGGCTCTTGACCGGATTGCGCCATTGCGACCTCTCCGCGGCACTAGACCCCGTAGAGCTCCATGGTTCAACGAGGAGCTCCGGGTGTTGAAGCGCCAGAAGAGACGTCTGGAGAAGCGATGGAGGAGAGTAAGTCCGAATCCGATTGAACACTTGTAAGAGCTCATATTAAGACTTACAAAGTGGCACTCAAGGCGGCAAGATGCGCGTATCATGCCGCCTTGATTGCATCAGCGGAATCCCGCCCGGCCGCTCTGTTTAGGGTAACCCGCTCCCTTCTTAATCAAAGGGAGTTGGGGAGCCCTTGTAGAGTAGTGCCGAGGATTTTAACATGTTTTTCGCTGATAAAATCGCCCGGATCCGAGTGGACCTCGACTCCAATTGTGAAACAGAGTCGACTGACAATGAGTCAGTCGAGGTGACTGGGGCTAAACGTCTTTGTCCATCTGTCTGGGAGGAGTTTGACTTGGTGACACCTGATGAAGTGGACAAGGCCATTGGAGCTGTGAGTTCTGCCACCTGTTTACTGGATCCGTGTCCCTCTTGGCTGGTTTCGGCCAGTCGAGGGGTGACACGGAGCTGGGTCCAGGAGATTGTCAACGCCTCCTTGGGGAGGGGGTCCTTTCCGCCCCTTTATAAGGAGGCGGTTGTGCGCCCCCTCCTCAAGAAGCCTTCCCTGGACCCAGCCGTGCTTAATAACTACCGTCCAGTCTCCAACCTTCCCTTCATGGGGAAGGTTGTCGAGAAGGTGGTGGCACTTCAATTCCAGCGGTCCTTGGATGAAGCCGATTATCTAGGTCCTCAGCAGTCTGGATTCAGGCCCGGCTACAGCACGGAAACTGCTTTGGTCGCGTTGATGGATGATCTCTGGCGGGCCCGGGACAGGGGCTTGTCCTATGTCCTGGTGCTCCTTGACCTCTCAGTGGCTTTCGATACCATCGACCATGGTATCCTTCTGCGCCGGCTGGAGGGGTTGGGAGTGGGAGGCACTGTTCTTCAGTGGTTCTCCTCCTACCTCTCCGGTCGGTCGCAGTCGGTGTTAGTGGGGGGTCAGAGGTCGACCCCGAGGTTTCTCCCTTGTGGGGTGCCTCAGGGGTCGGTCCTCTCCCCCCTGCTATTTAATATCTACATGAAACCGCTGGGTGAGATCATCCAAGGGCATGGGGTGAGGTATCATCAATATGCTGATGATACCCAGTTGTACATCTCCACCCCATGTCCAGTCAACGAAGCAGTGGAAGTGATGTGCCGGTGCCTGGAGGCTGTTGGGGCCTGGATGGGTGTCAACAAACTCAAACTCAACCCAGACAAGACGGAGTGGCTGTGGGTTTTGCCTCCCAAGGACAATTCTATCTGTCCGTCCATTACCCTGGGGGGGGAATTATTGACCCCCTCAGAGAGGGTCCGCAACTTGGGCGTCCGCCTCGATCCACAGCTCACATTAGAAAAACACCTTTCAGCTGTGGCGAGGGGGGCGTTTGCCCAGGTTTGCCTGGTGTGCCAGTTGCGGCCCTATTTGGACCGGGAGTCATTGCTCACAGTCACTCATGCCCTCATCACCTCGAGGCTTGACTACTGTAACGCTCTCTACATGGGGCTACCTTTGAAAAGTGTTCGGAAACTTCAGATCATGCAGAATGCAGCTGCGAGAGCAATTATGGGCTTCTCCAAGTATGCCCATATCACTCCAACACTCCGCAGTCTGCATTGGCTGCCAATCAGTTTCCGGTCACAATTCAAAGTGTTGGTTATGACCTATAAAGCCCTTCATGGCACCGGACCAGAATATCTTCGGGACCGCCTCCTGCCGCACGAATCCCAGCGACCTGTTAGGTCCCACAGAGTTGGCCTTCTCCGGGTCCCGTCGACTAAACAATGTCGTCTGGCGGGACCCAGGGGAAGAGCTTTCTCTGTGGGGGCCCCGACCCTCTGGAACCAGCTCCCCCCTGAGATTAGGATTGCCCCCACCCTCCCTGCCTTTCGTAAACTCCTTAAGACCCACCTTTGCCGTCAGGCATGGGGGAACTAAAACACCTCCCCCTTGCCCATGTTGTTTTGTTGATTGATTGACTTTGTGCCTGTTTTTATGTACTGTTTTTATGAGATTATTAATTTAAATTGTAACTAGATGTTTTTTTTGGGTTTTTTTAAATTATTATTGTTGTGAGCCGCCCCGAGTTTGCGGAGAGGGGCGGCATATAAATCCAATAAACCTAACCTAACCTCCTTATCCAATCAATTTAATTTGCCACACATAGACTCCAATCAGGCGTAAGAACATGTCATAATTATCAAGAGAATTGAGAGGCACCTGAGCTAAATTTCAAGTGGCGTTGCAAAGGATTTGAATACTTATACCAATGTGATACTGTATTTCAGTTTTTTAAATTTACAAACATTTTTAAAATTCTGTTTTAACTTTGTCATTATAGGGTACTCAGTGTAGATTAATGAGGCTACAGCATGACAAAAGTGAGGAGGGTCGAATATTTTCTGAGTGCACTGTATACACACACACACACACACACACACAGAGACATATATATTAATCACTGTCCATTTTGAATAGTACATAGTGGAAACAAGTCTTGTGAGTTAAGCAAGATTGATACTACGTGGTACAAAGTTATTATAGAATCTAGTTGTTTTGCTTCAGATACCACAATACTGCCTCTCCAGTTAATAGTAAGAAAAGGGGTGGGGGAATGAGGATTTTAACAGCTCTAGCATACTTTTTCTGACACTTTATCTTTTATAATGTGTTGCAAAGGTCAACATGCTTTTTAGGCATGTTTGCATCATGCAATTCTGAAAAATACTTAATTTGAATTTTTCATATTTGTATTTAGAGAACTGAAGAAACAAAGTCAAATTTACCTTATATAATTTTACAAAGAAATCCAATGTCTTAGAACATATTTAAAACAGCGAGAGCTTGTTGGTCTTTGTGGATTAGTTAAGTTAGATCTAACAGAAGAAACTATTCATTAGTGTAATAATGTACTAAATAAACACTAACATTAAAATAGCCTTGAAATCAGCAAAGATGGAAAGGAAGGGAGCAAGATGTACACAGGGAGGAGGGGGTCTTACCTCAGTCCAAACCTCCAGTTTGATTAGAGCTCCAGGCCAATGGGCAGAATCATGATTTCAAGCCCTTTTGGGAGGCCAAAAGGTGGATGCGGACATGCATGGGAGGAACAATGTTCCAGAGGATTGGACCCATGATAGAAAAGGCTCTTCTCCTGGGCCCTGGCAGCAGAATATCTTGATTGATGGGGTCTACAGCATGCCTCTTCGTTTGAGTGGATGGAGGTGGGCCAGGAAGTTGCTAAAAGACAACAACTTGATGGCCCATAATCAAGGAGAAGGATGCTATATTCATAGTAGCAAAATAAGTAGCAAAGTAAGTATTTAACAGTTGTTTGTTTGTTTGTTTGTTTATTTAAGTAGCAAAATAAATATTTGACAGTTGTTTATTTATTTAGTTAAGTACAGTATATATTGATAGCATACAAAGATATAACAATGTTTATATACGATACTAGTAAGAGAGAAACATTAGGACGGGACAGTAGGCATTCTGTTGCACTTATGCACGCCCCTTACTGATCTCTTAGGAATCGGGTGAGGTCAACAGTGGATAGTTTAAAAGTAAAGTTTTGGGGTTTAGGTGATGATACTACAGAATCAGGTAGTGAGTTCCATGCATTAATTACTCGGTTACTAAGGCCGTATTTCCTGCAATCGAATTTGTAGTGAATTAAGTTTGTATCTGTTGTGTGCTCATGTGTTGTTGTGGTTGAAGCTGAAGTAGTTGTTGGAAGGAAGGACATTGTAGCAGATGATTTTAAGGGCTATGCTTAGGTTGTGTTTAAGGCAACATAGTTCTAAGCTTTCTAAATCTAGGTGTTAGGCCGAAGTCTTCATGTGGAGTTAGAGAGTTGAGCCTGACACAACACAAGGGGGGATGGGAGGGGTAGTGAGTAGTCAGAGGGGAAAGTTACTAGACACAACCAAAGATTCCTTTCTCCAAGCCAAGGCCACCATTTGTTCTGCCTCAACTGAAAAGAAGAGGAAGTTGATAAGCCCCTGCTCTCGTGATGAACTTGTGGGTGTGGGGGATGTAAGATGAACCTTAACCTAGGTGAGATTCTGGGAAGGATCAGAATCGGAATGTCAATGGCATAACTAACATGGTTCTGTTAATAAATCAAGCTCTGATTGAGAGAATTGGACTGGGACTTGGTTTATTTCTCAGATGCTATTTAGAACGCCGACACTAGGATTGTAAGTCTAGTTGTGTAGGGTATTCTGTTGCAAGTGGAGGAGTGGAAGGCTCTTCTAGTAAAGTATCTCTGGACATTTTCTAAAGTACTTATGTCCAAAATGTGGTGTGGGTTCTGGACAGATTAACTGTTTCGTATGCTCTGGTTAGTAGTGTGAGATTACCGGAGCAGAAGCTACGTAGAATTAGGTTAACAACTCTTAAAGCCTTTTTGGCGATGTTGTTTGAGTGGGCTTTGGCACTTAGGTCATTTGAAATGAATATTCCAAGATCTTTTACGGAGTGAGGGTTGTTTGTAAGGTCTTGTTTATTCATCTTGTATTTGGTGTTCTGATTCTTTTTTGCCAATGCGTAGGACAGAACATTTTTGGGTTGAGATTTGGAGTTGCCAGATGTTTGACCATTCAGACACAAAGTCAAGGTCTTTTTGGAGAGTAGCTGTGTTATCTGTGTTATTATAATTGACATGATGTCCTTTGAAGACACAACAAAAATATATCTTAGCCATTATGTTTCTTTTGCTATTATTGTATTTCTACTTTCTCCATCAGAAACACTAAGCTAGGCCCCAGGAAATAACTGTATAGAAATAAATGTAAAAGTTACCATTATTTTGTGAAAACTCCTATGCAACAGATGGAATTGGATTGATTCAACCCAAAAGTAATTTGGCACAACTGGATTACCAACATTTAGCATGGCAACTTGTAATTTGAGTTATAGTGATTCTGAGCATAACATGGAAATGTTTGTCTCAAATATATTCAATCAACATTCTCTGCAAAATTTGTTTGTTTAGGGACAATAATCTGATTTATAAAGACATTTGCATACTACACCTAACAAGGTGTCTTTTGATCATGATTTTTGAAATAAAACATAATTAACTTACCCAAGAGTAGCAGCCATATTTTTGTACCATGTGTGGAAAATTTTCAGCTCTTTCAGATTTTGCTCAATTTCCAGAAATGCTTTTAAAAAATTGTGGTTTATAAATCTCACGCAAGTAGTCAATCTTTAAACCACAATATTTTTGTTGTTTTCATAGATAACATGATAATATACCCTTAATTTATTCTGTTTCTCTTTGTCTTGGATATTAATGTAATTCTATTCTCACCACCCATTTTGTTTTTCCCTATGACCATTGTTGCGTTCACAGGAATTTCCTGCATTCATCCGTTGAAGTGGCTGTGATCCGTGAAAACTTATGTGATAATCAAATTGGCTAGTCTTTTAAGGTACCACAGCTCTTTATTTTTACCATTGTCCATTCTGCCAGAGGAAGGTAGTTAAAGCCCAGAAATGTGTGAGGTCTCAAATGGAGGCAGAGTGCTATTATACTCCTTTAATACGGTCCCTGTTTTTCATGTGCAAAAGTGCCACTTTCAGATGACCTCACAGGAATTGTGGGAAATTATCTAGCAGAGAAATGAGTCTTACTCCAGCTAACCAAAGAACAGCATGGGAAAGAATAAGGAGCAGTTTATGTTACAGATATATTCCACTGAGTAAAAACAAGTTATGCTGCTTGACTGCTCTTTAGAACTACATAGAGTTGGCTACTTGCTAAAACAATATGGGTCACAGGTGAAAATATGTAGTCTATGCAGTCTAATTTCCATGACAAAAACACCACACAATAAGAGTTCTTTCCTGTAAGAGTGCAAAGACTGGAATAATAAGGTCATGACAGGTCAAAATTGAGATGGCTTAGAAGAATGAAAAGCTAATGCAGGCCCCAACCATAGATACAGTTATGTGAGAAATGTTAAGGCTGAATTGCAAAATTTACTCATGGAGAAGTACTTATTACTGGATTTACCTTCTGAATCTAACTATATTTTGGTAAAAGATTCCAACAAGGTAACTTGATTCTGGACATGTTCACAATTTCTTTTTAATTAAAATGATTGAAAACAAAACCAGAAAGTTTATTCTAAAACAGCAATGCCTTTTCCATGATTGCCTCTACCTAATGTAGAACACCCACTCAGCAGTGATCTGGCAGACCCCCACCCACCCTTTTAATCTTCTGGAAGACTATAAAGACTTAGTTGGCTCTTTACCCAGGCACAGGGTAGATTGGTGAGAAATTAGATAGTTGTTGAGGCATTCTAGGCTGATTGAGGTACTGGGTTTTTAAGTTGGGATTTTTTCCCCCTTTTGAATCAGTGTTATTACTATATTTTTATTTTTATTTTTTATAGGAAGTGAATATACTTTATGCCATGACTCCTATGTTCTCCAAAACAACAATCTTGTGAGATGGATTGGGTTGAGCAAGTTACTAAACCAAAGTTAACTTGTTTTTCTTGCCTAAAGGAGGCTTAGAACTCAGTCTTTCAACACAATAAACTAGCTCTTTTAATTTTATGGTTTTGTAGTTTGACTGCTGTTGTGAGCCACCAATAGTTATGCTCTGTGATGGCAGATGTAGAAATCTCTTAAATGATATATATTACTGTTTAACCTCGTAGTATTTAACAATTCCAGATAAATTTAATCTGTGGGAATACACACACGCACACGTATTTGGTGTGTTTGGGTTTTTCCCGTGTATCAAGTGTTTTTGTGACCTTTCGATGAGATCACACCCGTCATTTTCAGGCTGGTATCCTGGGCTTTGTGTTGCTGCAAACAAAGTGAGGTTGGAGCTGCCGGGTTTTTTTTCTTTTACAGTATGGCCATGTCTGTGAGAATTACCAGAATTAGCAGAGAATTAGTGCATAAGTGGACTAAAGTGCCTTCTGTCCCTGTCCTATTGCTCTCCTATATCTTCTATACTATTCTTCTTTTCCTATATTTCTTCTATTCTTTCATTGATATATTTTATTCCTATATCTTCTCTTCTCTTCTTTCTTAGATATATTTTTCTATGAGTATATCCTCTATAACCTTCATTATGTATATGTATACCCACTATAACCCTCATTGTGTAATGGACAAAATCAATTAATATATAAAAATAAATAAATCCATGCTTCCACCAACTGCCTCTATATGGAACTTTTGAAAAGTTTATCCAAAGATGGGTCAAGGAAACTACATATATGCAGTACATATATTAATGGACATGAAATAATAAAAACCATGTCTGAACTAAAGAGATATTATCCATCAATAATTTGGTAAACCTCTTTAACAAACTAAACAAGTGCTAACATTAATATTAACATTAACAGTGCTAAACAAGTTCTTTACTAGTCATTTGCTTTAGAGAATGACACGCGGTAATTGAAATAACTAAGATAATATGTTTAATAGAACAACACTTAAAAAACTTCTGCTTAGCGGGATAAAATGTTATGTACTCCCAGGAAAAAGTCTTGATGGGATTTACAGGCAAAATGCCTCTGTTCGTTTGGAAACATTCTTTCGGTAGCAAATGAAGAAGCCGATACTCTCGCCGGGCTATCATTCCTGGATTAGAAAAACCCGGACCACCAAAGAGGTTCCTTTCCCTCCTTTGCCCCAATTTTCGCGCCGCGATTTCCAAGCCCTCCTCCATAGCAGCAGGGAAGGCGCGCCTTTCATCCCTCCCGCCGGCAAGACGGAGAACCCGCGATTAGGGAGATCGGCCGACCACTCCCACTCTTCCCCTTTTTTGGCCCGGAAGGAGTAGCCCACTTGGCCTCGGAAGTTGTCTTGGGCAGGGTCCGGCCCAGAGCGAGGCCTGGCTGCTACTCTCGGGACTGGAATTCCGGCTCATCCAGGCAGGGGTGGACCCCGGTCGGTTGTCTCTGAGCCACCTGTAAGCCAGTCGGCCTCACGAAGAAGGTGAGGGCGGGATCTCTCTCGGCCGGCGTTCTTACTGCTGCTTTCCCCGTTCCCCGCCACGTCCGGGCGCTTCACTGGTTGAGTTGTTGTTTTTTTGGGAGGGGGGGGTGTCCTAAGGTTGTTTTGTCGGCTTGACTTTGAAAGAGGAAGGGGGAGAAGTTGGCTGCCGGAGCCGTTCCCTTCCGTGCGTGGGAGGGAGGCTCCCCTTTCCAGCCTGCCAGCGGAGAAGGGGAGTCCCGGAGAAGGCGGCGATCCGAGGCGGGGGTGGGGTGGGAATGGCTGTTGGCACCGGTGGTGGTGACAAGGCTCGGAGGGGGAGTGGGCGACAGCGGAGGCGGCAGGCGGCAGGTCGGTGTTGCGCGCTTGTGTTATTTTTACGCACGTCTGAGTGCTCTTGACGGGTGGCGGCGAGAACTGATGTCGCTATTAAGTTCCGCTTCGTCGTGGTTTGAGATGCGCCGGCTTGGTGTGCGTGAGCTGTGTCCGAGTTGGTACCTTCCAGATGCCTTGGACGTTATGCCCGCCATCATCCCCAGATCTCAGGCGGAGCGGCTCCAGTGGGAGTGAGGTTCGAAGACCTTTTGCACGGTAGCAGTTTGGCTTCGACGGTCGCGCTGATCTCGCCAAACGAGTCATTCCGGGGCCGCCTCCTCAGAAGTGTTGATGTCGAGCCTTCTGTGGAAGAAGCGGGAGGGATCATCGAGGAGCAGTTCGAGGTCCGGTTTTGCAACACTTGCTAGCTTGACCCAGACGAATCACATTATGGCGCATTATGTTTAATTGAACATAGGATCTGTGAACAGAAACAGTACTTTTCCCATCTTTATTAATAAGAAACAAAGTGCGGTTCTGGTAAACTGGGGATTCAACTAGGGCTAATAAATAGATTCTGGAGTTAGCTCTTTGTCTATCTGCTTGTTCTTCAGTTACTCTGCTTCCAGGGTAGAAACTTGTAACTAGAAATGCTAGAACAGAATACAGGTTGCCATAAGTACAGTGTTTAACGGAATATTTGCTATCACTGGCAAAATGTGACAGCAATTTTCTGGAAAAATCCATGGGCATTCTGAGCCTAGCAATTTTTTTTTTACATCAAACAATCTTAAGGGATGCTTTTTAAAATTATTTAAATAGGTACAGCTTTTTAAAAACAAGCAATTTTATTTGTATAGTATAAAACTTTAAGCATGTTTCTAGATCTCTTAGGACTGTGATGACGAACCTATGGCATGCGTGCTACAAGTGGAACGCCAAGCCATATTGGTGGGCACATGAGCTCAGGTCTGGCGTGCATGCGCACACTGGATAGCTGATGTTTAGGCCTTCTGGGCTGCTCACTGGGAGTCAGGGAAACAGCCTTTCAGCTCCAGAGAGGGTGGGGAAGGCAGTTTTCGCCCTTCCCAACTCTGAAGTCTGGGGAGCCGGGGGCTCACAAGTGCATGCAGAGGGGGGGGGGGCATGGAATTATGGTTGTGGTGCACGCACACATGTGCCCTCCTTTTGACACGTGAACCAAAAAGGTTCGCCGTCGCTGTCCTAAGATATTCCTTTTATATTTTTCACAAAAACTCAGTATTGCAGTGTTCTCTTGTCAGCCTGCAAGCTAACAAAGTATTAAATTAATCACGAACTACTAAATAAATTCTAAATGTGTATCGATATAGTAAAATATTCAACTAGGTTTTCAGGATATTTCTTGATACATTAAAAAGTCAAAGGATTCTTTTTTAGTCAATATCATGCTCTCAACAAATTACATTTTATTTTCTGTGTATTTCTGTTCAAACGTGCCAACTTAGAGTGAATCTCCCATAGCTGTAAACTTTCTAGAGACCACTGTTTTGCAAACTCATTGGGTGGAGCATTTGTGAACAGTTGCAAAGAACAGGTCTACTTGCTGGCTGTTCATTCTGCCTTAGTTGTTACCTTTGCTTTTCACACAGCTGTCTTTAGTTTGCCATTTCTTCATGCATAAATGTTGCTTTTCAAAATGCTTCAGTTGGTTAAATAAAAAAAGATTAGACCCATTTCTAAGATCTATAAATTAAAAAGAATGGGAGTTGAGAGAAAAAAGAATAGCAGAATTTATCTGATAATATTTGAACAAAAGAACAAGCCTTCAGTATGCCTTTATTTCCAATTTTGATTGGATTTTTTTACCTGATAAGAGAGTGCAACCTCTCTGTGGCTTTTTCTTCTGGCAATGGAAAATATTTGATTTGCTTTCCTTCAGAAATGCACCAAAAGGCAAGTGGCAGTTTAATGTGCATAGAGATGTTCTTATGATTATGTACCAAGTTAACTGAGGTTGGCTAACTTTGTTTCACTTTTTAATCCAGCACTTCTTGTATCACAGTACAGTACATAATTTGGCTTACATAGGGAGACATTTTCAGTTACAATTTGGGGTGGGTATTGTAAACAAATTCGGAAGGTCACTGGGTTTTTTTCAAGATGACCAGCTTATGCAGATTAGGTTGGAATGCTGTCAACACTCATTCCATGCTTTGTTCCTACTTTGAATCTCCCCCTTCAATTAGTTTTATTTGTGAAATCACACAATAACATTATTTTAGGAGTTTGACAACTCCTGCCATAGGAAGAGAATACCCTAACTTTTCTTCTACTTTTTCCTTAAACAAGTTTATAAACTTATTTCACATATTTTTGGATAAGATTTACAGTATTTAGTGGTCATATAATAGAGTTAAAATGTCGCACACACGCACAAAGTTTCTTATTTCTCCTGAAATAAGACCCTGTATTATATTTTTTTGAATCCTGAAATAAGTGCTTGGCTTTACTGCCATGCACTCAAAAGTCCAACTGGGCTTATTATCAGGGATGTCTTATTTTGGGGAAAATTATATGTGTGTATGTGTATGGAGAGAGAGAGACAGAGACAGAGAGAGTTGTGAACATTAAGTAAAGTGCTCTTTGGCAGAATAAAAATCAAATTTAATAACTTTTTGCACCATATTTTTAAGAAAGACTGAAGAACTTTATTAATTTTCTTGAAATAAGCAATAATAAGCAGAAGTATTTTAAAATACCATTTTTCATTTTTAAAATGCATGTTATTATAAATATTAGTACATTAAAATACTTTTATTTCATTTGCATTTGAGTACGTATGTCAGTGTTTTTCAACCTTTTTTCTTCAGGGGAACCCTTTTGTGTCGTCAGATTTCTGGAGGAATCTGTACCGTGTACCAGTACTGTTTATGTCCCTTCAAGGTGAGCCTCCAATTTTTTTCGATCTAAAAAACATCAGGCGATTGCTCAGTAACATCAGCTTCATCTAACTTTCATTTTTTAATAAATTGGTCCATGTTAGCGGTAAATCTGTATAGTCTGGAGGACAGAAGGGAAAGGGGGACATGATCAAAAATAGGAAAGTGAACACAAGAACAAGGGGGCACAATCTGAGGTTAGTTGTGGGAAAGATCAGAAGCAACGTGAGATAATATTATTTTACTGAAAGAGTAGTAGATGCTTGGAACAAATGTCCAGCAGACATAGTTGATAAATCCACAGTAACTGAATTTAAACATGCCTGGGATAAACATATATCCACCCTAAGATAAAATACAGGAAATAGTATAAGGGCAGACTAGATGGACCATAAGGTCTTTTTCTGCCATCAATCTTCTATGTTTCTATGCAACCCTGAAAAAGGGCCTTCCCAGTGGTGGCTCCTTCTTTATCGCCCCAGGAATACAATTCTCCCTCACCTTGTTGCTTTTCCAAAAGGCCCTTAAGACATGATTTTGTCAGCTTATCTGGGGACTTTGAATAGAGATGGAACCAATCATGTACAGTGATCCCTCGAGTTTCGCGATCTCGATCTTCGCGAAACGCTATATCGCGATTTTTTAAAAAAATTAATTAAAAAAAAACACTTCCGGGTTTGGCTTCGGGAGTCAGCTGGGAAGCGGCGCGGCTGTTTTAAAAGGTCGCAGCTGGCCTGGGGGGCTTCCCAGCACCCCCCCGAACCCCCAACCCGGGTTCGGGGGGGTGCTGGGAAGCCCCCCAGGCCGGCTGCGACCTTTTAAAACAGCCGCGCCGCTTCCCAGCTGAGTCCTGAAGCCAAACGCGGAAGTTCGCCTTTGGCGTTTGGCTTCAGGACTCAGCTGGGAAGCGGCGCGGCTGTTTTAAAAGGTCGCAGCCGGCCTGGGGGGCTTCCCAGCACCCCCCCCGAACCCCCAACCTGGGTCTTCCCGGCCGCCCACGCAAAGGGGAAACCCCGGCTCCTCGCTGATGCCCGCCGCTCGCCCGCCCGCCAGCAAGAGGGGGAAGACCCAGGGAAGGTTCCTTCGGCCGCCCAGCAGCTGATCTGCTCGGTAGCGCAGCAGCAGCGAGGAGCCGAATCGGGGTTTCCCCTTTGCGTGGGCGGCGGGGAACGCAAACTCCACCATCTACGCATGCGCGGCCATAGAAAAAAAGGGCGCGCATGTGCAGATGGTGTTTTTACTTTCGCAACCCTACATCGCGAAAAATCGATTATCGCGAGGGGTCTTGGAACGGAACCCTCGCGATAATAGAGGGATCACTGTTGACTTGAGTGCGTTGTTGCTAGCATTGGTGAGGCATAGTTTTATGTTGTAGACCACCCAGAGTCACTGGGATTTGGGCAGTCATTCCAGTATGGGCACAATCTGAGGTTAGTTGGGGGATAGATTAGAAGCAATGTAACAGTTGTTGAAGGTGGAGCTGCTTCCACTGCATCAAACAGCGGCCAGAAGCCAAAGCTGAATTGAAAAGTGAAGTGAAAAGGCGGCCGAGGACTTCTTGGTGCACTTCCGAAAGCTTTCTTAGAACTACACTTCCCAGGATGCCATGCACGATGGGGGGGTGTTTGGCCGATGGCGTCCATAATGAGTGGGCGGGGCTGCGACTTTGACGCGTCCCCAAATAAACTTTCTGGGAGGAGGAGGAGGAGGCAAAAGCAGAGTAAGGTGATGAAAGCCCGGACCTGAGGCTGAGGGGGTGGCGAGGGTTGCTGCTGCTGCATGATACGGTCCTGGTCCTGGTTTTTCTCATTAAGTCGTGGAACCCCTGGCTGGCCCTTGCGGAACCCTTGGGTTCCACAGAACCCCGGTTGAAAAACACTGATGTATATACATATATGCATTAATCTGATTTGCATAGATTTTATTATTATAAAATAGATTATTATTATTATTATTATTATTATTATTATTTATTAGACTTGTATGCCGCCTCTCTCCAAAGACTCAGGGCGGCTCACAGAAAATACAAAAACAATACGTGTACAAAACTAATAATTAAAAACTATAAGCTAAAATCCCATTACATTAAAAAGCAGTCAATAACTCAATCACATCCACAAATAACAATTAATGGTCAGAAAGGGGGGGGGCGTGATCTAACGGCCCCATGCCTGGCGACATAGATGGGTCTTGAGGCTCTTGTGAAAGGTGAGGAAGGTGGGGGCAATGCAAATCTCTGGAGGGAGTTGATTCCAGAGGGCAGAGAAGGCTCTTCACCTAGGTCCTGCCAGGCAACATTGTCTGGTCGACGGGACCTGGAGAAGGCCAACTCTATGGGACCTAATCGGCCGCTGGAATTTATTTATTGGGATCCTACATGAATTGGAAAATCCTTGCCCTGAACTTGATGTGGCTGATTGGATTGCATTCAAGTGAGGTTGTTACAACAGGAATCCCTACGTTCCAATTTAATGGTTTGCGGAATTTTTAAGAAACCATAACAATTCCCTCCTAGTACTGCAGACCCTGTCTGTATCCCTGATCATTTCTAACCATGCTCAGAATTATTTCTTATGCAACTTTATTGTGTACAACTGTACTTGTATAAACATTGCCAAGGGTTTGCAGCATGTGTAATTTAGGTTATAAAAACATTGAAATATAGATGAATGAGAAAATGTCCTCTTCTTCAATACTGAGATTGTGGGAGGACTAATGCCTCATGATGTGTCCAATTTGCTTTAAAGTCTGAGTGGTTATATAATACCTGGGCAGATTTCTCAATATGGGAAGGAGCCATGAGGGGAGCCTCCACTTTTTGGCCTCTAGTATTATTTTGTCTGTCAGCTACTTTCCTCCCTTTTTCTTGGACAGTTTGAACTCCATTCCCATGCTTCTACCTTGAGCCCAAGAAGGGAATTGTATTATTATAAGTGCTTGGATTATCTGGCTCTGACTTTGGCTATTTTTGAAAGAGACTTTACTTTTCTGGATGGGTTTTGAATTTCCAGGCTCAAAAGAACTTTATGGAGCTACAGTATATGGTCTGTATATTGTGTATTCTATTTTATCTCATATAAAGCATAATTGCATTTGAATTCCAGTGTATAGGAAAGGCTGGGACTGGCAGTAGTATGATTGTTTCTAGCTTTAAAAAAAGAAATGTTGGAATGGGACATCCGAGTGTGCTAAGATATAAATATATACTGAAGTGATGGCCTCCATTGTCATTAGTTAATAGTCACCTTCTATACATATGATTACTGGCAATATTTTTAGAGTAGCTGGATGGATAAAAGATGCATTAATAAAATATTTATTCATTTTTAAATAAAATATGTTAATGTAATGGAATGCAGTCCCACTCATTACATTGTGTAAATGTAGCTATAATGCTGCTAGACAAACAATATGCCTCTTTCTGTGATGTCTAGTCAAAGTTGAATACAATAATTATATACTTCAAGTGACTACAGGCAGTCTTCAACCTATGGCAGTAATGGAACCTTTCTATTACAGTTTACAGCCTGCTGCCCAGCTGGGTCCATAAAGGAGGCAGATAAGCAGCAAAAAGCCAACCCCCCCCCCCAACAGCTTAGCATGGGGAAAGAGGTCATCTGGATTAGGTCCTAGTGTTGTGTTTCAATGCCAGAGAAGCTTCCAAATAAGCCTCTGTTCTGGCTGATGAAGATGAGCTTGTAGGCTGGGCCTCTGCCCCTGATCAGCTGGCCATTGGAAGACTGCAAACCTTTCCTAAGCTTTGAGAAAATCAGTTGCTTGCATACCAAGGCAGCAATTTCAGGAAAAGGGTCTCACAATCTTCCCCTTACTTTTGCTCCCTGCCTCCCACAGAAATCCAGATTTCTTCAATAAAGACAGCAGAAAAAAAGCTTGGGTGAGAGGGAAACAGACTTGTTGATATTTCTCTCCTTCCCCACCAATGGGTACTCAAACTAACCTTTCTACCTCTATTTTCCAATCTTGTTATTTTAATTTACCTCATTTTCTAAATTTACTAAATTCCTGAAAAGTGGGTGACAACATCTGGAGGTTACCATGAAAAATAGAAGGAAAAAAGTAAGCAAAAAACTTTTTTCTGCAGCTTGTGTTAAAGAACGAAAGAAAAATTCAGCTCAAAAAACTCAGCTGGCTAGACATTGGCAGCAATGATCAAGGCAGAAGCTGACTCCTTGAATAGTTTCTGTTAGTTAGAACAGTTAGGACCCACCTAGGACTTGTCTAAAGGCTGTCACACAAACTGCAAAAAGCTTTCCAAGGAGTCAGCTTCTGCCCTGAACTGCACGTGTTGAGGAAAGTTTTGAGAAGTGCCTTCTGAAGTTGTTGTCTTTGCATGCAAGTGGCTGGCTTCTTAAAGACTAGCAGGAGGACCAGGAGAGGTTTTCAGTCTTCCGATGACCACCTAATCAGTGCAGAAAACTCCAAAAGCAGTCACCATTTCTGCAAGAAATTGTCAGAGCGCTGAAAATGGCAACTGCTAGGAGGCATGGAGAGCAGGCTCAAACAGTCTCCTCAGAACTGGATGGGGTAGCGGGTGAGGAAGCACTGCAGCATCCCTGTGGTCAGTCACGAGGGGGAATGATGATGAGGCTGTTAAAGCCTCCTTAACTTTGAAACAGGTTTGTATGTAGCTTTTGAAGGAGCTGTTCTAATTTTGAACAGCTGATAAGTGACCTGTCATATCTTGAAAACTACCCGTACATAGCTATTTAATATTTGTTATTTAACCTACAATGGGTGTTGCTTAGACATAAATGGAATATAACTGGTTATATAGACCTTGCTTTTACAATTATCTCACTTGTTTGGCAGTGTTCTCAGAATCAAGTTTGCAATTAAACATTTATCCTAAATAAGGTATTCTGTTAATTCATGTAAAGAGCTTTTGCCACCCTGGTAACTGTCCTGAGGGATATTGTAATGCAATGCATTTGAGTTTATGGATGCCTTTTCATGAATTACTCATGTAAACACAGTGATTTTTGTGTGTATGTCTGTAGACAGAATCCCTCTAATGAGCTTCTAATTAAAAACAAAAACAAGCCACTGCAGGTATTTTCTGAGACAATTTTACTTTAGCAGTAGTTTGCTTATTTATCTTGATGGCAATTTATCATTACATCATGCTAATTCTTTGGTGATACAATTTGTTATACTTTTTATATCATATTCAAAAGTGATTGATTTTTAATAAAATTTATGGAAGTTTTGTTCCTGAAAAAGCCTTTTCTAATCTTTACTCATTGTGACCACCCTATTTATAGCATAATAAATGGTATAGAATGTTGCATTTTCTCTGGGTTGGTACACATTCAATCTTTGCTTAGCCATGAGCATGATAAAGTGACTCGGGAACAATCATTTTCCCATCATATCTAAGAATGTTTGGAGGATAAAATGGTGGAGTAAAGTAGGCCTTATTAGAGAAGATGTAAAGTAATAGTTCATTACAAGCTGTGATGTATGCAAAATGTGATAATTTGGTAAATAGCAATTTTTAAAATTAATGTTTCATAATATTGTGTAATAGCGGTGAACTAAATAACATGGTCATAGATTTGGAGTCTAGTTTAATGAAAAGAAGGACCAGGGGTGACATGATAGCAGTGTTTCAATATCCAAGTGGCTGCCACAAATAAGAGAGAGTCAATCTATACTCCAAAGCACCTGGAGGCAGGACAAGCAATGAATGGAAATTAATCAAGGAGAGAACCAACCTAGAACTTAGGAAAAATTTTCTGACAGAACAATTAATCAGTCGAACAAGAAGTTGTGGGTGCTCCTACACTGAAAGTTTTTAAGAAGAGATTAGACAACCACTTGTCTGAAATGGTATGGGGATTCCTGCCGAGCAGGGAGTTGGACTAGAAAACTTCCCAGGTCCCTGTTGTGACCCGTCAGCTGCCAGCAGAGCTTGTGGCAGACTCTGACGATGAGAGTTTGAGGAAGAACGTGGGCCAGTTTTGGAGTCTGGGGAAGGCTCTGATGGATGCTCTGTATTGGATGCAGAGATAGAGCCAAGGTTGTCCAACACCTCCCAGCCACCAGAGAGGTACAGTAGTCCCTCACCTATCGCTGGTGTTACGTTCCAGACCTGGCTGCGATAGGTGAAATCCGCGATGGGGAATTTATCGACTGATAGTACTTATTTAAGTATTTATATTGTAATTGTTTGGTAAGTTTTCATTGTTTTAAGTGTTTATAAACCCTTCCCACACAGTATTTATTTTAGATACAGTATTTAAATACAGTATTTACAATTTTAGATTTTTTTTAAAAAAAAAAACCCTGCTGATCGAGTTCGGCGGGCTGTTTAAATCTGCCGATCGACTTCCTCAGAAACCCGCGAACCAGCGAAGATCTGCGAATGATTTTTCTCATTAATATTTCTTGAAAACCCGAGATGAAGTGAAGCCGCAGTAGGTGAAGCGCGGTATAGCGAGGGACTACTGTAGCTGCCTTTGGAGGCTGATATGAGTGAAGAAGAATAACAGCTGGGACCTGTTTCAGATGAACGTATGCACAGAGCAGTTAGAAGAGGGGAGCAATGGTGAACAAGGAGTTGACTTGGGAAGCAAAGCACACATGGACACTGAGGAGACAACAGTTTGCATTTCTGAATATTTTGTCATTGTTTCGTGCCACAAAGACTGTGTGCCAGAACCTAATTTGCAGTCTTTTGACTGGGAGCCCATGGCATTGCAATTATCACAAGGAACTGATAAGATCTGTTACTGCAGTTAATTAGTTGAAGGATTATTACCTGGACTTTTTGGTGGATGAATACAATTAATTCACAAGAGGTAAATAATGAAGTTTTTTTTGTGACAAGAAGTCTGTTTCTTGCTTTTGCTAAGGCTGGATCAAAACAGTCCCATCCAACTCTGTTAATAATCCCCACTATAATCTTTAAGACTTCCTTGCCAATCATACCTCTCTTGGCCTTTTATGTAGTAGGCAGAAATTGAGCTGATATTGCTGGGGGCAACTCAGGTAATAATAACATATTTACTTTCCAACAACGTTGCAAAACAGGGGTGTCAAGACTTGCGGCTCAAATGATGGACTGTTTGAAAATGGCCTTATAATCCTTCCCAGACTGAGGGGCAACAGCAATTGCTTTTCTAAAATCATTGCTGATATCTTTCCTATTTTGCATTGTATTAATTCTGGAAACCAGCAAATGCCTAAAATTTTTGCTTTTATAGAAGTAGTCACAATCACTAATGATCAATTGTTTAAGGGTACTTGATTAGCAAAACCTAACTGGTATTTAGCCTCTTCATACCCATGAATAAGGGTGTACTTAATTGTTTATACATGGGTTCTCCATTTGGCTTTCTTTTTGTAAAATAAATGATGGCATGGTGTATCACATACCGTGTTTCCCCGATAGTAAGACCCCCCCGATTGTAAGACATATGGGGGGTTTCAGGGGGGTCGGCTAATATAAGCCATACCCCGAAAGTAAGACATATGTCTTACTTTCGGGGAAACACGGTATGAAGAGACAGTAGAACCTCAACATATGTCCCCCCCCGCCGTCGTTCCCCCCGCCGCCGCCTGCAAGCGCTCTGCCAGGCGGCTCTCCCCGCTCCGCTCTTCGATATGCCGGAGAGCCGGAGAAGGGGGCGTCCGGACCCCCCCCCACCCCCAGCAGAAGCCAAGGGGGGGGTCCTTTCAAGCGGCGCTGGGCGAAAGAGGGCGGGCGGCCAGCAGCAGAAGGCGAGAGGTGCCTCCTTCTCCGGCTCTCCGGCAGATCGAGCGCGCGAAGAGGCACCTCTCACCTTCCGCCGCTGCTGGCCGCCCTCTTTCGCCCAGCGTCGCTTCGGAAGCCGCCGAACGCCGTCAGGGGGACGCTTGGCGACCGCCACTTGGCAAGCGGAGAGGCAGTCGCCAAGCGCCCCCCTGACGGCGTTCGGCGGCTTCTGAAGCGACGCTGGGCGAAAGAGGGCGGCCAGCAGCGGCGGAAGGTGAGAGGTGCCTCTTCTCGCGCTCGATCTGCCGGAGAGCCGGAGAAGAAGGCACCTCTCGCCTTCTGCTGCTGGCCGCCCGCCCTCTTTCGCCCAGCGCCGCTTGAAAGGACCCCCCCCCCCTTTCCACTCCTTGTCGCCCGACAAAGGAGAAACTTCTGCAAATCGTGCGCCATCTCCAGCGCTCTCTCCGGGTCGGGTTGTGTGAAAGAGGCCGGGGTTGGGGGAAGGGGAGAGGTAAGATGTGTTTGGTTTTTTTTGCAACGCCGCTCCATTGGGGAAAGAGGGAAGGTGGTTCGCTCGGAGTTGGGGCTGAACAGAAGCGCGTGGAGAAGCCCAACCTTGGGGTGGGGTGGGGGAGAAGGGAGAGCAAGGAGGGCCATTGTGCATTGCCAGGTGGTGGGGGTCTCCCCCAGTTCAAAAGGTGCCTTGGCTGGAAGAGTAGCTGGTTTCCAGGGCATAAACTGGCTCGCTTCCGGGGATGGTGCACATCCGCTCACTTGCAGGGAAACAGCTTTGGGGCTAAAGAGGCGCTCCGGGCGCAAGATTGTATCCCGAGTAGTAATTCCATTTACTGCTCCGATGTGCCTTGCTGCAGGCTTTCTGTCAACGAAATAACAGCAACATGTTCTCGGAAGCCACCGCCTCTTCCCCTGCCTCGCTGCCCCTTGTCTCGGGCGACAAGGGGTGGAAAGGGGGGGGTCCGGAGCTGCGCCCTCCTTCGCCCGCCTCCTTTCCAATGTATGACATACCCCGAAAGTAAGACATAGTGGGGCTTTTGGGGGTAAAAAGAAAGTAAGACACTGCCTTACTATCGGGGAAACACGGTAATATCAGGTGATGTTATTTATTTTAAGGTTCTATTTACCTACTGTTAAGAACTGCCAAGAACCAATGATTTTTACTATGTCCTGATATGTAAAACCATTAGAACTTCCAGTTCTAAGAGGATGTACTTTTTTTTTTCATATGACTTCTTGAGGTTTAAATTCTCTCTGGAATGAGTAGCTTTTTGGCATTTCAGGGTTAAAGTTTTTTCAATACTAATTCCTGCCAAATACAGTGTTCCCTCGATTTTCGCGGGTTTGAACTTTGCGAATAGCCTATACCACGGTTTTTCAAAAAATATTAATTAAAAAAATACTTCGTGGGTTTTTTCTATACCACGGTTTTTCCCGCCTGATGATGTCATACATCATCACCAAACTAATAATTTTTGCAAATAAATAACAAAATAAAAATTATTGTTAATAAATAATTATGTTTATAAATATCAGGATTACTAAGTGTCTTATTCAATGATGAATACCAGTAATAATGGTGAGTAAATGGTTGTTAAGGGAATGGGAAATGGTAATTTAGGGGTTTAAAGTGTTAAGGGAATGCTTGTGATACTGTTCATAGCCAAAAATGGTGTATTTACTTGCACATCTCTACTTCGTGGAAATTCGACTTTCGCGGGCGGTCTTGGAACGCATCCCCTGTGAAAATCGAGGGAACGCTGTAATCGCAATATTACACTATAATTTAATGCTTTATTAGAAAAATAATGCTTTATAGAAAAAAAAGGTAATCAGTTAAAAAACCATTGAGAAAAAGAGCATCACTTCCAGCCTACCCTTTATTAAATAGATTTACAACTCACTATTTTCATAACAACAGACTGCTGCTACTCAATGCCAGGTGGTAAATAAAGCTCTCCTTATCCGGGATTTGATCCTGGATGAGGAGGCCGACCTGGCATGTGTGACTGACACCTGGCTGGGCCCAGAGGGAGGAGTTCCTCTCTCTGAAATTTGCCCAGCTGGGTTTCGGGTATGGCATCAGCCTCGACCCCAGAGAAGGGGGGGGGAGGAGTGGTTATTATAGCCAGGGAGAGCCTTTGCCTGCATAGACTTGTTACTCCAGAGATTGTGGGCTGTGAGTCCCTCCTAGTGAAGTGGGATTTAGGGGTTCAGGTGGGCTTGTTGCTCACGTACCTGCCTCCCAGCTGTGTGTCAACAGCCCTGCCTGTGCTACTCGAGGAGGTAGCCGGACTGGCGGTAGGATTCCCCAGACTTATTATCTTGGGGGACTTAAACCTGCCGTTGAACGGCGAAACCTCTGGGTTAGCGCAGGAGTTCATGGCCACCATGACAGCCATGGACCTGACTCAAGTAGTACAGGGTCCGACTCACAAGGGGGGGGGGCACGCACACAACATGGTATTCCTCTCTGGGCAATTGAGTAATGGTCTGAGACTAAAGGGCTTAGAAGTGTTGCCTTTGTCATGATCAGACCATTTTTTATTGCGTCTTGACTTCCTGGCTCCAATCCTTCCCCGTAGGGAGGCGGAACCGATTAGGTGGTTCCGCCCCATACGCCTAATGGACCCAGAGGGCTTTCAGAGGGAGCTTGGGGTTATTCTAGATGCACTCGTCCACAGTTCGGCGGAGTCTCTTGCTGAGGCCTGGAACAAGGCTGCAAAAGAGGCTCTTGACCAGATTGCGCTCTTGCGACCTCTCCACGGCACTAGACCCCGTAGAGCTCCATGGTTCAACGAGGAACTCCGGGGGTTGAAACGCCAGAAGAGACGTCTAGTGAAGCGATGGAGAAAGAGTAAGTCCGAATCCGATCAAACACTTGTAAGAGCTTATATTAAGACTTACAAAGTGGCGTTCAAGGCGGCAAGATGCGCGTATCATGCCACCTTGATTGCATCAGTGGAATCCCACCCAGCCACTCTGTTTAGGGTGACTCGCTCCATTCTTAACCAGGGGGGAGTTGGGGAGCCCTTACAGAGGAGTGCCGAGGATTTTAACACGTTTTTCGCTGATAAAATCGCTCAGGCATATAAGTCTAATAAATAAATGAATAAATCCTGCTAATAATTTAAAAAATTCTAATGTGCCCCTGCCAATATAAAAAGGGGCATCTTAATCAAAAGCTGCCATGGTCAATTAAGAACTCAAAAAGTTAATTCTAAACATAGTTTCAGGTGAATGAACTGCCTGGATTCAGAAGGATTATTTGAAAGTAAACAGACATTGCACTGCCTTGTTAAGGTTTAGCTCTCTATAATTATTTTGCAGTACTAAATCTGTTCTATCATCTCACATCATTTATACACATGAATCTTTTCTCTGTTAGACTGAGTATTTTATCATTACTAGCCCAGTCTATCAGGATCCAGTGATGAGTACATACTAGATATTAAATTAATTTCGAGTTATATTATTTTAATTTTTTTCTATATAAGCAAATAATAGACTTTCAATTGAATGAATATTAAGAAATATTAAGTGTATATTTTAAATAATTGTAAGATGGGCATTTTAGTTAATAGAGGTTTCTTTAAAAATTGATGCCTTTTTCTTGCCCCAAATCCTCAACAGTACAAACAATTCTTCAAATTTCTAATTGTTAGCATAAAAATCACTATGGATTAAACTGAAAGGGAAAGAAAAACAATAGGACAAAAAGTGGAATGTTCAATAAATGTAAAGGAAAGGGTTAAGATACAACAATTTCTCATTCCTTTTAGCAATATGAGAAAACTATACAGATAAAATCATTAAGTGATGATGTCCGTCCATCGTGTTTGAGGAGGACCTTGACATCCAATGGGTTGTGGGCTGTACATGATTTGTCTGCAGGTGGCTGTAGGGCATGAAATGTTCTGCCACATGTTGGGCAGATGTTTGGGCACCATTGTCACAGCATTTGCATTTGCACCCTGGCTTTGCAGAGTGCTTACTTCTCTACTGCTCTGAATATCTGGCAGCCTTGATGGATCAGCACGTGCCATATTGGTCGATCCTGTGTCAGGGTTTACCAGGAGGTGGTGTCGATATCGAGGGACTTGAAGGAGTCTTTCAATGACTTGTCTTTGTAACGCTTCCTTTGTCCCCCATGCGATCGCTTTCCTTAGGCAGCTCGTCATAGAGGAGCTGTTTAGGGACGTGATGGTCTGGCATCCTAGCAACATGACCTGCCCAGCATGTCTGGGCTTTCATCAGCAGGGTGGGAATTGATGGCAGGCCTGCTCTGGAAAGGACCTCAGTGTTAGGCACCTTATCCTGCCACCGGATCCTCAGAAATCTACGGAGGCAGGTCATGTGGAAGTGGTTCAATTGCCTAGCATGTCTCCTGTATACAGTCTAAGTCTCAGTGGCGTACAAGAGGGTAGTTAGCACTATTGCTCAGTAGACTGAGCTTTGTAGAAAGGATTAATTCCACATTGGTTCCATACGTTGGTCATTAGTCTGCCAAATGCAGAGCTTGCCTTGGCAGTTCTGTAGTTGACCTCAATGTCAATTGTCACTGTATGGGAAAGGGTGATGTCAAGGTATGTAAATTGCTCCACTGCTTGTAACATTTGTCCCATTACTGTGATGGTGGGCTCTTGGTATTTGGCTTTCGGAGCTGGCTGATGCATCACTTTGGTCTTTTTTATGTTGATAAGGAGACCAAAGTTGTTGCATGCTGCTGCAAATTTATTCACACTGGTTTGCATTTCCTGCTCTGATCCAGCACAATTTTCGGCAAGGAGGAAGTCACTCTTAAAATCATTAAGTAAAAATGGAAGAATTGTCTGAATAAAAAAAACCCTAGAACAATGATTGGGGAGAGGGCACACTGCATAAAGAATTTGAAATAGATACCAAAATAAATTTCTTCACTTATTATAATAGTCTGATGCATTAAAGGCACCATTGAGCTGATGCAGCACATATGTAAGATTCTTGCCTGAATATGTAGCCTTTTGCCTACATATGCAATTTCTCTTTGTGATAGGTCCAATTAACCAGAAACATAAATGAATCAATTAATCATAGCTTCCTGTTTTATCCAAATTAGGAAGATAAGGTTAGCAGTGCAGGGCAAGCTGAGTAGATTTATCATAAGTCAGTGAAGAATCAGAACTTTGGCTCATAACACATATAATTTAATGGGCATTGTGGAGACTTGCTGGGATGTTTTCTATCTGGGATATTTTTTATCATTGGAGAATTGAACGAATTTACTTGTAGACTGCAAAAAGATTTAGCTGTTGGTTGGTTGAACATTTATTATCCTTGAGAAATTGTAGATAATTTCTATGAATCTGAAGTTGTTGGTATTATTATTATTATTATTATTATTATTATTATTATTATTATTATTATTAATTAGATTTGTATGCCGCCCCTCTCCGAAGACTCGGAGTTGTTTTAATTCTAAGCTGTAATGAAGCTGATAAACATCACAGGAAAGAGAAATCTTATCTAATAAAGGGTTTGTGTGGCAAAAGGCAGAAACTGAATAAACAAGCCAAAATTATTTCACATGTCACATTATTCTGTTGGGATGTGTGATCTATATTTCTCTTAGTTTTTCATTTCACACTAGCAGGTCTTATTAATTATGCATTAATTATAGCCATTGGCAAGCCCAGTCGGTCATAATTTAAGAAATATTTCCTTACCTAAACAGGAAAACAGAATGACCAAGGGCAGGCAAAAAAATCAGTGAGAACAGTAGCAACTTTCAACTTTATATTAGCTTCCCCATAGAATTTCCTTGTGGGAAGCAGAATGAGTATTGGAAACTTCCCTCTCTCCCTCCACCTCCCAACAGGCAGGTAAGTGGTTGCGGCTGAGTGGGGAAAGGAAAAGGGATTGTGCCAGTGGCCAGGAAGTGTCCAGGAGTGTTGAAAATGAAGACAACATGAACCCCTGCAGTACAGCAATCCAGTAGTGCTGTATTTTTTCATTGAGTTGACAAGGAAAAAACATTATACTGTACTATAGTGTTAAAGATGCATACATTGTCAGAAATAAAAAGACCACACATATATATATTGCTATAAGAAAAGCAATGAAAAAACTCATCAAAAATCAATAATATATGTCATAATAATAAATTACAATTTCTTATTTTTATAACTATCACCATTGTTTTTATTGCTCTTTTGTTATTAATTAAAAAGCAATAAATACAAAATTGAAAAGGAAAAATAGTCAAACAACAAAAATCAATCTAAGTCAAACATCTTCACAAGAGCGACTTAGCAAATTGAATGCTTGGAGAATATCAGGAAAGTCAAGGAATTAGGTTTGACAAACAAAACAAAATGGGAAATAATTATTTTATTGTTGGCAAAGAAAACTATTTGGTACTCTTCATGTAATAAAAAAGGAGGTAAGCTCAACTACAGGAATCTTTCATTTTTTGTGCAACAGAAAGTATACCCCCCCCCCCCTTTCATTTGTTTGACTTGGTATACAAAATCTTAGGGGTTTTTTATTACTTACCGGTAGGTTATATTTAGTGCAGATAGTTATAGTAAGGGTAGTATTTGTTCAAGTCAAGTTGTTTCTTGTTAGTATAATATAGAGTTAGCTTTTCAAATGCCTGAGATAATCAAAGGTTTAAGCAGAAAAGCTGAAAAAGACCCCTGCAGAGTTGTGGGTGGAAAGGAAAGATAGTTATCTAGTTAATTTGACTGACAAAGCAAGCAATTGAATAAGGATTTTGGAATTAATGTGAGCACAATTAGTGCAACAGTAGAAATTGCTTTCAAGATTTTTATATAATTCCTGTTTATAAACAGATTTGCATATAAATCAGAAACAATTATGAGAAAACTTTTTTTTCTTTTATTTCTTATGTATAAGAGGGAGTGGAAAACTGTAATGCATTAGCAAAATTTAAAAGGCAATACGGAAAAGCAATTTAGCTTCATTAAAACACAGATTATTTATTTAATTTATATAGCCAACTGTCTATACATACATGCATCTCAAACAAGTGACTCCGTGGCAAACAATTAAAAACACAATTAAAAAAGAACAATTAAATGCATTCAACAGGCAAGAAATATTATAGTCTGTAGATCTAAGCATGACTAGGAAACAAGGCCGTTGCACATTCTGAGCTCCAAGCCTGGGCAAATAACTAGATCTTCAATGCTTTCAATAATTTGTAACAGACCCATGGCTATCATGGTTGCCATTAATTCTCAAACTGCCTCTGACCCCAGCCTGGAGAACGCAAGACAAAGTTTTCCAAGATCATAAGCCTGCGAGATTCTACCACAACCTAAACAAGGAGTCAAGAAGCTGAGGCAGAAAGGTTGCTATACACCAGAGAGGCTGTATAGGAAAAGTCCCAATAAATCTCTCTTAGAGCCCAACTTAACAAATAAGGTCTCCTTCGCAACAATCAAGGATTAGGATGTGTCTCTCAACAGTCTCAAATGACCATGGTCATTCCACTGCCCCTACTTTGGGGTCTTGGCTGGTGCCACATTTTGGAACCAAGAGGAACGTATCTCAGAAAGGGGAACCTTTTCCTCCTCTCCCAGACAGGTTTTGGAAATACAGTACATAGCTTTCTAATACCATATCAAAAATTATGAAAGAAAGAAGTTATGATATAACGTTAGAGAGAATAAAATATAAATGCACTTATATACTGTTGTCAAAAAGTTTGAAAGCTGCTTCACTTTAATCTTTCTTTTAGTTTAGTTTTCTATTTTCTTATTCACCATTCTTTACTTTTGTTTTTTAATATTTGTATTGTTTTTATCTTATTAACATTTCATAACACACATACGTAAACACACCAATACACACATGAAATTTTAATGATTAAAATGAGGATGATGATGGTGATGATAAGACAGAGAAACTCAAAATTTAAGCCTTGGTAGATCAAGAGCCTCTATTCTAACGATTAAGAATAAATATCTTTAATCTTGTTTTTGTTTTGCAATGCAAAGTAGAGTTTAAGCATTGTACAGGTAGTCCTCAACTTACAAAATTACCACAATGGTGCTGAATGAAGGGACTTATTACCTGCTGCCTAAATGTGAGCCATTGCAGCACCCTCTGTGATCATGTAATACCTGCAATCTTCCTTGCTGGTTTCCTCAGAAATTGTCAGGCCCAAAAGACCAGGTCCACAAATGAAGGTTCAGTTTAACTGATTTATTTCTAAAAGGCTGAGCACAGGAATCTTCAGTCAGCTCTTCGGTATGATTAGATAAGACTCAATGGCAGTCAAGAAGATGTTGGACTTGGCTAATTTATGGCTTTTTATATAATATATAATGATTATTGGCCGAATCCAAGAATCTTTTTCATTCTTTGGCTTGGCTCTGCCACTAATTCTACAAAAAGTCAGTACGATAGTTGAAAGCCACTGCTGCAGGGCTTCCTCTAGTTCAGTGGTTCTCAACCTTTCTAATGTCACGACCCCCTAACAGTTCCAAGTGGTGACTTGCAACCATAAGTCTAGCGCCAGTTCTCCCAGCAGAGCTTTAAGCTGATTGGCAGGAAGGTCAAAGGGACACCCCCACTGTAAACGCCTGAGTGGTCAGATTGTAAAAATATGTTCCAAGGCGCCAGAATAGAAGCTTTAATTCCTAACACTATGAGAAATTTGTCTTTTTCCATGGTCTTAGGCGATCCTTGTGAAACGGCTGTTCAACCCCCAAAGGAGTTCAGGTTGAGAACCACTGTTCTAGTTCCTTGGGGCTGGTTGAAATAAGTCAATTGAGATCCATTTTGGGATGGAGCTTTTTCAGCCAACCTCTGAGGCGGAGGGGAAGCTTTTCTCTGTTTCAGAAAACATTGGATTTGCAGGAAAGTGTGGGAAAGTTAATGAATGATGAAACCAGGAGACAAGTTGCCCGTTTTTATATGAAAAATTGGGCCCTTACCTACAGGACACATACTGTTGCTGTGCAGAATTTTTCAAAGAAACTTCGGGCTGGAAGGGACCTTAAGAGTTTTTCTAATCCAATATGTATGCAGAACAACCTCAATAGAGCTCAGATTATTTTGATTTGCATTCCTTATAAGTTAGTGAAGTGAAATTTAGTATGCAACTAGTTAACTAGTTTTAAAATTTGGCAAAGCTATGGTAATTTTGATAAGCAAGTTAGGTACATTTCTTTTGGGGGTTTTTTCCAGATGGCAGATAGCATTTTCCAGAGTCCAGATTTTCAAGATGACATTCAGGTGGCAATACATTTTCCAGATGGCACAGTATTTTAGTAAAAGCTTCCTGAGCACTTCTATTACGTTTTAATCAGTTTAGAGCCTTTTACTCTATATCTTTGCTTAATTCATCAATAAGCCTTACATAAACAATAATAAATAATAGGATGAAAGCCTCTTGGAGAACTGTTGATAAAGAGGTGGGTTCTACACCTGGAAGTAAATGGCCTTGCATTTTTTGTTTTTTTAATCTCTGTAGGATAGGTAGAAGAAAAACCTCTAATACTGTAGATGGAAAATGGACAGAAGAGTAGGAGAGTCTATTTTCATTTCTGTTTTAAATAAGGGTGTTCTTGCAGCATGTCTCTTGAGTTCTTGTTTCAATGCATTCAGGAGTCCAGGGATATAAATGAGCATTAGAATTTATCATCTTAATAGAAGTTATCAGACTACAACGGAATCAACATAATCTGGCAATTGTGTCTTATTCCAAGAGTTGTCATCAAGTAACATGCTGCAAGAATTAACATTCCACACTAATCTTACTAACCTGATAAAACACTTAAAAATTAATTCTTGGGAGCTCTAAGTATTTACTTCTTAATAAACAACCTCTGTGCATTATCTGCTGATTCATTGCTCTAGCCTTGGGCTGTTCCAGTTGGTCTAGGGCTAAAGACAAATAATCTTGTTACATGTCTACATTAAGTTTGGTGAGAATAATCAAACAATTCTAGATTAAGATTAATCAAAATTGCTTAACTGAAAAGAGATACAGAACAATTATTGATCCAGAGATACAGTTCCTTGAGCATTGAAATTTTTTTGAAGCATAGAACTAAAATGTGCTTGAGGGGGGAAGGGAAAGAACCTTAGCTTTTGGAAATTTATAAACTCAAGAGTTATTTGAGGACATTTTAAGGTTTCATTAATATTTAAACATTATGCAGTTATTATACTACATTATATTGCATTGTGTTTACAATATTCTGTACTACAGATGCAAAATGAAACTCTGATATATGCTGTTACATGTACTCATTAAAATGCTTTTAATTAATACATTAACATGAAAATTAAACAATTTCCTTCACATTGAAGTATGAAAGTATGAAATTTGTCTTTTCCCATGGTCTTAGGCAACCCCTGGGAAATGGTTGTTTGACCCCCAAATGGGTCCTGACCCCCAGGTTCTAGGGGCTCTGATTGACACTGTTTCAGGTCGGGTTTTTCTTTCCCAGGAGTAACAGGACAGCCTCTGGTCGTTGGTGGGCCAGTTGTGCAAGGCCAGCAAGGCTTCAATTGTGCTCCTATTGCCAGCTGTTAGGGAAGATGATCTCGTGCCTGGACATCATTCCCTGGGCCTGCTACCATGCCAGACCTCTCCTATAGCTACTGCTCCCTCATCAGTGGGCTGGCCACAGCTCATCACTTGCTAGGATTCGAATCCTGTCAGAGGTGTTGTGATGCTTCAATTGGTAGATACCAGGAGCCATTGAGAAGGGCTAGTATTTCTGTGAGCCGGTGAGACTGTTATCAGATGCCAGCCTTTACCAATGGAGTGCCTATTTCAAATCAAAGTCACACAGGTCAGGTGGTCCCTGTCAGAGCTCCAGCAGAACATCAACTGGCTGCATCTCAGGGCAGCCCAGTTGGTCCTCCAGGGGGTTTCAGGGTCAGCATCTCCTCCTTATGATGGACAAAGTGGCCATGAAAGCCCCTGTCAATAGTCAGTGGGAACTTGCTCATGACCGCTCATGCAGGAATTGGACATCTTGTGTCGGTGGGTGGAGGACCACCTGTTGGTGATGAGAGTGGAACACATAGCGGGGTCATCCAGCATTGTCGAGGATTGACTGAACCAAGTCCAGGTGGACCAATCAGAGTGGAGACTGGCAGCCTGACTGTTCAGGGATCTGTCCCAAAGGTTTGGCTGTCCTCTGGTGGACCTATTTGCCTCCCCAGACAATGCCTACCTTCCCCGTTATTTCTGCCAGTTCCCATCTCTGGGGGCGGAGGGAGTGGATGTCCTTTGGTGTCCCTGGCACAGGGGTTGCCTTTACACCTCTGATCCTTATTCCGGCCGTGGTCCGGAAGTTTCTTCAGAAATGAGCGGAGTTGTTGTTGGTGATTCCCCACTGGCTCAGGCAGCCGTGGTTTGCTGACCTGGTCAACCTGTCAGTCGCCTCATCCAGATTGAGTCTTCTTCAGCTGAGGTTATGTTCATCATCTGGACCCCAGTGGTTCCAGCTAGCCGTCTGGAGGTTGAGCAGTCTCCTAGTCCGGAAGCAGTTTTTCCACTGATGTCATCTGGACGATGCAGGCGGCCAGGTAGCCTTCCACCATGTGAATTTGTGAGGTGACCTGGAGGACCTTTTGTGTTTGGTGCGGTGAGCACCAATTGGACCCTTGGGGGTGGCAGTTGAGCATGTCCTAGATTTCCTGCAGCACGGTCACTCTAAGGGCCTTTCTCCCAGCACTCTGAGGCTGTAGGTTGCTGCCTTGGCCTCTGTTTGGGGCTCTGGGGATCGGCCTTCTCTATCTATCATCCCAGAGCCAGCATTTTTGTGGGGAGCCCCCCTCTAATCTTAGACCTCTATCCCACCTGGGACTATCCCACCTGGGATTTGTCATTAATGTTTCAGGTTCTGACCAAGCCTCTGTTAGAACACTTGTGGGAGGCTTGCCTCTGATTTTTATTGTGGAAGGTGGCATTCTTGGTGACCATCATGTCTGCTAGACGAATCTCAGAATTGGCAGCATTGTCAATGCAGAAGGACCTTTGCGTCTTCCATGTGGACAGGGTGGTTCTAAAGCTGATCCTGTATTCTTGTCCACGGTCAACTCCATATTCCATCGATCCCAGGAATTGATTTACCCAAATTCTGTCTGGATCTATGCCATAAATTGAAGGTCTGGTGACATACTTTGGACATACAGAGGGCTGTTTGCATCTACATCTGCAGAACCATCCCTCTCAGGAAGACGGAGGCCTTATTTATGTCTTTTCGCCCTTCATCACTTGGTCTCAAGATTTCGCCTTCCATGATACAGTTGGTGGCTTTGATCCTGCATTGCTTAATATATCAGTCACAGTCTCTTCCTGTGACAGTGCACTCGATGACAAGTGCAGCTACCATGCCTTCCTGGACTACATAGGCTAGAGTTGAGGAGATTTTCTGGGCGGCGACATGGACATCGGTTTCTCCCTTCATCCTTCATAGACTTGTTTGCATCTCCTAATGCGGCATTCGGCCAGCAAGTCCTGCATTGGATGCATGAGGAGACAAAGAGCCATGATTAAGTATTTGCCCACACTACTGGACTCCTTATCTTTGGAAGTCCCATCCTGGGCTCTTCTTTTGATGTGAGGGAAAAGGGACATTGGTTCTTACATGATATGGTCTTTTTCCGAGGATCAAAGGAAGAATCCAGAGCCACCCTTAGGTCTGATTTTGGCTGGTACCAGGGGGATTTGATGTTTGGTGTTCCTGCAGGCTTCTCAGGATTTGACTGGACACAGTTCGTGAGTTCTACTGGGAGCTTCGGACTTGTTGTCAACTGAGGAAACGTCATCAGGGAGGCGGATCCTCAGAAAATTTAACCCAGTCCAAAGAACTATGGGGCTAGAGCCGTGGTTTCTAACGTGGGGCCCACGCCCCACATAGGGGGAATTTGATTTTTAATGGGGGCAATTGGAACCTTGTTTAAAGCAAGTAAATGATCTTTTACACTTCCTCTGCCTAAGTAGGACTTCACTTTTTGAATAGTAAGAATTATGTGTGGGATGGAGACCATCAGGACTTTAGAGATGCTTAGGTGAGGCATGGCCAAAAAAAGGTTGGGAACTACAGTGTTCCCTCAATTTTCGCGGGTTCGAACTTTGTGAAAAGTCTATACCACGGTTTTTCAAAAATATTAATTAAAAAATACTTTGCGTTTTTTCCCCCTATACCACGTTTTTTTCTGCCCGATGACATCATATGTCATCGCCAAACATTCGTCCATCTTTAATAAATATTTTTTAAATAAACTTTAATAAATAAACATGGTGAGTAATAATCTAAATGGTTGCTAAGGGAATGGGAAATCGCAATTTAGGGGTTTAAAGTGTTAAGGAAAAGCTTTTGATACTGTCCATAGCCAAAAATAGTACAGTATATTTACTTCCTCATCTCTACTTCATGGAAATTTGGGCGGTCTCGGAACGCAACCTCTGCGAAAAGTGAGGGAACACTGTACTGAGCTAGAGTAACCCATCCTGGACTCTTTCTTTGATTCTCAGAAAAAGGGCGTATCAGAGAAGAAGCAATACCGCCCCTAGATTAAAATTAATCAAAATTGCCTAATTGAAAAGAGATACAGAAAAATTATTATTGATCTAGAGATACAATTCCTTGAGCACTGGAGAATTTTTGAAATGTAGAACTAAAATGTGCTTCTACTAGTAATTTTTTTGAGGAGAGAAGGGAAAGAATTTTAGCTTTTGGAAATTTATATAATCAAGAGTTATTTGAGGACATTTGAAGTTTCCATTAATATTTTAAAATTATGCAGTTATTACACTACGTTATATTGCATTATACAGTGATCCCTCGATCATCGCGAGGGTTCCGTTCCAGGACCCCACGCGATGATCGATTTTTAGCGAAGTAGCGGTGCGGAAGTAAAAACACCATCTGCGCATGCGCAGATGGTGTTTTTACTTCCACTGCCGCCCGCCCTTCGCCCGCCCACCCCGTTGCTCGCGCCTGGGGTGCGCGCGCGCTTGGGGACACCCCAGCTCCGCTTCCCAGCTGGGAAGCGAAGGTGGGGTGTCCCCAAGCAAGCGCGCTTTCCCCAGCAACGCGCGCGCGGTGGGGACACCCTAGCTCGGCTTCCCAGCTGGGAAGCGGAGGTGGGGTGTCCCCAAGCATGTGCGCTTTCCCCAGCAACGCGCGCACGGTGGGGACACCCTAGCTCCGCTTCCCAGCTGGGAAGCGGAGGTGGGGTGTCCCCAAGCGCGCGCGCTTTCCCCAGCAACGCGCGCGCGGTGGGGACACCCTAGCTCCGCTTCCCAGCTGGGAAGCGGAGGTGGGGTGTCCCCAAGCGCGCGCGCTTTCCCCAGCAACGCGCGCGGGGTGGGGACACCCTAGCTCCGCTTCCCAGCTGGGAAGCGGAGGTGGGGTGTCCCCAAGCTCGCGCGCGCTGCCCGCCCGCCCACGCTGTTGCCGGCTCCGCTTCCCAGCTGGGAAGCGGAGCTGGGGTTTCCCGCGCGCGTGCCGCCCGCCAGCCCACGCCGTTGCTCGTGCCGCCGCTGGGGTCTTACCGGGGCAAGAGGGGAAAGACCCAGGGAAGCCTCTGCCCGGCGGGGAAACTCCACCATCTACGCATGCGTGGATGGGCACGCATGCGCAGATGGTGGAGTTTACTTCCGGGTTGAAAACTCGCGATATAGCCCTTTCGCGATGCTCGAGGACGCGAAACTCGAGGGATCACTGTATTTACAATGTTCTATATTACAGATGCAAAATGAATATACACAAGAATCTCTGATATATGCTGTTACATATAGTAATTAAAATGTTTCTTTTGTCTCCATTGTGTCCTCAAGCTAAACCACAAGTTGTAAACAAACACATATCTAAATGTTTAATGTACTGTATTTGTATTACTAGAAATGAAGATTGTGTGTATAACAAAGTTGAAATACTTTAAAAAAAATATTGAAAAAATATCTGAAAACTAATGGCAAGCTGTACTTGAAAATTAGAGAATCTGCTCTCAACTGATTGAACAAGCATTTCAATTACCAGTTTCGGCTGACTTTAAATGGACCAGCTGCCTGTGTCAGCAGCATAGGGTTACCAGGGTAACAGTAGCTGTTCAAAGAAGAATGTAGCTGAGCCGGCAAGTTTTTGATCTGCAAGTTGAGGGAAAGAATTTGATGTGATCATCCATTAGCTCTTCTACAGTAATCACACACATTCAAGTACTAAACATTATATTAGTGGTGTGTAGTAGCCTATAATTCTGTTGCGTTTGTATGAAGATTTTAGTTACTTCATTTTTAGAAACTAAAAAATTTATAATAAGCAATTCTACATTTTTAGTTTTGAGGCACAGTAGTGAGACACTGCTATATTCAGTATCTAAGTGTAGCCTTTAGTTTGAAGTTGCAGGGATAAAATACCTCTCCAATTCTGGATTTCATAATTTGCCCTCTTTCAGTAAGAAGAAACATTCAGAATTGCTTTCAGGAGAAATAATCTACCTACCCTCTGAACTGCAGATACTGTACTTATCTTTGTACTGTTAAATTATTGGCTATTCATTTTACCTTTCATGTTATTTGATTTTCTGAAATAATAATAATTTTCAAAAAGGCAACATTTTCTTCTCTTCTCTAGGCAGGTTTTCGACGACACATGGCCAACCTTTTGGTCTTTTGGTGCCCTCAGAGACTTTGAATATGCCTTTCCATGAATGCCTAAGCCCTGAATCCATCTCCAAATTATTTTGCTTTTTAAAAAATTGTGAGAGACTAGGATAATGCCTGGGTAAACAATATACAGGAATGACCTTTCTCTTCACAGTTCATATTGTTCATATGGAATTTGGAAGCTGTTAATCTGTAAAGATGTAGGGGATTTTTCATAACCCATTAAATTTCTTCAGCCTGTTGAAGTTGATCTGACAACATCCTGTCCTATGCAACTTCTTAATGATAGCCAGTGAGTTCTGCAGAAAACACATTCTAATGTGATATTCTCAAAAATCTTTTCCAACAACAAAATTCAAGAGTGGCAATACTCTTTCTGCTTTTTCATAGTCCAACTTCCACTTCCATAGATGGACATGGGGAAAACTATTGAATGATTTGGATCTTTGTAGGTATTGACAGATCCTGACATCTTAATATTTTTTCCCAAGGCCTTCATTTCTACTTTAACAAGTACAGTGACCCCTCGATTATCGCGAGGGTTCCGTTCCAAGACCCCTTGCGATAATCGATTTTTCGCGATGTAGGGTTGCGGAAGTAAAAACACCATCTGCTCATGCACGCCCTTTTTCCATGGCCGCGCATGCGCAGATGGTGGAGTTTGCGTGGGCGGCAGGGAAACCCGGATCTTCGTCTGCTCGCTGCTGCTGCGGCCGCCCAGCAGCTGATTTGCTCGGCGGCAGCAGCGAGGAGCCGAATCGGGCTTTCCCCTTTGCGTGGGCGGCGGGGGAAACCCGGATCTTCATCTGCTTGCTGCTGCTGCGGCCGCCCAGCAGCTGATCTGCTCGGCGGCAGCAGCGAGGAGCCGAATCGGGCTTTCCCCTTTGCGTGGGCGGCGGGGAAACCCCGATCTTCGTCTGCTTGCTGCTGCTGCGGCCGCCCAGCAGCTGATCTGCTCGGCGGCAGCAGCGAGGAGCCGAATCGGGCTTTCCCCTTTGCGTGGGCGGCGGGGAAACCCCAATCTTCGTCTGCTCGCTGCTGCTGCAGCAGCAGCGAGCAGACGAAGATCGAGGTTTGCCCGCCGCCCACGCAAAGGGGAAACCCTGGCTCCTCGCTGATGCCCCCACCCGCCCGCCGCCCGCCGCCCGCCAGCAAGAGGGGGAGAGATAGAGAAAGAGAGAGAAGGAAAGAAAGAGATGAGAGAGGGAGGAAGAGAGTGTGAGAGAGGAAGAAGCAAGATAGAGAAAGAGAGAGAGAAAGAAAGATGAGAAAGGAAGGAAGAGAGTGACGTCATCGGGTGGGAAAAATCGCGATATAGCGTTTCGCGAAGATCGAGATCGCGAAGATCGAGGGATCACTGTACTAGTATGTGGAATATGTATTGATTGCTTCTCCCTGTATTGTTCATAGTCGGTTCTAAAAGGCAGGAGCTGTCCACCAGTTCAATGTATTTATTGTCAGGTCTAGGTTTTATTTCATTTAGTACCCATTGCAATTAGTTTCCATATTGCACTGTGCTCCTTGACTTTCATTAATAGAATTTCCATGTCATTTGCATTTTCAGTTCTCAGCATATTGCAGGTTATTGTTTCATTTTCAAATTTAAAAACACATTCATTTTCTATTCTAGCCTATCTCAATGTACATTCAGCATACAGGTTGAATAAGTAAAGAATACACAGCTTTGTCTCATTCCTTTGCTGACTTGGACCCTGTCTGTTTTGCTATCTTCTGTTCAGATTAAAGCACTTGTACCTATGTACTATATTTGCATAAAGACAATGAAATATATTGGGAAATCACATGTTATACTAATCCAAAGTTTATTTATAGGATCAAATATCATGGAAAACCTTTTCCCCCATTCAATTGTGTCTGCTTCTCAGAGACTGCGTGCACTTTGCTAGTGCTCCATTGTGATGGATTTGTGGGTGTTGTGGCAAGGGCTTGAACTTCAATTCAATTCAATTTATTAGATTTGTATGCCGCCCCTCTCCGAAGACTCGCACTTGCAACAGAACTTGCAACTGGGTGGTGAAATCTGAGAGACTTCAGATTCAGATTTCATCCAGAGGTACCAACATGGCTCTGTTAATAAATTGGGACTTTGAGAAATACTTTGCCTCAGATTCTGATTTAATTTTGGATGCTATTGGGAACCCTGACACCAGGACAAATTCTCTTTCAGATCATCCGAGCCATCCAAGCTTCACGGCGGGCCTCCATCACCCACCTATATGGCTGTACTCAGCGATACTTTTATTCTTGGTGTTCCAAGAAATAAATTTCTCCTACAGACATCTCCCTCCCACAGGTGCTAGAATTTCTCCGAGGGGTTAGATAGGGGTTTGACCCCTAACACCATCGAGAGGCAGGTAGCAGCCCTCTCTTTGGTGCTGACCATCGGGTCCTTCGACTTCCTAGTTCAGCATTCGGTGGTCAGATGGTTCATTCAGAGGGCGATTAACATCAAACCTTCAGTAGTCCACAGGTATCTGATCTGGGACCTGTCAGAGATACTAAACGTTCTTCTGGACCCCACTTTGAACCTTTGCAGTCAGCTTGCCTCAGGTACTTTTCCTTTAAAGTGAACTTTTTCATTGCAGTCACATTGGCTGGGAGGGTATCAGAACTAGTGGCCTTGTCCATTTGTCAGAATTTTTGCTTATTACACCGAGATAGAGTGGTCGTCAGACTAGACCCCTCCTTTGTACCAAAAATAAAATACCTGGTTCCACAGGGCCCAGGAATTAGTGTTATCAAATTTCTGTCCGCACCCTCTTTATCGGCTAGAACGAAAATGGCAACACAATTTGTTAGACGTGTTCGTTATTTATTTATTTATTTATTTATTTATTTATAAATAGGACATGTTCTTTATGTATATACATAAATAGGACTTCCCAAATTCGAAGGACTGAATCTCTGTGTCTTTTTTACTGGTCACACTGGGCCACAGGTAACCCCCTCTACCATTATCAGATGGCTCAAGGCATGTATTGCCAAAGCATATACAAGGCATGTATTGCCAAAGCACATGAGCCGAGGTGGCGCAGCAGGTAGAGTGCTGTACTGCAGGCCATTGAGGCTGACTTGTAGATCTGAAGGTCAGCGGTTCAAATCTCATCACCGGCTCAAGGTTGACTCAGCCTTCCATCCTTCCGAGGTGGGTAAAATGAGGACCCGGATTGTGGGGGCAATAGCCTAGCTCTGTTAAAAAAGTGCTATTGCTAACATGTTGTAAGCCGCCCTGAGTCTAAGGAGAAGGGCGGCATAAAAATCAAATAAATAAATAAATAAATAAATATAAGGTCCAGTCTTTGCCTGCTCTTGTAACATATTACAGCTCAGTCCACCAGGAGTGCAGCTATCTCTGCGGCTTGGGCAACCCAGGCCTCAATTGAGGAGGTCTTTAGAGCCGCTATCTGGTCCTCCTTGAATCCATTCATCCAGCATTATAAATTGGATGCTTTGCCTTGACTGAGGCAGCATTTGGTTGATGTATCTTACAGAGGGTGCAATACAGAGGACATGGCCCAGGACCGGGCAACTATCCACCTATGATGACTGCCAAGCCTTGTTATGCCCCATTCCTGGATGCTTTCTCCACTCACCAAGGAGAAAGGGCATTGGTCTTACCTGAGATGCCTTTTCTTTGAGTGGTGGAAATAGCATCCAGCCTCACCTGGATTTTGGTCCGGCCCTGGGTCCCTTAGGGACCACAAATTCACATCAGTCTGCAGTGATCTCTTCATCACAAGCATGGAGTACAACTGGAGAAGGCATGTCATTAGGTGTGCAGACCCAGTCCATTGAGAGAACAGACAGAGTTAGCCCATTCCTGGATGCTATTTCTACCCCCCAGAGAAAAGACTAATGCCCTTTCTGGACAGGAAGGCAATTGGTAATTAATACCTTCATTCATAATTAACCCATAAGAAATAAATGCTTCTTTAAATATGCTGAATAAAAAGATAATTTGGGAATCAAAAGGTGATAGGTATCATAAACTGCATGTTATCTTTTATCAAATGTGTAAGTTGATATTTTTTCTTGTTTCTGAAATTGGTTTTTATGGAAACAAACTTGACTGAAGCAAAAAAAAAGCTATTATACACATATTGATGAATCTATGATTTTTTTAATTCATGCTTTCATAGCATTCACTATCAAAGTGGATATTTGAACTGCCATTAAAATACTTTTTGTTTCAAATTTAATGGAATAATGCTCTTAAGACCTACATGTAATTTTTTTAAAAATAAATGCTAATAGACATTTATTACCTGTATTTAAAAGTTTGACTATGCTGAAGTCTGAAAAACAGTTGTATAATTATTTGAATAATTTCTGTATTTTGTTGTATCGTCGGTGTCAAGACTGCCATCTTGCTATACCATGCTTTGCTTGCTGCCATTCTGCTATATGCAGTAAGAAGAAGGAACTGCGGGGTGGGATAAGGGAGAGAGGAATCAAAACTAAGCATCCTGCTGTCCTGTGAGAGCTGCTGGCAGTTCCAGGGTCACACTTGGAATGCAGCACCATCCAGCCTGCAAAGACAGGGACTGTTATACAGTTTGTTTTTATTGTTGTTGTGAGTCGCCCCGAGTCTTCAGAGAGGGGTGGCATACAAATCTAATAAATTGAATTGAATTGAATTGTTTGAATCCAATTGGAGACCTAGAGATAACCATGGGAGAGGGTTTTGCTTTGGATGTGAAAAATATAAGATCCGACTTTGCATCTCGATAACCACTTGGCTTTAGTGAAGCATACTTTTGCTAACTATGGATTTAAGAGTTTTTCTTTTCTAATTAACCATGTTGGGACAAATTGACACAGAGCTTCTAAAGTTTGATGAAATTATGAATTATGAAAAAGATCTCAGAAAGATTCTGATTTTATCATCTGTGATATGCTGTTTTATGATTTCAGCTTCTTTCCTTCCTTCCTTTTTTTTTTAAACAAATGGGCAAATTCATTTAAACCTCCTCTGACATTTCTTTCAGGATTATACTAAGGTGTTAGGGGATGTAGTCTTGACTTTTCTGAGCCTTTTATTGTTGTGGTATTTAAAGAATGTTTTCATAAGATTCCAAACTAAATGTAGTCTCATGTTCTGAAAACCAGCAGCTATAGCATTCTCTTATAAAATTTAACAATTTTTTTTTATAAAAATGAAAAATTCTTCATGCTATTTTTAGCCAGTCTTTATAGCATTGGATATTAAAAGCATAATATTTGACTTTAACAGTAACATATTTCTCTCCTGCCCCTCAATTCTGATATTGACATATTTTTCTCATGCAAGAAGTTGGTTTTTTTTTAAAAACAAACACCAGATAATTTTATTTGTACTCCTCCAATCTAATTCAGCAGGATGGGCATGAATTGGCTAAGGAATACTGGCCAAGAGTTCTTCCTTTTCCACTGTAACACCTGCCCTTTGGAGATTAGATCCTGACCTTGTAGCCTTTTTGTAGACCAGTAAAAACCAAGTTCTGTGCCCAGGCCTGGGACCCTGAGTGTATGAAACAGCCAGTCTCCCTGCTGTACTAGCACTGCTGACTGTTGTTTTTCTTAGCTGCTATGTGCTGTAATTTTGAGTTCAAAATATCATTGTTTTTTGTTATTGTTAGCTGCTGAGATAGGCAGCTTTTCAAACTGGTTAAATAAATAGAATCTAATTTAAATTTGCTACTTAAATACTAGAATCAAGGTATTAATCCACACAAATATTAGAACCCAATCAGATTTTGTTCATCATGGTCTAAAATGAGGTTTAGTGATATATATGAGATGTACAAAGATAGTTTTCCTAAGTCAAACCTATATGAGGGTTTGCTGTTTATTGTCTAAACCAGGGGTCGACAAAGTTGTTCAGAATCTAGGAGCCAGCCAAAAAATTTAGGAGCCAGAATTTTTTTTAAGCAAACTTGGTTTTTAATTTAACAAAAAAAACATTACAAACGTTATAAACAACATTTTACTTTTAAAGATAATAAATATTATATTTTGATATTTTAGATTTTAGGCAACATTCTAGTGTTTTTCACTTTGCGTTTTGTGGCCATGAACATGCCTTGTGATTTTAGAGCTGAAGTACCAGTGGTCCACAGCCTTGGCAGGATCAAACGCCTTCACAGATGGCCCATTCATGGTGATCATAAACAAGTCACTTAAACTTTCTTCTTGCATCCTTGATCTGAATTTATTTTTGACCATGTTCATCAAACTAAATCCTCTTTCACAACATGAGGTTGAGACAGGGAGCACCGCTACAATCGACAACAGGTTTCCCAGAACTGGAAATCTCTCGGTGTTGGAGAGTGCCAAATCCAGAAGCTCACACAGTTTCTTTCCTTTTCCAAGGACCTTAAACTCATACCACTCATTGAGGAGTGAGTGAATGCATTGGTCATCACTTTCAGGTGGAGATAGCTGTTTACGAAAATGATGAGCCAATGCAGTAATCTCAACCACACCGTAGTCCGGTGTGGTTGAGATTACTGGCCCGAAGGGAAGGAGCGGTTCGGGTTCCCCGCGCGGCGGAAGGAGAGGCGCCAGAAGACTGACGGGTTTCCCGGCAGGCCAGTCCGGCCGGCCACCTATGCGAGCGCTTTTCGGCGACTGTTCCGGCCCGGGAGGTCCCACAGGACGCACGCCTTCGCCGGGGTTCAGTTGCATCAGGGGGGGAGGCTTGGGCAGCGAGAAGGGCAACGGCTGAGGGGAGGCCGCGGCAGCTGCCGAGTCTCCACCTGACATCGCTTTCACCCCCTCCCCCCCCGGCGCAGGCCTGGCTCCGCCGAGCCGGCTCTGCTGTACTCCCGTCGGGATCCGAGGGGAGACCGTTAGTCAGAAACCGAAACAGAGAAGAAGGAAAGGGAGACCGGGCCGGGGACGCGGGTGAGAGGGGGAGGGGGGAGGAGGGGTTACTGGTCGGAAGTCACCGCGCACGCGGCCGGAGGAGGAATGAACAAAACCTCACGCCGGGAGGGGAGGGGCTTCCGCTTCTCTCCGAAGGCGGGTGAGCGGCCAAGATCGGAGCGTCTGTGTGCGGTGGGGGGGAGTGAAGGGGTTCGAGTAGGAGGCGGAATGGAGGCAAGGGGGGGAGGGAGAGACGCACGCAAGCGCAGGGGACGCTGGGAAAGCAGCTCGCTCCGAGGTTGATGGGCGGAGCTACGGAAGCCAAGATGTACCATTTCTGGGCGTAAACACAAGGCGGGAAAAATATACTGTATACATCAGAGGTCCCCAACCTTTTTTGCACCAGGGACCGGCTTTCAGCTAGACCAGTTTTCCATGGCCCGGTGGGGGGGGGGGAGCTAGCTGTCAGCGGCGCCGTAAAAGGGGCGATCAAGAGAGGAATGGGTGAATGAATGGACGGAGGGTGGGAAGGAAGGAAGGAAAGAGGGAAGGTACAGGAACAGAAGAAGGGTGCAAAGAAGCAAAGAAAGGTGTGAAAGGGGAGAGTAAGAGAGGAAGGAGTGAAAGAAGGGAATGAGGGAGGAAAGAAGGGAGGAAGGAAAAGGAAAGCAAGAAATGGAGGGAGGAAAGGAAGGGAGGAAAGGAAGGAAGGAAGGAAGGAAGAAGGAAAGAGGGAAGGGACAGGAACAGAGGAAGGAAGCAAGGAAACTTATGAAAGGGGAGAGTAAGAGAGAAAGGACTGGAGGGAGGGAGGGAAGAAGGTAGGAAGGAGAAAGAAAAGAAATAGAGGAAGGAAAGGTAAAAGAGAGAAAGAAAAAGAGCAAGAAAGAAAGAAAGAGAAAGAAAGAAAGAAAGAAAGAAAGAAAGGCAACTTCAAAGAAAGGCTCACTGAGCATCTCTCACTCTCTCTCTCTTTCTATCCCTCTTTCTTTCTTTCTCTTCCTTTCTCTCTCTCCTCTTCCTTTATCTCCTCTTTCTCTCCCCCCTCTCTCCCCCTTTCCCTCTCTCTTTCTCTCTCCCTCTCTTGCTATCTCTCCCCCCTTTCCCTCTCTTTCTCCCTCTCTTTCTCTCTCTCCCCCCTCTCTCTTTCTCTCTCTCTCCCTCTCTTTCTCTCTCTTCTTCTCACTTTCTCTCTCTTGTTTTCTTTCTGTCTCTTTTGCTTTCTCTCTCTCTCACTCTTTCTCTCTTGTTTTGTTTCTCACGCTCTTTCTCTCTCTTGTTCTCTCTCTCTTGCTATCTCTTTCTCTCTCCCCCTTTCTCTCACTCTCTCTTTCTCACTTTCTATCTTGCTGTCTGTTGCTTTCACTCACTCTCGTTCTCTCTCCGTTCTTCTCAGCGGTGACGCGCGCACGCCCTGCCCGCCTCACATTTGCCGAGAGGACTTTCGCCCCGGGCTCTCAGCAAGGGGGTTTGCATGAGAGGCGGGGCCGGCGGAAGGTGATATTCAATGTCGGGGGCGCATGGGCGGTTTTGCGCGCGCTCCCTATCTCCCTGCTAGCCCACTCGGAATACGTATTCAAAATAAGAAAAGCCTTTGCCGGCAAAGGCTTTTCTTATTTTGAATACAGTATTCCGAGTGGGCTAGCAGGGAGATAGGGAGCGCGCGCAAAACCGCCCATGCGCCCCCGACATTGAATATCACCTTCCGCCGGCCCCGCCTCTCATGCAGCCCCCTTGCTGAGAGCCCGGGGCGAAAGTCCTCTCGGCAAATGTGAGGCGGGCAGGGCGTGCGTTCCGGGTGCGGGAGGAGCTGCGGTGAAAGGCAGGAGGTGGCAGAGGAGCAGAGGGGGCAAATCGGGCGGGGCGGTGGGCAGCGCGGAAAGGCCGAGGGGGCCCTGGCACCGCGGACCGGCTGAAAACCCCCAACGGCCCGGTCCCGGTCCGCGGACCGGCGGTTGGAGACCCCTGGTATACATACAGTACAGCAGGCAACATTTTCTAGGCGCCAGACAACATTTTCTAGGCGCCACTGGCGACCAGGCGCCTGGGTTTGTCGATCCCAGGTCTAAACCAGGGATGTCAGCACAATTTCATTGAGGGCCTCATCAGGGTTGGGTTTGACTTTGGAGGGCTGGGTGGGTGTGGCTAGGTTGGGCATAGCCAGCTTGACATTACTTGTGTCAAGTGCACCTGTGGTGGCCTGAGTGATCTGTCAGTGAAACCAGAACTTGGGAGGGCTGCATTCAGCCCCCCCTCCCCCGCGAGCTCCATTTTTGCTGGCAGAGGTCTCCTAAGTCTAAGTGCTAAGCTATTAAAATAGATGTTACCATCTGAATTCAAAAAGTAGGTTTTTTGTTGTACAGTGATCCCTCGATTTTCGCGATCTCGATCTTCGCGAAACGCTATATCGCGATTTTTCCCACCCGATGACGTCACTCTCTTCTTTCCTTTCTCATCTTTCTTTCTCTCTCTCTTTCTCTATCTTGCTTCTTCCTCTCTCACACTCTCTTCCTCCCTCTCTCATCTCTTTCTTTCCTTCTCTCTCTTTCTCTATCTCTCCCCCTCTTGCTGGCGGGCGGAGGGCGGCTGGCGGGCGAGCGGGGGGCATCAGCGAGGAGCCGGGGTTTCCCCTTTGCGTGGGCAGCGGGGAAACCCGGATCTTCGTCTGCTCGCTGCTGCCCGCGGCCGCCCAGCAGCTGATCTGCTCGGCAGCAGCAGCGAGGAGCCGAATCGGGCTTTCCCCTTTACGTGGGCGGCGGGGAAACCCGAATCTTCGTCTGCTCGCTGCTGCTGCAGCAGCAGCGAGCAGACGAAGATCGGGGTTTCCCCGCCGCCCATGCAAAGGGGAAAGCCCGATTCGGCTCCTCGCTGCTGCCGCCGAGCAGATCAGCTGCTGGGCGGCGGAAGGAACCTTCCCTGGGTCTTCCCAGGTGCGGAAGTAAAAACACCATCTGCGCGTGCGCGGCCATGGAAAAAAGGGCGCGCATGCGCAGATGGTGTTTTTACTTCCGCACCACTATATTGCAAAAAATCGAGTATCGCGAGGGGTCTTGGAACGTAACCCTCGCGATACTCGAGGGATCACTGTATATAAAAAAGAAACATACACCCTATAGCTGCTGTTCATTAGGAATAATTAGTAATGGCTCTGAACAGAATAGTAACCACTGTTTTGTTTTAGAAGCATTTTTTTTTAATTTAAAGCTGATGTCTTAATTCATTTTACAGTTTGTTCAAACTTTCATTTATAGGTCCAGCAACTATCTGGAAAGAAAACACGATGTTTTGAAGTATGAAAGAATTACTGCTGCTGTACCAGAGGCTACGAATATTAATGGCCAAATCTAAGTGAGTATATCTACTTTCAGTCAGATGTTTCTTCCAAAATTTGAAATCATCTTGTATATGAATTATAAGGTATACAATTGTTATTATATTTCCTGTTCTGTAAGTAGATGGAATGTAAGTAACTTGTCCCTAAATAACAGAGTATTTATTATGCTTTTTAATTAATTAAAAATACAAATTGTGGTTTCCCAGCTTTTATTTTCCTGCTCAAGTAATTTTTGTGCAAGTAAATATCTTTGCCAGTTTACTAATGTATTCTAGCTATAACTTTTTTTTAGAAAGCAATACTCCCATTACCTTTCTGCCAAAACATGTGTATCTTAACGTTTCCCCATCCCTTTTCCCATCTTTGGAAAAACATTCTACCAAGGTCTATTTGCTCTAATTTTCTATTATTTGTGTAAAACCTGAAGCATTTGCTTTACTGTTCCATTTTAAGACCTGTACTCCTTGTTGCATCACACAGTCTAAAGTTTGTTGCAAATCATTCAACTTTATTAAATTCTCACTTTCTCAGGCATGTTTAATAAACTAAGTTTCATATAATTTTTGCAATCACCATTGTTCTTTCCTTTTATATATGGAAACATTAACAGCACTATCAAATGAATTATTATTAAAATTGTATTTTATTTTAGAAATATAGAATTCTGTGTTCATTATTCAAACATTTAAATGTAATATATTTCAGAGAATTTACATTTGATGGTGGTGGTCAAATCAAGCCACCATGTGATGCACCATGCTACCGTTACTAAAAGGAAATTGGGAATTTTGAAATTAGATGTGTATAAAGCTTTTGATAAAGTTAACCATAGCTATTTATATAAATTATGTAAGGAACTAAATATGGGGGATAAATTTTGTGAAACTATAAAAGAGATTTATAAAGGGAATGAAGCGTATATAAGGGTGAATGGACAAAGAATGCAGAGAAGTAAAATATTAAACGGCACCAAGCAGGGATGTCCTTTATCTCCAAAGTTATTTATAATAGCAATAGAGATTTTAGCTAATAAGATAAGACAAGATAACACTTGGACAGGATATAAAATAGGGGAATTAGAAATGAAATTAAACTTATTTGCAGATGATGCAATTATATTGACCCAGACCCCGATGGAGATGATTAAAGGTATAAGAAATGTTTCACAAGAGTTTAAACAGGAATCGGGACTGTCGGTTAATATGGAAAAATCAGAGATTATGTGTTTAAATACAGGTCCGAGAGAGCAGATAGAAATTAGGAAAGAATCAGGGTTGAAATTAGGACTAATTTTTTTTAAAATATTTGGGAATTTGGTTGTTGAGAAACCCAGTGAAAATTGAGGAGGTGAATTATAGATTAATATGGAGGAAAATGTTGAAATAGATGAGGAGCTGGAAAGAGAAAAAGCTAGTAAGAGCTTTAAAAATGATGTACCTGTTTCAGGTGATGTCAGGGGGGCTATCAGCATTTAAGTTTAAAGAGTGGGACAAAAAAATGTAATTATTGGATTGAAGAAGATAAGAGACCAAGAATAAGGGAAAAGTGGTTAATTGCGAACAAAAAAGAGGGGGGATGGGGAGTTCCTTGTTTGGAGCTGTATAGGGAAGCTTTTCCAATGGGAAGGTTAATGGAGTTGCAATTATGTGAAAACAAATGGGTGAAATTGGAAAAACAGATTAATGGGATGAAGAATAGAGAATTAATTTTTACAAAGTGGAATAGGAGCGACTTAGGTAAATTAATAGGTCCCATGAAAGGGACTATGGAAATTTGGGAAAAATGGCAGGGGAAAATAGGATTATATAAATCTAAACTGTCATCACATTATGTAATAAATAGAGATAATTAAATGAATTTAAATAGGGTTATAGGAGAGTTGAAGGGAAGAGGGATAACTAAGATGGAACAGTTATATGAGAAGGATGGCAGGCCAAGTACAAACCGTATAGAATGGTGGTTAGGTAAGGGAAGATGGCTACAAATAAATGCAATATGTAAATACCTCAAATGAAAGGGAGAATAAAGAAGTAGTATTGAGGGAGTAGACAGGGTTAGAGAAAATAATAAGAGAAAAAAGTGAGGGTATAAAGGCGCAAGCAACCAATATATATAAATTGCTAGTGCAGTCAGACGGGGACACGATTCAAGGACTGACTAAATGGTGGCAAAATGAGATACAAGAAGAGGTACAAGAGATGGAAAATACAGTAGAAAATATAAGTAAAATTAAGAATACAAGAATTAGGGAAATGAGAAGGAAAATATTACATAAGTGGTATTATACTCCCATCAATTCACACACTTTCAGCAGAATGTCTGGGGTATTTGTTCGCACGGGTGTCAAGATAAAGGAGCGTTGTTTGGTTTTTTTAAAAATAATGATAGGGTTTTATATGTTTTTTAATATTAGATTTGTTCCACTACTATATTGTTTTTATTACTGTGGTGAGCCGCCCTGAGTCTTCGGAGAGGGGCCGCATACAAATCTAATTAATAATAATAATAATAATAATAATAATAATAATAATAATAATAATATGTTTTGGGAATGCCCGATAGTGCAGGAATTTTGGCAAAAAGTGCAAGAGGACATTATTAGAATGTTAAATATACAATGGACAATCACTAAGGAAATGGCAGTATTAGTTAAAAGCAATGCAATGGGAGAATTTAGAGAAATAAAACAAGCAGCAATAGAAAGCGTTCAGGGGGTAATCGTTTTGGGTTGGAAGGATGTGACAAAATGGACAATGCAAAATTGGTATATGTACATGGTGGACCATATTCAATTTGAAATTATGGATAAAAGGATAAATTTGGATAATGAAACTGAATTGAGACAACTGATGGGACAGTGGGACAAGGTAAGATGATATATGACGAGTAGAATCCGAGACCAAGCTACAAGAAATAAATTGGAACCACTCTATAATATGTAAATACAGTGATCCCCCGCTCGTTGCGAGGGTTCCGTTCCAGGACCCCCCGCAACGAGCGGGTTTTCGCGAAGTAGCGCTGCGGAAGTAAAAACACCATCTGCGCATGTGCAGATGGTGTTTTTACTTCCGCAGCGCTAGCGAGGAGCCGAAGATTGGGGGCGGCGCGGCTGTTTTAAAACGTCGCCGCCGACATGGGGGGCTCGCTAGCACCCCCCCTAACCCGGGTGGGGGTTCGGGGGGGTGCTAGCGAGCCCCCCATGTCGGCGGCGACGTTTTAAAACACCCGCGCGGCTTTCCAATGAGTCCCGAAGACAAACGTCAAACTTCCGCGTTTGTCTTCGGGACTCATTGGAAAGCCACGCGGGTGTTTTAAAAACGTCGCCGCCGACATGGGGGGCTCGCTAGCACCCCCCCCGAACCCCCAACCCGGGTTAGGGGGGGTGCTAGCGAGCCCCCCATGTCGGCGGGGACGTTTTAAAACACCCGCGCGCCTTCAAAATTGAGCCCTCAAGCCAAGCGCCAAAGGCGAACTTCTGCGCTTGGCTTGAGGGCTCAGTTGGGAAGGCGCGCAGGTGTTTTAAAACGTCCCCGCCGACATGGGGGGCTCGCTAGCACCCCCCCGAACCCCCAACCCGGGTTTGGGGGGGTGCTAGCGAGCCCCCCATGTCGGCGGGGACATTTTAAAACACCCGCGCGCCTTCCAAACTGAGCCCTCAAGCCAAGCGCCAAAGGCGAACTTCTGCGCTTGGCTTGAGGGCTCAGTTGGGAAGGCGCGCGGGTGTTTTTAAAACGTCCCCGCCGACATGGGGGGCTCGCTAGCACCCCCCGAACCTCCAACCCGGGTTTGGGGGGGTGCTAGCGAGCCCCCCATGTCGGCGGGGACGTTTTAAAACACCCGCGCGCCTTCCCAACTGAGCCCTCAAGCCAAGCGCCAAAGGCGAACTTCTGCGCTTGGCTTGAGGGCTCAGTTGGGAAGGCGCGCGGGTGTTTTAAAACGTCCCCGCCGACATGGGGGGCTCGCTAGCACCCCCCCAAACCCCCAACCCGGGTTTGGGGGGGTGCTAGCGAGCCCCCCATGTCGGCGGGGACGTTTTAAAACACCCGCGCGCCTTCCCAACTGAGCCCTCAAGCCAAGCGCCAAAGGCGAACTTCTGCGCTTGGCTTGAGGGCTCAGTTGGGAAGTGGCCCGAGCGAACGGCGTGGGCGGGAGAAGGGCGCGCGAGCCGCGGGCGTGCGGGCAGGCAGGCTGCGGACAAGCCGTTCGCTCGGGCCGCTTCCCAGCTGAGTACTCAGCTGGGAAGCGGCCCGAGTGAAAGGCGTGGGCGTGAGAAGGGCGCGCGAGCCGCGGGCGCGCGGGCAGGCAGGCTGCGGACAAGCCGTTCGCTCGGGCTGCTTCCCAGCTGAGTACTCAGCTGGGAAGCGGCCCGAGCGAAGCAGCAGCAGTGAGGAGTTTGCGTGGGCGGTGGGGAAACTCCTCGCTGATGCCCGCCAAGAGGGGGAAGACCTAGGGAAGCCGCCCAGCAGCTGATCTGCCCGGCGCCATCTACGCATGCGTGCCCATAGAAAAAGGGCATGCATGCGCAGATGGTGTTCTGACTTCCGGGTTCAAAAATCGCAAATTACCCTGTTCGCAATGGTCGGGGACGCAATAACCGGGGGATCACTGTAGATATATTGCTCTTGGGTCAAAGTGGGTTATATAAGAAACACCTCCGATTTGGTGGTGGAGTATGTGTGTGTATCGGGGTGGTGGGCACTTTTCACTATGCACTGTTTTATATTGTGTGGATATTAAACTTGTTAAAAATCAATAAAAATAAATGTTTAAAAAAGAGACTTTACATTTGATTTCTTCATATGTATCATGTTTTTTTTTAATACTTTGCAATTATTTGCACTGCATTTTCCATTTGTCTTTAAAACAATTCTCTTTGCTTTGCTATAGTAATCACACGGTCTTCTAAAGAAGTCATGGGTAGCTGTTGTAGCTGTCCTGATAAAGAAGCAGTCCCTGATAACCATCGAAATAAATTTAAGGTACAATTCTACATGGAAACATTTGAGTGCAAAGTTCTTATTTGAGATTGACAAGGAGAAATAAAATAATTGGAAGGAATGATGGAGATTTTTGTGGTAATTTAAAAAAAACAATTCAATTTTCAAGTTGATTCTTAACTTTAGAGCTAAGAAGGTTGAGGTCCAGTGGTAGGCAATCTATATTTGATACATTTTGGAGTATAACTTCCATCAATGCAGAATTAATGCTCATAAATTTTGAGTACTATATATCAGATAATTGCAAAAAACCATACTCCATTATCTGGGCTACTTATTGTATGTCTCTTTTATCTACCACAGAGAATCTTTAGATATTTTCTTTTGTAAGATTTTCAGATTAGAAACAGTTGATATAATAATTCATATCACCAAACCTTTGGGATAAATTATATCTATTATATCTAAAATGGATGATGGAAAGATGTGAAATATATTTTGTGGCATGCAGAAACATTATCATATTCTGGGAATAAATAAAATACCAATTAGCTATGTATTATTCTTATAATTATGTTAGGTTTATTTTCTGTTATCTAGCAGTTTTTAATAAATATTTGCTCAATTACATTTAGTAAAGTACATGGTTATGTATAAATAATTATTTGAATTTGATTGTGTGAATCATAACTTTAGTTTATGAAAAAATATATTTTCTAGGTTATTAATGTGGATGATGATGGTAATGAATTGGGTTCTGGTATAATGGAACTTACCGATACAGAATTAATCTTGTATACCCGTAAACGAGATTCTGTCAAGTGGCATTATCTCTGTCTGCGCCGTTATGGCTATGATTCCAATCTTTTCTCATTCGAAAGTGGTCGAAGATGTCAAACTGGACCAGGTATGTATAAATAGTTCTTTATTTCATAAGTCTGTTAAATGGAACTCATATATAATGTAAAGTTAATAGTATTGGTGAAATATGAAGACTTAGAAATACATAGTATTAACCAACTTGGATCAACTGTACAGTGGAACCTCGGCTAACGACCACAATCAGTTCTGGAATGTTGGTTGTTAGCTGAAATGTTCGATATACGGAATAATTTTTCCCATAAGAAATAAAGGAAATGGATTTAATTGGTTCCCAGTCTTTATTTCTTATGGGGAAAATTGATCCTTCATTTATCACGCATTTATCAAGCATTTTTCTTCTCGCCTCTCTCACCCATTGTCCCTCCCTCTCTCCCTCTCCTTACCTCTTTACCTCTTGTCTCTCTGCCTTTGTCTCCTCGACTGGCAGATGCTGAGTTTGCTGGTCCCAAGCGGGCTTCTCTTTGAAGACTGCAGTGGCTGTGGTGGCTGCAGCAGCAGCTTCTTTTCGAGGACAGTGTGGCAGCGGGGGCCTGGGCATGGACATGATGTTTCCGGCGCTGCTGTTCCTCGAAAGGAAGCTGCCGGAGCCGCCTCAGCAGTTGCCGCAGTTGCCGCCGCCACCCTGGGACTAGCAGGTGGCAGCGGCAGTGGCAGCAACTGCTGAGGCAGTTCCGGCAGCTTCCTTTCGAGGAACAGCAACGCCGGGAACATCACATCCATGCCCAGGCCCCCAGGCCGCCACCACTGTCTTCAAAAAGAAGCCGCTGCCGCAGATACCGCAGTCACTACTGTCTTCAAAGAGAAGCCCCCCTGGGACCAGCAAACTCAGTGCCTGCCTTGTCATAGCCAAAGCGATGCTTTGCTGCTCCCCTGGCGAGGAGACAAAGGCAGAGAGGCAAGAGGTAAGGGGGGGAGTGAGGGACAATGGGGGGGGTAAGGGGTAAAGAGGTAAGGATAGGGGGTGGGAGTGAGGGACAACGGGTGTAACATTCCGAATAATAACCAAAAAATTCTGTTCAGTATCCGAATTTTTGTTGAAATTTTTGGTTGTTATCCGAAATGTGCGTTAACCAAGGTGTTCGTTAACTGAAGTTCCACTGTACTTAGTTGATCTAAATGAATTAGTTGATCTGAAAGAAATCCCTATAATGGATACCATTATTCTCTCCATCTTCTGAAGTGCTTTAACAAGGTCAAAGCCCTACTGATAACCAACTGGTAAGGCAGAAAGCCAGTATTTACTATCCCATAGTTTTAAAAACTTCCATTGCAAGCATATTGAAAGATTATATTTAGATCAATATCTCTGGCTGAATGTTGTATCTGACAGAGGAATGGCTGCATCAAGGATAGTCTGGAATTTTAGCCTTGCCTGCTTTCCAGGGTCCGTCCCCCCTTTTAAGCCCTTTCCAAAATGACAGATAACCAGTAACAGAAAAAAACTGAAAAGAAGGGGAAATTAGGAGGGGGGGTATCTATCAGATTCCCCCTCTTCACCATAAGGTTGGAACTAATTACAATATTTGGAGAAGGAAACCCAACCGTCTCATCCTGAAGTACTATCCTGCAGCATAGTTTTATGTTGTTAGGAAGGTTGTTATTGACATTAGACGGTATTAATCTAATTGGTATTTGCTGATCAAGAAAGCAGTTTTAGAGTCATGCTTCATTGACCTGTACATCATCAATTGAGTGTTCAATAACAGCAGAAAAAATACATGTTTCAACTAGAGTGGCAACTGAGGAACAGAAAAATGGTTGCTGCCAGGTTTGATTCGCTTGGGTTCATTAGTCGGAACCTTGACCGTGACATAGAGTGTATTGAATTTTCTTTTAAAAAATACAATAGCCAAAATCTGTAGTCACATAAGCAAATTAGGAGAAAAGACAGAATGATACAATAGAAATTTTCCTATGAAGAAATATTTTAATTTAGAGATGGACAACACAGAGATAAAATATTGGGAAAAGTTGATGCTTTAATGTGCTTCTAAATACCAACTGCTTAAGGTCAAAATCAGAAAAGTGAGGTTTGTGAGTCATTGAACTCTCATAATGGCTTTGAATAAATCACTTATCTGTAGATAAGTGGCATAAATTGTAAGCATGTTTATATTCTCAAAACTTAAATATTTTATTGGATTTTTAAAACTAAACTTATATAAATGCAATTATGTAACCATATTTTCAGGATGCAATTATTGCCTTATATTTGAGAATATACAAACATGTTGCCATTTATTTATCAACATTTTAGCTTTTTGTTCAGGAGGTATGATTAAATGAAATATAAAAATGTAGTATAAATCTTTATGATTTATTGTCAAATTATCCAAATTATTTATTTATCTCCAAAGTGTTGTATAATATTATTTCCCTGTTTGTATGAGTTGTATGTTTCAGTAGCAAGTAACTCTGTAAAAATAGTTTTATCTTAAAATACTAGCCTTCACTTAGTATTGAAAGTATGGGTTATGCATCACAGCTTTCATGATGTCAACTTCAGTTGGTATACCATGGGAGCATTTCCAAAGTCTTATTATTATTTAGAAACACATTTATTAAAATTGCTCTGTAAGAAAAAGTCCTGAATACATTTCCATTTTATAAACCTATTTTCCCGGAGGCAGGCTTAGACTAGATAATTTTCTTTAAAGATAGAATCATCCCAGACAGTAGTGTATAAGGTCCACATACTCTTAGGAAGTTTGCATGACACTAGGTCAATAGATTACTATTTAAAGGAAGGTAGTTATTGAATTGAAATTTAGCATTTATGATTTATCAAAATATCTCCGGGACCGCCTTCTGCCGCACGAATCCCAGCGACCGGTTAGGTCCCACAGAGTTGGCCTTCTCCGGATCCCGTTGACTAAACAATGTCATTTGGCGGGACCCAGGAGAAGAGCCTTCTCTGTGGCAGTCCCGACCCTCTGGAACCAGCTCCCCCCAGATATCAGAGTTGCCCCCACCCTCCTTGCCTTTCGCAAGCTCCTTAAAACCCACCTCTATCATCAGGCATGGGGGAATTGAAAATTTTTTCTCCCTTCCCCCTAGGCTTATAGAATTTATACATGGTATGCTTGTTGGTATGATTGGTCTCTTAAATTGGGTTTTTTTAGATTACTTTTTAATATTAGATTTGTTACATTGTTTTCTTCATTGTTATTAGCAGCCCCGAGTCTTCGGAGAAGGGCGGCATACAAATCTAAATAAACTAAACTAACATTGGCTTGAATAGAATTGTACATAATTTTTAAATATTATTTAATTAAATATTTGATAAATATTTAATAAATATATGATTAAATATTAGATAAGCTAGCAATAGCAAAGATACAATTGCTAAAACAATAGCAAAGATACAATAAGAATGTCAACTTAATGCTTTCATTGAAAAAATAATACAACACTGCAACTATAAAGTGGGATTTCATTGCTGCTGAAAGAAAAAGTAGAATAACTCTAGAGAAATTTTTTGGATACTGCTTACTTTGTTTCTGAGACCAAATCAGATTTATTTTATTTGTTATACTCACATCTGTCTTTTGTTCCTTCAAGCTTGACATGAATATGGACTGTGTATCTGGTGTTGGATCCTCCATACTTCTTTATGTATAATATTTAATTTTGATACTATAATTGACCAGAACACTTGAAATTTATTACTGTATTTTTTGGGTGTATTAGACACACTTTTTTCCTCCCCCAAATAGGCTGATAATTAGGGTGGATCTTATACACTGTAGCTTTTCCCCCCCAGCCCCTAAGTAGCTGCTAACGATCTTCCCAGCTCTTACCTTGCAGCCTCTTTCATTGTTTCTCTCTGTGAAGAATGTTTTCCAAGCCCTAAGTCTTTGCAGGGTTTGTTTCATTACTCTAACTTACTCTGAGTAAGTTTCTTTCTAGCTCTAACCAGGTGCTAATGATATTCCCAGCTCTTAACACTTGCAAGCTCTTTCAACGTTAATTTCTGCCAAGAATATATTCCAAACCCTGCCTTTGATCTTTTTTTCATTCTCTATTTGCTCCAAATATTTCTTTCTAGCCTTGCAAGCTCGTTCATTGTTAATCTCTGCCAAGAATGTATTCCAAAACCTGTCTTTGTAGGGGTTTTTTTCATTTACTTGCTCCAGATATTTCTTTCAAGCCTTAACCCGGTGCTATTAATGTACCCAAGTTCTTTCATTGTTAGTCTCTGTGAAGAATATTTTCACGCCCTAAGTCTTTGCAGGGTTTGTTTCATTACTTTAACTTGCTCTGAGTAAGTTTCTTTCAGCTCTTTCACTGTTACTCTCTGCAAAGAAGAATGTTTTCCAAACCTTAAATCTTTGCAGTGTTTTTTCCATTGCTCTATTTGCAATGTAAGGAAGCTCTGAGGAAGGTATCGGCTGGGGTGTGAGCTCAGATGGGGATGGCTAGCTTTCCACCTGGTTCTTTTCTTTTAAAGAGAGAGAGAGAGAAGGGGGTGGGTGAATAACAAGCTTCTCTAGAGAAAGAAATGTGTCTCTCCCATCAATTGCAATGTAAAGACAGAAAGAAAGACAGAATTACACTGCAATTGATGGGAGATACACATATCTTTCTCTAGAGAAGCTGGTTATTCTCTCTAAAAGACAAGAACCTGGTGGAAAGCTAGCCGCCCCAAGCCGAACTCACACTACAGTGTTGAAGCTGTCAAGTTTGTAGTTTGTAAAAAAGTGTACATGGTTTTTAAAAGTATACATGGTTTTTAAAAGTATACATGGTTGTAAAAAGTATTCTGCTACATTGGTATTTTATTAAACAATATAATACTACACCATTTGGTTCAGAATGCTTTTTTCCTTGTTTTCCTGCTCTAAAATCTAGGTGAGTATTATACATCGGTGCGTCTTATACACTGAAAAATACAGTAATTGTGAAACTATGTTCTTCAAAGAGGCATTTGTTCTTGAGATAGTTTTTTATGTTTGTTTGTTTGTGTGTGTGTGTGTGTGTATTTCTTTCTTTGTTTGTTTGATTGATTTCTATGCCACCCCTCTCCGAGGACTGATGATATTCGTGTCCTGGGCTAGACACATTAGGCTACAAGTGTATTTCAAAGTTTTTGGTTGATAGCTATGGTCTCGCAACTAGTTTTCTGATAAAGATATCAAAAACTTTCCTTTGGAATGGTTAAAAAATAAATATCTTTCATTAACAGTTAAGTGAAAAACTGATTATGCATACAAATATTATTATGATGTCTAATATATGTTTTTGCAGGGATATTTGCCTTCAAGTGTGCTCGTGCAGAGGAACTGTTTAATATGCTGCAAGAAATCATGCAGAACAATAGTATAAATGTAGTAGAAGAACCAGTTGTAGAAAGGAGTCTACACCAAACAGAGATTGAGGTTCCAAGAACACCTCTCACACCTACCAGTAAGTTGATGTATGAATGATTCATTGACAAGGCTTACATAATTTGTTAAGGTTGCCATGTTTTTTACTTTGAATGCTACCATTGATCATTATTACACATAATGTTCACCCCATGTGACAGTTAATATTTTAAAGGAAATGTAAATTAATTAGTGGACATCTGATAAGTTGACATCTGATAAGAATTAATGTTAGCCACTATTATTGAAAGTTTCTGATGGAGGGAGGTTGTTGGCAGAGATAGATTTGGAATGACCTATGACAATTTATTGTAGAGTCAGGACAGAATTTGGTTTGGAGAGGCCTAGTATTCAAACTCACTAGATATTGGCCCTCTGGTTGTACTGAGGTGATCTCTTGGAAAGATTTCAGAATGGGACTTTGGCCTGGGATTTGTACATGATTGCTAATACATATGCTTGGAGGAGAGAATGTTTCTACAGTGCCATATACTTGCCACGTTTGGGGATAAAGTAGTGGATTATATAAGTATGATTATGTGAGAAAAGCTATTTTTTCAGAGGTTAATGTTCTTTTGAACTATATACCTAGGGGTAGAATTTGACAACCAGATAACATAAATGGATTCTTTGTACGATTACTATGCTACAAAACTGATATTGCAGCATTAGAAAGATAAACATATAGCTGCATTTATTCAATGGATTGAAGATCTGATTCACTTACTACCTATAGGCCTATTACCTATACATGTAGACTTTCTACAGCCAATATCATGAAATATAGGACTCATTTATGGAGAATATAATAGACTAAAATTATTGTCATATACAGTGATCCCCCGCTCGTTGCGAGGGTTCCGTTCCAGGACCCCCCGCAACGAGCGGGTTTTCGCGAAGTAGCGCTGCGGAAGTAAAAACACCATCTGCGCATGTGCAGATGGTGTTTTTACTTCCGCAGCGCTAGCGAGGAGCCGAAGATTGGGGGCGGCGCGGGTGTTTTAAAACGTCCCCGCCGACATGGGGGGCTCGCTAACACCCCCCCGAACCCCCAACCCGGGTTTGGGGGGATGCTAGCGAGCCCCCCATGTCGGTGGGGACATTTTAAAACACCCGCGCGCCTTCCCAACTGAGCTCTCAAGCCAAGCGCCAAAAGCGAACTTCTGCGCTTGGCTTGAGAGCTCAGTTGGGAAGGCGCGCGGGTGTTTTAAAACGTCCCCGCTGACATGGGGGGCTCGCTAGCACCCCCCCGAACCCCCAACCCGGGTTTGGGGGGATGCTAGCGAGCCCCCCATGTCGGTGGGGACGTTTTAAAACACCCGCGCGCCTTCCCAACTGAGCTCTCAAGCCAAGCGCCAAAAGCGAACTTCTGCGCTTGGCTTGAGAGCTCAGTTGGGAAGGCGCGGGGGTGTTTTAAAACGTCCCCGCTGACATGGGGGGCTCGCTAGCACCCCCCCGAACCCCCAACCCGGGTTTGGGGGGATGCTAGCGAGCCCCCCATGTCGGTGGGGACGTTTTAAAACACCCGCGCGCCTTCCCAACTGAGCTCTCAAGCCAAGCGCCAAAAGCGAACTTCTGCGCTTGGCTTGAGAGCTCAGTTGGGAAGGCGCGCGGGTGTTTTAAAACGTCCCCGCTGACATGGGGGGCTCGCTAGCACCCCCCCGAACCCCCAACCCGGGTTTGGGGGGATGCTAGCGAGCCCCCCATGTCGGTGGGGACGTTTTAAAACACCCGCGCGCCTTCCCAACTGAGCTCTCAAGCCAAGTGCCAAAAGCGAACTTCTGCGCTTGGCTTGAGAGCTCAGTTGGGAAGGCGCGCGGGTGTTTTAAAACGTCCCCGCTGACATGGGGGGCTCGCTATCACCCCCCCGAACCCCCAACCCGGGTTTGGGGGGATGCTAGCGAGCCCCCCATGTCGGTGGGGACGTTTTAAAACACCCGCGCGCCTTCCCAACTGAGCTCTCAAGCCAAGCACCAAAAGCGAACTTCTGCGCTTGGCTTGAGAGCTCAGTTGGGAAGGCGCGCGGGTGTTTTAAAACGTCCCCGCTGACATGGGGGGCTCGCTAGCACCCCCCTGAACCCCCAACCCGGGTTTGGGGGGATGCTAGCGAGCCCCCCATGTCGGTGGGGACGTTTTGAAACACCCGCGCGCCTTCCCAACTGAGCTCTCAAGCCAAGCGCCAAAAGCGAACTTCTGCGCTTGGCTTGAGAGCTCAGTTGGGAAGCGGCCCGAGCGAACGGCGTGGGTGGGAGAAGGGCGCGCGAGCCGCGGGCGCGCGGGCAGGCAGGCTGCGGACAAGCCGTTCGCTCGGGCCGCTTCCCAGCTGAGTACTCAGCTGGGAAGCGGCCCGAGCGAAGCTGCAGCAGCGAGGAGTTTGCGTGGGCGGTGGGGAAACTCCTCAGGGAAGCCGCCCAGCAGCTGATTGCCCGGCCCATCTACACATGCGTGCCCATAGAAAAAAAAGGCACGCATGCCCAGATGGTGTTCTGACTTCCGGGTTCAAAAATCGCAAATTACCCTGTTCGCAATGGTCGGGGACGCAATAACCGGGGGATCACTGTAGATGTTTTAGAAATATATATGTACAGTAATACCTCATGATACGAACTTAATTGGTGAAAGGAGGAGGTTCGTAAGGTGAAAAGTTCGTAACACGAAACAAAGTTTCCCATAGGAATCAATGGAAAAGCGATTAATCCGCGCAAGCCCAAAATTCACCCCTTTTGCCTCATTTTCGCCGGCATTCGGATTTTGTTCGGGTGTGGGTGGAGGGGGGGGAGACGGGGGGAGACAGCGCAGGCTGCCCGGAGGGAGCCTCGTGGGTGGATTCACGGAAAAGTCAACAGTTACTGTCCGGCTTGCAATGACTGGAAGGGAAGGGAGGGAAACGCACGGGCGGTTTGTACGTGCGTCTTCTCTGATTTCCTCCCTCCCTCCTTCCCCCTCTCCCTCCTGGCCTCCCTCCTCCTCCTCCTCCTGTATTCCGCCTCCCTCCCAGCCTCCGATCCACATTCTCCGCGCCGCCGGCCGGCTGTCATCTTCTAAAGAAGCAAGGCCTTCCTCCACCACCACCGGCGCCCAGCTCCTCCTCCTCTTCTTGCTTCTTTAGAAGATGACAGCCAACCGGCGGCACGGAGGGTGGGGATGGTGTGCGTGTGTGGAAAGGGTCAGCGGGAGAACTGGGGGGAGCCGTGGCCACTGCCCCGTGGAAGGGACCCGGCTGGGAAGCTCCCGAAGGTGTGGGCTGGGGTCTTTCAGGGAGAGCAAGCAGCAGGCATGGGTTGGGGTCCCCCCAGTTCTCCCACGGACCTCTTCCATACATCCCGACTCCTGCAGCCTCCGTGTTTTTCTTTCGGCCTCGGGCTGGAAAGGGAGAGCTAAGCCAGCCCAGCGGCTTTTTACATTGGGGCGATGTTACCAGCCCAGCGGCATTGATTCCTCCCACCGCTTAGCTCCTCCCATCCACCCAGAAGCTGAAAGTTCTGGCCTTTCTTCACCAACCTCCACGTTTTTCATGTTTGCATCCTGGGCGGGCGGGCGAGGAGGCGCGACCGACCGGCTCAGGCTCCGGCTAGGACGGGGCGGGCAGCGGCTGGGCGCAGCGGCGAGGGTGCGTCCGACTCGGGGCTGGCGGCGCCCGACGCACCGGGGAACATCAGCTCAGCGGATCAAGCCCGGCTCCTTTCGGCCCAGCATCCCGGGCCAAGTGGCTGCCTTCCGTCACTGAGCCTGGCTCGCCCGGAAGATCGTAGCACACGTTGGCTGCGCCGGCGAGGGAAGCCAAGCCGGCAGCAACGTCGCCGCCGCCGCAGCCAACGTGCGCTACAATCTTCCGGGCGAGCCAGGCTCAGTGACGGAAGGCAGCCGCTTGGCCCGGGATGCTGGGCCGAAAGGAGCCGGGCTTGATCCGCTGAGCCTGGCCGGCTTGGCTTCCCTCGCCGGCGCAGGCACCACGCGCTGCCATCTTCCAGGCCAGCCAGGCTCAGCGGCTCAAGCCCGGCTCCTTTCGGCCCAGCATCCCGGGCCAAGCGGCTGCCTTCCGTCACTGAGCCTGGCTCGCCCGGAAGATGGCAGCGCGTGTTGCCTGCACCGGCGAGGGAAGCCAAGCCGGCCAGGCTCAGCAGATCAAGCCCGGCTCCTTTCGGCCCAGCATCCCAGGCCAAGCGGCTGCCTTCCGTCACTGAGCCTGGCTCGCCCGGAAGATCATAGCGCGCGTTGGCTGCGGCGGCGGCGACGTTGCTGCTGGCTTGGCTTCCCTCGCCGGTGCAGCCAACGCGCCCTACGATCTTCCGGGCGAGCCAGGCTCAGTGACGGACGGCAGCCGCTTGGCCCGGGAGCCGGGCTTGAAGATCGCAGCGCGCGTTGGCTGCGGTGGCGAGGGCTTGCGATGGAGGGTGGAGGAAGCGGCCATGGGAGGGCGAGCTGCCTCAGGGAGGAGGATCGGGCGGGACCAGGAGGGGGCTGGAATTTCTCCGCTGGGAAGAAGTGGCGATGGATCATCCGTCTACCTCTGTCGGCTGCTCCGGGCCACAGGGGCGAGGGGCGCTGCTTTTCCGGTCGCCCGGTCCTCTCCTGCCTCCCGCGCCGATCGAAAGGGGCTGGAGCGGCAGAGCCGAGCACGCCTTCCGCCCTTTCATCCTCGCCCCCGTGGCCCGGGGCAGCCGACAGAGGTAGACGGAGGATCCATCGCCGCTTCTTCCCAGCGGAGAAATTCCAGCCCCCACCTGGTCCCGCCCGATCCTCCTCCTCCCTGAGGCAGCTCGCCCTCCCATGGCCGCTTCCGGGAGCGGCCCGGAGCAGCCGACAATGTTGCCCGCTGCGTCGGGCGCCACCAGCCCCGAGTCAGACACAGCATCGCCGCCCCCGCCGCCGCCCCCAGTCGCTGCCCGCCCCGTCTCGCTGCCCTCCCCGTCTCGCTTGGCCGCGCCTCCTCGCCCGCCGCCCGCCCGCCCAGGATGCAGACCTGCTGCCTCGCCTCACGCCCGCCGCCGGCCCGATCCTGCGCCTCCTGCTCCCCCCCCCAGCCAAAAATACAAAGGCGGTCTGCCGCCGCCCGCGGAGCAATGGGAAGCTGAAGCCGCCGGCGGTTTCAGACTCCCTTTGCTCCAGGCTGCTCCGCCCTGCCTGTCATGCGGCGGCAGACCGTCTTTGTGGTTTTTCGCTGGGGGGGGAGCAGGAGGACCTTCCTGACTCCCTCCCCCAGCGCCGGACCTCCTGCCCTCCCTCCCAGACAAAAACCCAAAGTGGGCTCCCGAACCCGAACGTTTTCCGTCTTACCAACCTGCCACCGCCGCCGAGAAGCCCCGCCGCCCGGCTGTCACCTTTTAAAACAGCCGGGGGGCTTCCCAGAAGCCTCCCGAAGCCGAACGCCAAACCCGAACATCCGGGTTCGGCTTCGGGAGGCTGCTGTGAAGCCCCCCGGCTGTTTTAAAAGGTGACAGCCGGGCGAACGCCGAACCCGGAAGTTCGGTTTTGGGGTTCGTAACATGAAAAAAGTTCGTAAGAAGAGGCGAAAATTTTAAGAACCCCGGGTTCGTATCTCGGGTTGTTCGTAAGACGAGGGGTTCGTATCTTGAGGTACCACTGTACTTGAATAATATTTACATTAAATAAATATACACACATATGTACAGTATGTATATATACTGCTATCATACTATGCTTCCTTTGTTATTTTTTTCACTTTTTTGTTAAAGTATTTTAAAGTGTTTTTTCTTCTCTTTGACAATGTATCGCATTTTTTGGAGTATAAGATGCACCTTTCCTCCCAAAAAAGTGGGTGAAAATTTAGGTGTGTCTTATAGACCGAATACGGGTGTTTTTGGCCTCCTGAACCCTCCGCGCCTCACATTTTTGCTCTCTCTGCCCCCCAGAAGCACTGTGCAGTACTCTGCACATACCATTTTTGCTAAAAATGGGCTTGTTTTGAGGCTCCCAAGCCCTCCATGCATCACATTTTTGCCTTTCCTGGCCTCCAGAAGTACTGCAGCTGGCGGAGCCACCTCAACAACACCCTGGTAAAAAAAGATGCCATAGTAGCAACCTGAATAGCCCAAGAATCGGCCTGATGAGCCAGGCGCAGAGCCATCTCCTCCTGTCTCTAATCGGCTTTCAAATTGTCATCTGCATCTGGAGGCAAAGAGGTCACCGGTGCTCCATTTTTGGCAACTGGATCAACTGGAACAGGTTGGGTTCCACAGAAAAATATGTGTTTTCCATAGTGTTAGGCCACTGAGTGCTGGCAGGAGAATTCCACTGATCCACAGGTTCGCCATCACTGCTCTAAGGCCTCCTCTGCCCTTGCAGACTCCTTTTCTAATGCTCTTTGGCATTTAGGGGCCACCTTCAAATCCGCCTTAGACACCCTTGAAGGTCCTGGACCCGTCGTTTTAATTTTCTCTGTGCCCAAGAGACTGGCAAGCCTGGGCTGAATCATAGTTCTGGGCTCTCTGTCAGAAGGGGAGTGGTGTACACGAAGACCTTCTATGTTTGGAAGAAGAAGCAACTTCTTTGTCTATCCTAAAAGTAAAAATAAACTTAAATTAATGGGAGCCAAGTGACTATCGTGGCAGAAGGTATCAGATAAAACTTGACCCCCATAGTAGATAGTTTGGATCAGGAAACAAAGGCTGTGCCAGTGCAAAAAAAATCTCAGCAGGGCAGATGGAGTCAAATCTGTTGAAATTCTGATAATATCACAGAAGAAGGCAGGCTTATGCAAAAAACCGCTGCTCCTGCCTTGGTGGAGCCAGGAGTATGGCAGCGCTAGGGACCTCCTCCTCCCATAGTATTGGTACAATCGCCTGGGCCTTAAGGGTTGGATAGTGCGGACTAGACTTGTCAAATTAGAAGAAGGCCGCCAGTAATTGCACTGTGAGGTGACCAAGGATGAGCCTCAAACCCAGTGCAGAGTCCCGGAGTCCCAAGTGAGAAACTGGCTGCCCAGAGGGGAGAACACAGTGGGTAACCAGTGGGTAAAGGGATCTGCAAAAATGAATTACTCACAATAGGGCACCTGCCATTAATCCTGTCACCACGGATGAGTCCGTTCAGAAAATTTTTGGAACAAAATGGAAGCCACACCCAAAACAAAATGGTGTTTGTGCAAAAAAGGCAGAAACAAAATGGCAGGTGTTCAACACCAATCTAAACAGCTGTTAAAACCAAAATGGCGTTCTTGCCCAAATGCAGTAGGCAGCTATGGCTGTAAGGCGATGTGAGGCCTGCATAAAAACTATTTTTTTTCTTGTTTTCCTCCTGTAAATTTAGGTGTGTCTTATGTCTGGTGCATCTTATAGTCCAAAAAATATGCTATATATCCCCCATTATTGTCTTTGTTTTTTTGCTCTTTTTTTCTCAATTTTGTTACTGATTAAAAAACAATAAATAATTGTTCCAAGTCTTGAGAATGATGGGGGTTATAAATTTTAATGAGTAAAATCTGATGCAGAGTATGCCAAACTACAGAATTGCATTTGTTTTTGTTTTTATTTACTGTCCTTTAGCCAGACCATGCTTCTAGACATGTATCTGGTTTTTAATATATGTGGTCTCTTCCTCTAGGGCCTTTTTAATATACTGTATATGGGCCCTGGTCCTGAACATAAAGTATGAATTTTGCTTTCCTTAAGATAAAATGCTAATAGTTAAATTCTGTTAAACTCTTTGTTGCCATTTTTGAGACTACTACTACTGGCTACTCTCTGGACAAGTAGTTACAACTTATTGAATTAGTATTTATTGCAGTTGTTACAACCTAACTTGTATTGAATTAGTATTTATTAATATATAAGTTCTGAAGGAATAATGTTAATAGTATCAATGTAATAAATGGGAGGTGGAACCGACTAGTTCAGGGGTAGGCAAAGTTGGCTCTTCTATGACATTTGGACTTCAACTCCCAGAATTCCTGAGCTAGCATGATTGGCTCAGGAATTCTGGGAGTTGAAGTCCACAAATCATACAAGAGCCAACTTGGCCTACCCCCTGAACTATGTGGTTCCGCCCCATGCGCCTGATGGTCCCGCAGGGTTTCAGAAGGCGCTTGGGGTTTTACCGGACTCACTTGTAGACAGTTCGTCAGAGTCCCTTTCTGGTGCTTGGAGTACAGTGGTGGCAGGAGCTCTAGACTGAATTGCACTGTTGTGACCTCTCTGTGGCAGTAGACCCTGGAGATCTCCTTCATTTATTGAGGACCTCCGGGGGATGAAACACCAGAAGAGACATGCAGAGACATGTTGGAGGAAAAGTAAATCCAAGTCTGACCGAACACTGGCAAGTGCTTATGTTAAGACTTACCAAGTAGTGCTCAGGGTGACAAGATGCGCGTATCATGTCGCCCTGATTGCATCTGTGGAATCCCGCCCAGCCGCCCTGTTTTAGGATGATTCACTACCTCCTTAATTGGTGTGTGTGTGTTTATGAGCCTTTTCACAGATAAAATCGATCAGATCCGGGCAGACCTTGACTCCAATTGGAATTCAGTGTTGACTGACAATGAATCAGTTGAGGTGACAGGGGCTCATCTTAGTCCTGTTGTGAGTGGGGAGTTTGATCTGGTAATACCTGATGAAGTAGACAAGGCCATGGGAGCTGCTTGTTGGACCCGTGTCCCTCCTGGCTGCTTTCAGCGATCAGGGAGGTGACATGGAGCTGGATCCAGGAGATTGTCAATGCTTCGTTGAGGGTGGGGTCCTTTCCAGATCCCTACAAGGAGGCAATTGTGCTTCCCCCTCCTCAAGATGCCTTCCTTGGATCCAGCTGTATTTAACAACTATTGACCTGTCTTCACCCTTCCCCTTATTTGGGAAGGTTGTTGAAACGGTGGTGTCGCTCCAGCTCTAAAGGTCCTTGGATAAAGCTGCTTGTCTAGGCCCTCAACAGTCAGGGTTCAGGCCTGGCTACAGCATGGAAACTGCTTTGGTCACACTGATGGAAGATCTCTGGCAAGCCTGGAATAGGGGTTTATCCTCTATCCTGGTGCTCCTTGACCTCTCAGTGGCTTTCGATACCATCAACCATGGTATCATTCTGCGCTGGCTGGAGGGGTTAGGAGTGGGAGGCACCATTTTACGGTAGTTCTCCTACCTCTCTGGTCAGTCACAGTTGGTGTAAGCAGGGGGTCAGAGGTCGACTCCTAGGTCCCTCCCTTGTGGGGTTCCTCAGGGGTCGGTTCTCTCCCTCCTGCTGTTCAATATCTACATGAAACCGCTGGGTGAAATCATCCGAGGGCATGGGGTGAGTTACCATCAGTATGCTGACGACACTCAGCTATACATTTCTACTCTGTGTCCATTCAGTGAAGCAGAGGAAATAATGTGCCAATGTCTGGAGGCTTTTAGGGTCTGGATGGGAGCTAACAGGCTCAAGCTCAACCCCGGCATGACGAAGTGGCTGTGTGTTCTGCCTCCCAAGGACACACCCATCACCCTAGTGGGGGGACACCTGACCCCCTCAGAGAGGGTCCACAACTTGGGCGTCCTCCTCAATCCATAGTTGACCTTGGATCTATCAGCTATAGTGAGGGGGCCATTTGCTCAGGTTCACCTGATGCAACAGTTGTGGCCCTATTTGGACAGGGAATCTTTGCTCATGGTCACTCATGCCCTTATCACCTCGATGTTTGACTACTGCAATGCTCTCTACATGGGGCTACCTTTGAAGAGTGTTCAGAAACTGCGAATTGTGCAGAATGCAGGCAAGCTCATGTTTTCTTCAACATTCCGCGGTCTGCACTGGCTGCCAATTGGTTTCCGGACACAATTCAAAGTGTTGGTTATGACCTATAAAGCCCTACATGGCATCAGACCAGAATACTTGCAGGACCGCCTTCTGCCACATTAGTCTCAGCGACCGGTGAGGTCCCACAGAATTGGCCTTCTCTAGATCCCTTCAACTAGACAATATCATTTGGTGGAGCCTAGGGGAAGAGCCTTCTCTGAGGGGGGGGGGGGCGCCCTCTGGAATCAGCTCCCCTTGGAGATTCACACTGCCCCCACCCTCCTCGTCTTTTGTAAGAGTCTGAAGACTCATTTATGCCTCCAGGCTTCGGGTTATTAGACACTACCCCATGGCCGACAAATGTATTCTGAACTTGTTGACTGAATGTATATGAGAGTTTTTAAATTGGTTTTGAGGTTTTTTATATTATTAACTTAAATTAATTGGATTTAGGATGTATATTGTTTCCTTATATGTTGTAAGCTACCCCGGATCCTCAGAGAGGGTTGGAATATAAATCTGGTTAATAAGTAATAAATAAATAAATAAATTGGATTTTGTTTTTAACCAGCGCCTGGATTGAGTGGGCAGAATTTACCTAATGGGTACCCAAGGTATCCCTCCTATGGAGATGCTTCATCACATCCTTCCAGCAGACACCCTTCTGTAGGAAGTGCACGTCTTCCTTCAGTAGGTGAAGAGTCCACACACCCCTTACTTGTAGCAGAGGAACAAGTACGTTATTCTGAATTTTCTTTTCCATATTCTAATTTTATTGTAACTAGTCATTATTATATATTTATACTAGTACTGCTAAAATATGCCCTGTAAATGATGGATGTACACTGAATCCAGTTTCATATTTAGTGGGTGTCTACATTATTATATACAGTGGTCCCTCGATTTGCGCGTTCTCGATTAGCGCGAAACGCTGCAACGCGGTTTTTCAAAAAATATTAATTAAAAAAATAAAATATTAAAAAATAAAAAATAAGTCTGAATGGAGACCGCCGGCCGCTCAATCGGGCTGGCAGGGAACAGAATGGAGCCTTCCGCGGCGGGGCTGGTAAGGGGGGGAGCCGAGGGGGGAGCCGAGCCCAGCCCCGTGGCATTCACACACGCCCCCCTGGATGAGCGGCCCCGCATGGCCCCAGCGCCGGACTCCGTTGCCGAACGGCGAAACCGGAAGGGGCGAGGTGGGGGAGAACGGGAGGCTCAGCATTCCGGCAGTCGCAGCGCTGGCTGTCAACTTTTCTTTTTAGCACTGGGGAGGCAAGTCAGCTCCTGCCCAGTTTTAAAAAGAAAAGTTGACAGCCAGCGATTGTTCCGCTGCCGCCAGCATGGAGCCCACGGGGGATTCGCCTTCCTCCCGCCGGCAGCCGACTGATCGTGGGCTCCTTCGCAACCTTGGAGAGCTTCCTGGTTTTCGTGAGCTTTCATGCCCTGGAAGCTCTCCGAGGTTGCGAAGGAGCCCACGATCAGTCTCGGCTGCGGGTGGGAGGAAGGCGAATCCCCCGTGGGCTCCATGCTGGCGGCAGCGGAACAATCGCTGGCTGTCAACTTTTCTTTTTAAAACTGGGCAGGAGCTGACTTGCCTCCCCAGTGCTAAAAAGAAAAGTTGACAGCCAGCGCTGCGACTGCCGGAATGCTGAGCCTCCCGTTCTCCCCCACCTCGCCCCTTCCGGTTTCGCCGTTCGGCAACGGAGTCCGGCGCTGGGGCCATGCGGGGCCGCTCATCCAGGGGGGCGTGTGTGGACTGGCAAGCGGCAAGCGGCAAGTGATCTGGCGGGAAGACCAAGGGAAGGTTCCTTCAGCCGCCCAACACCTGATCCGCTCCGCAGCGCGGCAGCAGCGAGGAGCCGAAGATGGGGTTTCCCCTTTGCCTTTACCCCATCTTCGGCTCCTCGCTGCTTCCGCGCTGCGGAGCAGATCAGCTGTTGGGCGGCTGAAGGAATCTTCCCTTGGTCTTCCCCGCCGCCCACACGCAAACTCCACCATCTGCGCATGTGCGGCCATGAAAAAAATGGCGCACATGCGCAGATGGTGGTTTTACTTCCGCATCCAATATAACGCGGAAATCGGTTAGCGCGGGAGGTCTTGGAACATAACCCCCGCGCTAACCGAGAGATCACTGTATTATTGTTGGATATAATAAATTATGTGACCAAAGAGTCTAAAAAGATTATGGCAATGTATAAGATTGACATTGGATTTTATCTTTTGCAGGTCCATACATATGTAAATACAACGGGTGTACAGGAAGAAAGAAAAAACAAACCGAGTGCACGCACACCTGTGGAACAAAAGATTCCCAGTGCAGAAACAAACAAGGCAAGAGAAGAAGAGACTTGCTCTGATGACAGGGATGCCCAGGTTGTACTGGAACCTCAAGGAGTCAAATTTGTTTTGGGCCCAACTCCTGTCCAGCGACAGTTAATGGAGAAGGAAAAACTGGAATCAAGTGGGAACAGTACTCAAATTAGTGGGAACAATACTGAAACAAGTGGTAGCAGTACTCATGCTACTGGAAATAGTAACAATGAATGGGATACTGGATATGACAGTGATGAACGTAAAGAAGTTTCTTCTGGTAATAAACTAACGTACGAAAATGTAAATAGATTATCTATCCCTAATGCTCCAGGGCACAGGAGAGGTCGTCTAGTGTCATCTAGTACTTCTGATACACAAAACATCAATAATTCAGCTCAAAGGAGAACTGCACTGTTAAATTATGAAAATCTTCCTTCTTTGCCTCCAGTTTGGGAAACACATAAACTAAGTAAAGAGGAGGATGACAGTTTAGGACCAAAGACTCCCTCTTTGAATGGCTATCATAATAACTTAGATCCCATGCATAATTATGTCAATACAGAGAATGTAACAGTACCACCAAGTGCTCACAAAGTCGAATATGCAAGACGTCGAGACTGTACCCCAACGGTCTTCAATTTTGATATTAGGCGACCAAGTTCAGAACACAGGCAACTCAATTATATACAAGTTGATTTGGAAGGTGGCAGTGACTCTGATAACCCACAGACTCCCAAAACTCCTACTACTCCACTTCCCCCAACACCAACCAGGCGCACTGAGCTATATGCTGTGATAGATATTGAAAGAACTGCTGCTATGTCAAATTTGCAGAAAGCACTGCCACGAGACGACGGTACTTCTAGAAAGACTAGACATAACAGTACTGACCTGCCTATGTGAGCCTGGAAAGCAGTAGTGAAATCATTTGCACCTTTGTGAAGAATTATTTTAATTGGATGAGTGCTGTTTTATTTTTGAATGCTATCACCTTTCATAGATTAATAGATTTTTCTGAATACTTCATTTGCTTGCTTAAAGGGAATTTAAGGTAGAAAAAGTATTAAATAACATTATCACTTTATAATTATAGAAACAGCTTTTAAATATTTTTGCCATTTTTATAGTGCCTATTTTATTGTCTGAAAGTTTTAGTAGCCAATTATAACAAATTGGCCATGTGCCTAAAATCACTGTCAAGGCATTATGACACTCCTATGCTGCCTGAAACTTGCATTATTTGCAAATCAGTAAAATTTCTCATAGTATATTAATAGGCTCACAGATTCCAGTTGAATTCATGTGTGGTATAAATGAGAAAGATTTTAGTCAACTTCAATTGTCAAATCATGGTACGGTTTTCTTTCAGAGTGCTGGGTTTATGAGAAAGGACTGACAGGCAGCTGTTACCCTCCAAACGTTTCCTAATAGGAGCAGCTTTCTATAGTAAATTTTTTAATTAAATCTAATAAAGCCTATTTTATACTGAGGAGAATGCTGTTTAGTGGCTGATTTGGGAGAGAGGAAAAAACGGATGAAATTTTCATGTTCATTAAGATTTCATTCAGTTGACATGTAGCTCATGGAATATTGGTTTAAAATTATCCATGATCTTTAGATGCACTTTAAATTCACTAATCATAAGTCCAACAACTAATAATTTAAAACATTCTCTGGTACAATTTTATTTAAAAAGTTTGTGTTTCAGTTCTAGAATTTTTTTCCTCAAGTTAATAACAGATAATATGAAGAAGGTACATCATTTAGCAAGAATAATGATATGCACCTAAATAGTTTCAAACCTTTTGCCAAGTGAAGATGGATATTGTTAAAGAAGTATTATGCTTTATGGGCTAAGGGCTATAAACTGTATATAGAGGACATAAAGGATGATATTGCATTTACCTACAGCGCAACTTTTCTAGAACCTTTTTCTATGTGTAATTCTATTACTTTCTCTAAAATTGCTTTTGAGACCTTCAGAAACCTATGAAGGCCTCCTGGAACAACTATTCCATGCACTCTGACAGGATACAAACAAGTAAAAAATCAAGTCTCCTCCTAATGCATTCAAAAGTACCACTAATGCACAGGTCTCTTTAGTTTTTGACTTCTGTGTTAGTTATTTTTTTAACTATAACAATTTGAGTTTAGATTTCACCTGCCAATATTATTATATGAGATACAGCATTATTTTTTTCCCATTCAGGTTTCTTCCATCAAAAAAAAATGTCTTGCTTTAGATAGCTCCTTTTTATACTTTTATACAGATACTCACACTCTAAATATTTTTAATATAATTCAGTCATGTATCTACAGTGGGTTCTTTTTACCTTTTACTTTATCTTCTTTTAACTCCCTCTTTTAAATTGTATCAGTTGCTTAACTTTGTATGTAATTTGTGTTCGGCATATTTTCTTCTTCAGTGTTTTTCATATGTATTGGAAAGGCCCATTTGTAATAATGTCAATTAAGAGAAAGCTGACTTTCACAAATTTAAAGATGCATTATGTTCATTTCAGAACATTGTTATTTTTACAGAAGCAAGATGTAATATGTTTTCATATTTAGTTTAACCCAGAAAAAAGGAAATGCAAACCAAAGTATCAAAGTTAGAATGATGGATTTAATACATTGTATGACTTACTTATAAAAGCCAATAACATTTGCTTAGTTCTATGAATAATGACAGTTGGTGGCCCTGTTATCTACAAGCAAAAATCCTTTCAGTTCTGTTATAAGCTACTCTTTTCTATAAAGTTATTGATATCAGATGATCATCTTAAGTCAGCTTTACTAAAGATTAAAATGGAATGCCTACTGAATGTATAGGTAGTCTCTTAAATTAATAGTCATACTTCCTATACATTTGCCATTCCTGATTTTTTTACCTTTCAATCTATTTTTGATTCTGCCAAATTCTCAATTAGAAATCTCTACGTATACAGTGCTGTGCAAAGTTTATAACAGTATGAAACAGTTTCTATCTACAATTCAAAAAAGTAAAACCTTTTATAAGCAGCTGTAAACTTTATATAGGTAGCGTTTAATTTACAACAACAATTGGTACTGGAATTTTGATTCTAAATCAAGGCACTATGTGACCAGACCTGATTTAGTAGTTGTTAAACAAATCAAATGGTCATAAGTCCAACTCCTGCAGTTGTTAAGCAAATCACACAGTCATAAGTCCAAATCCACTTTTCCAAATGGACATTTTTTGCTGAAAACCAGTAGGAGTTAGGAGACTGCAAGCAGTTTTAAATGTGAACTGGGGGAGCAAATTTTATGATGGCCAGAAATGCTTTATGAGTCATTAAAGCACCCAGAAGCCATCGTAACTCTGAACAGTTGCTAAATGACTGGTAACTGGTTGTAAGTGAAGGACTATCTGAAGAGAGGTTACCAGTCTAATGCATTTTGAGAATGTAGAAAAAAAGTGGATTAGCTAGTATGGTTTCCTAAGGGAAACAAAACAAAGTCAGACATTATGAGAAAACTGCAATATAGAGGAAACTTATTTCCTCATTGGATTTAAAAAGCATGAAATATATAGATCAACACATGATACTGTTTCATATATTTATAAAATTTAAAAATTTTTATTCCAACGTTAATTCAAATCTGGCCAGTGTTATCGCATAATACATTTTGTCTATTGAAGTCTGTTTTCACTTACAGTACTTCTCAATAGACATCCATACATTTGTACCATAAGGTACTGATTTTTTCAACGGTTAAGAAAATGGGAAATCATTGGAATGATTAATATAGTAATAAAGTGAGATTTTATTATTTGAATTTAAAACAATATGTAGACCTTAGTATAATCATGCAGAGGAATTAAAGGAATTCATATTTTCAAACGAAGCTCTGAAAGTAAATATTCATATTATGTAGCAGTGGAAGTATATTTGGATAGCTAAACATAATGATGTACTATTTTCTATACAAAATACTGTCCTATGGACACTTAACTAGGATTTAATACCTGTTGATTCTAGGAATCTGTTTCTGACTAAAGAGGACTAAAAGCCCCTAGGTTTTTTGTAAAACAGTTATTCTCAAATTACATTTATCTCACATGCTAATAATACATTTAAAAATGAAAGTATTAATTCTATCAGATTAGGAACTTTTAGGTGGTGTCACAACCCTTCAAAAAGGACAAAATTCTTCAATCAATAATTATTTATTTTGAAAAGTATTTAACATTCCAGATCTGGAACAATAGCAACATTGCTAACACTTAGTAATTTAGAATGTTACATCTAAAATACATGCATCTGTGTGAGTTCAGATAACAGCAATGAAACCTTTGGAAATGTAAGAACAGTATTCAATAAGACCAAAGGGCAATTTCTATGTGGCCAATCAGGTTTATCTGGGGAGTTCTCAGCAATATTTGAGTGCCGTGGCATCATCACTCTAACACAGCAACTATCATTCAGAAGCATACTGATTCCAATTCCAGAAGAGAGAGAGTGTTTGTGTACATATACTGAGGAGCTGGGGTTCTGTGCTAAAGTTTTTATTCTGTTGTAATTTCATTGCTTACGGAAATAAATTGCCTAAAAGGTGTTACAGTTATAGTGCATACAAATATATTCAGATGTTCAACTAGAAGTCTTGTCATGAAAAAAAAAGGTGTTTCCTTTATGATGACATTTTAAGATTATTCCATCTGGCAAACATTTTGGTTTTGTTGTCAATAAATTTAAGAATATTCTCTATAAGGAACATTAACCCAAAAAAGCCAGAATAATATATGAGTTCCCCTCAGTTTAATCTACAGTGTTGCAGTTAACTGGCACTCTTTTGATAGAACTCCATGCCTTAAATAGTTTTTTTCCAGATTGGTGCCAAATGTGCTGTGCTACAATGGTCTGATTTCTAAGACAAACATATTGGCTGAAAATTAGAGGCAGTGCCTTTCCAAAATACTTGAAGAGATCAGGTTGCAGAAAAAGTTCAAGTTCCAAAATTCTGAAAATACAATAGGAAACCTAATGTAACCAGAAAAGTAAGATTTCAGTATGATGAGCTGTGCTTAATTCAGTTTCTTTATTCTTCATATATTCTGTACCTAAACCTTACCTTCTAAGTATGTTGGAAAGTAATTTGGATAGTTATTTCCTTTCTCTATAGTTTTATGTTTCCAGTGATTGGCAATATATCTCACTAGCTGCTGTCAGCTGATGACATTTTCCTAGATAGAGTCCATTAGGGTAAATTCATAATTGCAAATTTGCAAGTGCAGTTCTATTCATCAGTACTACGGTAATATTTGCATTGGACTTGAAAATAAACATTTAGAGGAATTAACAGGCATAGTAATGAATTTTTTAAAAAAAATACAGTGCCTTTAATAACATTGATAATCCATTTTTTGTGACCTGGGGATAATTTAGCCTGAATTTCAATATTGTAGAAAGGAACAAGAAATGAGATAAAATTGCTACACTTGAAGCCTTTTACTGTGATAGTTTTGTACTGAACAGCCTAAGAGAAGATGTAATAGTTTGCAAAAAAAAAAAAAAAGCCATCCCAGCTAGAACAGCATGCACGCTACTATTCTGAACATTATATTTAGTCAAATCGTTATTCTATCCATTTTTAATGTGCCATATTTCTACATCAAGATTATAAATATATGCCAAATTATGTCAAACAAATTTGCACATAAAGCCCTTTTCCATATTATCTAAGTACTTGAAGGCTAGATACATAGATCTGAGATGACAAGAAACTGCGCTCACACACAAAATGTGCCTCCCTTACAGAGAATCTGCTTAGCCTACTATAGCTTCAAAAATTGTATAGACATTTAAAACATATTTCATAAATTTCAACTACCAAATAATGTTTTTTTCATAATCTGGAAAGCCAGTAGCACTTTTATACAGGTACACGGCCATGACTCTATGTTGAGATGATCAGCTTGATAAATTCAACAAAAAGGTGCTTTACTTAAGCATGATAGAAAACAAGATTGTCTCTTTGAACTTCTAGTAATTTACATACTATGTAAATTATTAATTATTTCTATCTTATCTACTATTTCTATCCTATCTACTATGTAAATTATTATTTCTATCTTCTATATAAGCAATATGTGCAGGAGGCTAAGAGATAAAGCAGTTTCAAGATAGTCAAAATTGTCTATATGATTTATTCTAAAGTGGTTCTGGTATGGCAATATGCAATTGTATGCTAATTGTATCTAGTCATCATCATAGGGCTTCCCTTCATTGCACAAAATCCTACCTTGATATATAACCTTTTGTTTGCACTATGGGTGCCAAACAACAAAACAACAACCCTGACATTTCTCTGCTGGGTTCATTTATCCTTATCTGTTCTGTTTTAAATTATTTAGTGATTTTCAGTGAGTTTTGCACTATTGCATCTGCCCATTTATAAATCAAAATTAAAAGATTTCTAACACAGGTAATCTATTTAAATTTGAATTACCCCTACAAAAGCTATTATCCAGGAATATCAGAAACCAGCTAAATCTGATTGTCTATCAGATTTAGACTATTTTTTAATCTTGTTCCTTCATACACTCCCACCTGTCCCCTCCTGTCAATTTTTTTTACCTGACTAAAATGCAGTGTATTGTTATACTGCATTTCTGAAGGTAGAAAATATATGGGTGCATTGCCATATATTTTAATAGGAAGGGTATATTCACTTAAAGTTTGTTAAGTTTTATTTCTAAGAAGAACATTTACTGAAAGGGCAGCAGGCATAGTATTAAGTAGGTCTAAATTATATGTGTCTATTTGGTAGATAGGATAAAGATAATTTGGCTGAAATGTAATTTGTGGCTAATACAATTTATCTCAATGTACTCAGGAATAGTACAGTGAAATGTACTTACTGTATTATTATGTTAAAAATATGGTAATATAATATATCAAAGCAATATTGCATGTGATTGTGATCCCACTATATAACAATTTCTTTACTTTTTAAAAAAGTATCTTTCTTATCTTGATGAAAGCTCTTTCCCTTTCCTCTGTTTGAGAAATTGTATCTATTCTAAGTTTATAAAAAGTTTACGGCAAATGCCTTCCCATTTAATTTCAACATTATAATGTTCTAAAACGTGTGAATTTATTAAAAAATAAACTAAGAGAAAGTTACAAAGTCCTGAATTAGATTTGAAGTCTATCATTATTAAAAATGCTTGGACATTCTCATACTACAACACTGTCTTTTCTCTAGAATAATCTAGTTTGTTGGATCTTCTCTTGCTTTCACTTTTTCCATTAGCAATGCTTCAGTCCATTTTGGATTCCCCAACTCAAACATAAATTTCCAAGACAACATGATTTAAATGAATTTTGTCTGTCTTTGAGATATATGGGCCCCTAAGTGTCAGTTTGGATTGCATTCTTCCATAAGTGTTTAAACAATATGTACTGGCACTATCTAATCAATTCTAATAAATAAATCCTCACCAGAGACTTCATAATTGGCAGCACTTATGTTATGGTATAGCCAAGTTGTTTTTCAAGTTTTATCGCCTAACATGCTTATAAGTCTAGGGCCTGAAACCCATGAACAGAAGGAAAATTAAGTTAACAGGAGTTACAGGGGTAGTGATTTCTGACAGTCTCAAAATGGGTGAACAGTGCAGTCAGGCGGTAGGGAAAGCAAGTAGGATGCTTGGCTGCATAGCTAGAGGTATAACAAGCAGGAAGAGGGAGATTATGATCCCACTATATAGAATGCTGGTGAGACCACATTTGGAATACTGTGTTCAGTTCTGGAGACCTCACCTACAAAAAGATATTGACAAAATTGAACGGGTCCAAAGACGGGCTACAAGAATGGTGGAAGGTCTTAAGCATAAAACGTATCAGGAAAGACTTAATGAACTCAATCTGTATAGTCTGAAGGACAGAAGGAAAAGGGGGGACATGATCGAAACATTTAAATATATTAAAGGGTTAAATAAGGTCCAGGACGGAAGTGTTTTTAATAGGAAAGTGAACACAAGAACAAGGGGACACAATCTGAAGTTAGTTGGGGGAAAGATCAAAAGCAACATGAGAAAATATTATTTTACTGAAAGAGTAGTAGATCCTTGGAACAAACTTCCAGCAGATGTGGTAGATAAATCCACAGTAACTGAATTTAAACATGCCTGGGATAAACATATATCCATCCTAAGATAAAATACAGAAAATAGGGCAGACTAGATGGGCCATGAGGTCTTTTTCTGCCGTCAGACTTCTATGTTTCTATGTTTCTACAGGATTTTCCTGCCCCACACCCTGGAAAACCAGTCCCTGAGAATTGGAGCAGCAAATAAAATATAGGATAAGGAGTAAAGGATCATCTATGGGAGATATCTTGGATTAATGTTATTTGCTAAACAGGGTACTCCAGTTTGAGATGGTTGACAACTGATTGCATCAGATTCTCATAGATTTTGGTAGAGATCTTGGAGGAGAAATGAGTGAAACTCATAAGCTTCCTTCTCGCTTCCATAATTTGACTCAAAATCACATCATTCCTTTTGAAAGAATGTATGTTAAAGTTAAGATCCCCCCAAATAGCCTTTATAATCCATGAAGCATTGCCAAAAATAAAATTTTAACCATATACTTGCAAAAGGTATGTAAATTATTTGTTTCTTAAGGCTAAAATTACACATTTGGTAACTTACATTTTATCTGTCATAGCCAGTAGAATTAACCTTTGTATTTACATTTGTAATGCGTGCGAGTCTTAAATGAGTTTATTAATTATTTTGGCACAATGTGGTCTTCCTGTATGTTTATAAATACTGTCTTGGAGTAGGGGCCTTTATGAAAACAATTCTCAATGAAATGTTCTTTTGAAATATTATGTAATAAAATTTGAGGTAGAGGGCTACACACACAAACACACACAGCCTTAAAAAAGCATAAAAGCAATTAGATAATTTCTCTAATATATGAAAGGAGGAAATTAGCCCCAAATTAGAAACTGACTTCTTCTAGTTATCTTTCCAGAGACATAATCTTTGCCATATAAATATTTACAACAGTGGGAATAATGTTGTCATACAATTACACAAACTGAATTACTTTCTGCTAAAGGGAAGAATGCTTGAAATCTCTGAGTTTAGAGATTTAATGTAATAAAAAACATGAATTTTGTCTTTTTCAGCAATTATCCAAAACAAATACAGAAAAATGCTCAGTAAATCGAGTATTCAATAATTAAACAATAAGTTCATATATATGTGTAGTTAAATATTACTGTGAATTTTGCTTCTCTTCATGCTTTGAGTTTTGAAATACTGTACTCTGTGAAATAAATGATTTTTAAAATGGAGAGGACCCTTCACTCAGGAATTTCTATACTTGTTAACAATGGATGTCAACATCTTAAACTTTAATTTCACCTTTAAAAGTACATACATATTAACTCTGTATTCTTATTATTTGCTAAACTAGAAATACAGATGTTGCTTGTAAGACTGTCACAGAATGTAAAGGAAATGCTTCCATTTTGTGGGGGGAAAATCAGTGTTTGTACATTATACTATGTTACACTGTGTCTCAACCAGCAAGTATAATGTCTTTTTATTTTTATGGCATAAACTTCCTTTCATTGTAGCATCACCTACTGTTATGTCTTTCCAATCACTCTGTAGGTAGAGAAGGAGGCAGTGTTTCAGAAGTTATTAATCTGACATCTTAATATGAAAACAGGTAACACTCCTGTAATCACCAGTGTGCCACAAATGCATTTCTGAAATGCATAAATATACATTTCTATAAAAGCCAAATCTGTATTTGTATGTTAATTTTTCATTACATTGTAAAATACTGTAAAGTTGTATGTCCTAATTTTGAATTATAAAAATGTTTTCCTACATAAAGGCATCAATATAGCAACTTTGTATGAAAGTAGCTTTCTAGAGTTTTATTTTATATATTAAAAAGTCTAAAGTTGTCAAAATACTCCTTGACAAGTTCAAAAGCTGTTTTAATCGACCCCCCCCTCCACTGTGGCTCTTTTTAAACATTCCAGGCTTCTTTTGAAGCAATAGTGTTGTTCCTAAAAACAGGCTGTATTTTTTTTTCAACCACCATATATTACCATTTAAGCTTGCTTTTACATTGATTTATTATATGATGTCCATTTTGAAATGTATTCTGTAATACAAGGATAGCATTGTCCTCCCAAGAAGTGCCAGCTTCACAAAGAACTTTAGCATGGAAATAAAAAATTTGATTTTATTATATAAGAATGTTAATGTGTCTTCAGTATAAGGGATGCTATTGTCTTAAATGTGTGGTATTTTTTCTTGCAACAGACTGACAGGTATCAAATATCTTTTAATGAAGATGCTCAGAAATTTATTTCAAGTGGGACATAATGTGTCTTTAGAATCTATACTGTGATCAACCCTGATTGTTTAATTAGATTGGACTAGCAGAACAATTAGTTTTCCTACTACTGTATCACATTAGGATGACTTTATAAAACAAGGATCAAATTTATTTATTGAATCAGAAAATATATTTATTTTTTCAAAAAACTGGTACTTCTTTGTCTATGGAGATTCTTAGTCATTCAGGTTATGGTTGTCCCAAAGGTGCTTTTTAAAAAGGCACATAGGAAGCCCCCCCAATTAAAATACTAATTGTTACTATTAATAAGAATCAGGATAGAAAAATTCCTCTAAAGGAGAAGAGAAGAAAAACCTTAACAAGGCAGAAAACAGCTAGAATCTTCTTGCCATAGGAAAACAGCTTCAAGCAGAAACGTGATCTTTAGGAATTGAATTTTTATCTTTACAGTGGTATCTCTACTTAAGAACTTAATGTATTCTGTGACCATGTTCTTAAGTAGAAAAGTTGTAAGTAGAAGAAATTTTTCCCACAGGAATCAATGTAAAAGCAAATAATACGTGCAAACCCATTAGGAAAGAAATAAAAGCTCGGAATTTGGGTGGGAGGAGGAGGAGGAGGAAGAGGACAGTCGCTGCTGAAGGAAGAAGGTGAGGTGAGGGAAATTTAAAAAATCAAAAACTTTAAGTCTTAAAAAAAAAGAGGGACTCTGAGGCGGCAAAAATGAGCACACACCTCCCATATACCCGGCACCTCCCATACACTCTGTCAGAGAAAGAAACCCAGGTGGGCGAGAGGGGGGAGCCGCCCACTCCTTTGATCAAAAGGCAGCAGCTGCTGCTGGTATCTGCTTCCTCTTCCTTCCCATGCTGAAGGGCTTCCCTCTTCTCTCTCTCTCTTTGTAGCTGGCGCCTTCACTGTGGTGACTCCTCGATTTGTCTGAAGCCGAGTTGATTTGGCCGGGGCAAAGCACCCCCTTTTGCCTTTGATGCTCCGGGAGGCAACCACGTGCCGGGTGTGTGGGAGGCAGCATGAGGGAGTCACAACAGCGAAGTGGTTTATTCCCTCTCCAAGTGCCCAGAGAAAGGAAAACGCTCCGTTCGCTTTGGGCTGCCCAGAGCGAAGGGAGCGTTTCTTTTCTCTGGGTGCTGGCAGAGGTTTATTCCCTTTCCATGCACCTAGAGAAAGGAAAATGCTTTGTTTGCTCTGGACTGCCAAAGTCTCCTTAAGCGCCGCCGAAAGGCTCCTCTGGCAGCCCAGAAAAGCCTGAGGTGGCCGGGATTAAAGGGGGAATGGCAGAAAACTGGCCGGGCCTGAGTGCCACTGTCAAATTTCCTGGGAAATTGTTCCGGGCTCAGATTCTTAAGTAGAAAATGGTTATTGAGAAGAGGCAAAAAAATCTTGAACATTCGGTTCTTATCTAGAAAAGTTCTTAAGTAGAGGTGTTCTTAAGTAGAGGTACCACTGTATATCCATTCAGAAAGACTGAGCCAATCTAGTCATAAGCAAATAGTAAGCTGAAACCAGTGAAGGGCTACCAAAATTTTTACTACCACACTGTGGGTGTGGCTTATGCAGGATGCCCTGCATTTTCTATCTACATCTTTCAGTGCAAATTGGGTGCTCTGGCGTGGAGCTCCATTTTCGCTACACCCCACTGCGTTCCCCCATCCAGGCAGTGTTGTAATCATAGATTTTTAAGCACTGGAATTTGGAAATAAAATATTGCTGGAGAGTGATGTTTTAAGCCTAAATTATGTGCTGATTAAAATCTTAATTCTTCCTCTATGGAAAGGCAGCCCAGGCTGAGCAAGCATTCTGCAGAATCCATGACCACAAAGCAATTAAACCCATAGAACTTCCATATAACGATGCATTACTGACATTCCTTTGCAATCACACAATCTATGGGAAAAGGCAAAAGAATGTAGCTTCCATTAATTATCCATAGGAAAGCTACAAGAGAAGTTTGCCTTATATGGTGCTGGTTTAAATGTATGTGGCGCTCGCCAATTGGTTATTCTGTACCACATGTCAGAACTGTGAATACACAATAAATAGGAGAGGTCTTGAGGCATTCAAGGTCGTCCTCCCATCGAGAAAACATTCTCTCTGTCATTTCATTCTGATGTGACAATTATGGCATGCTGTGCCTTCCCCAGAGGGCGACCCACCGGGGGAGGGCGGAATGCTTTCATCTGGTGCCCGCGATGTGACCTAGATAAAGGACACGTTTCCTGGTTTGTCCTGACTCACCGACAGAGAAGAAAGGGGAAAAAAAAGGGAGATGAAAGCATCTGTGCACCCGAGGGCTGGCTGTGACGAAGCACCCTCTTCCGTGAGTATAGGATCTGGATTTTCTTAAGTTTGCATATAGAGCATTTTAAGGAATTCAGGGAAATAACCAGGTCATCCTTATTTAATTTTGAAAAATAATGGGAAAATTTGTTTTTGCCTTCAAAACAGGAGTTAGTTCATTTACTAAAGTATATTTAACAAAATTGTTTCACCTATCTGGAAAAGGGCATGCTAAATTGTTCAATTTGGATAAAATTGAAAGCTTATTTTCATGAGGTGCCAAGATCACCCCTAAAAATACTCTCCACATAGAGGATTGTTATAGAATGTCTTTAAATTCATGATAATGTAAAGAAGGGGGGGCATGGATCCTCCCCTGCCATATGAATCAGCACAAAAAGTGCAAACAGAGACTTCCAAAATTTATCCTGTAATTTCTTCTGCTCCAATAGCACCAGAATTGGGAATAAAAGGTGCTATAGTCTAAGGGTTAGAGCAAGCTTGAAGAATAGGAGATATTTTAGGGGATAAATTCTCTTTTTGTGCTCCAGTTGTTAACTAATCAAGGACAGTTTAACAATAGCCTTTGCCTGTTAAAATTCTTAGAAACCTGAAACCAGTTGTTATTCTCGAGGGCATTCAAAGCCATTTGGTTTTAGACCTCATTCATAGCATTACTGGGACATGTACCTTTGCCCCAGGTGAATGGAGGGGCAGCTACAAGACTAATTAATATTAAACTTTGAACTTTTTTCCCTTGTAAAAAATGCTTTGGGTTAATCAGTGTCCTGTTAAATCCCCTCCCCAGCAGCTGCAGGAAACTGATTATCATGGAGCAATCAGCCAGCCCCACTAGGAAGGCTGAAAACTTTTTCCATTTTTTCTTTTGTGATTTCAATGAAACTTTTACTAGAGAAACTGTGGACATGCAAATCCCAGGTTCAACTTATTTTCTTCCTATTAATCATTCTAGCAATCCTAATTTTCCTTCAACTTTGCTTTTGTTAGCCTGATCTTATTTCTCGTGGCGTTCTTGCCTAACCTTTCTTGATTTACTCTTTCGATCTGTCTTCTACTGCTCTTGTGTATATTGTGTATTCTCCATTGATTTTTAAAGATGGAGACTATTTGTTGCTACTGCTATTCCTGTTACCAGTAACCTCCCCAGATTTAAAAGTAACAGCTCATATCAAACCTGTTATTTTGCCACTCAATTTAAATTTGTGGGGGAGATATTTGATGTCACAATTTGAGGCACCTTTGATTTTACACTAATTTTTCTACTCTTTGTCATGTCTGTTACTCCTCTTTCTTTAACTCTTTTAAATGATACCCCTGTGTGGGTGGATCAGTGGCTTTTAACAAAAATTGGCTGCTCTTGTTGAATTGGTTCAAAAACCATTTCTCAAAAACCATTGCTTTTTGCCACTTTGATTACTAAGGGATGCAAGCGTTGTAGATTTTTGATTGGCATGGAATCTTTTTAACTTTTTGTCCCTTGTCCCTTAAGTACATGGGAAACATTATTTGAATTCTCAGATGATCTCCAATTTGCCTTTGCAGATTGGCCAAGTCAAGTATTGTATCACCTACCCTCAGACCCTAGATTGTCCTTGATAAAAATGGTTCCTGTAAAATGGAACTTCCCTGCTTCCCAGCTAAACCTCTGCCAGATGCATTCACAGTATTTGCCAACGGCAGTAAAAAAATAAATGGTGCTTGTACTTAGCAATTTCAGGGGAAATGGAAGGTTTTTACTACCACCCCCTAAACCTCAGCCTAGCGTGCTGAGCTTGCTGCATTTATTAGCTTTTACTTAATTTAAAGATCAGTCCTTTAATTTGATACCAGATAGTTTATATGTTACTCAGATAGTTCAAAATATTTTTGAAGCCTATCTTTCTCCTTCTGTGGAGTCTTTTTAGTGAACATTGCTTCGTACACTACAGCTATTAGTTCATCAATGAAAAAATTCTTTCTTTGTTGCCCACATTTGCAGCCCCCAGCCATTTCCTGGCATATTAAAGGAAGGAAATGATTTCCTTGTGGCTCCCACTCCATGGGAGAATCATGCATTTTTTCATCAAAATAAAAAAGCACTCATTAAACAATTTGGTATTTCATTAAATGAAGCAACAGCCATTATATAACAACGCCCTGAGTATAGTAAACATGGGATTTCTATCCCTATGGGGGTTAATCCCCAGGGCCTTAAGGCTGCGCAAATTTGGCAAATGGATGTAACGCAATATCCTTCATTTGCCCCTGGAAATAAATTCATGTTGATAATTTTTCAGGGTTTATTATGGCCACACCCCAAAAGGGTGATGCCACTAAGCAGGTTATTAATCATTGCATTTGGACTTTTGCATCGTTGGGACGCCCAAAAAGAGCTCAAAACTGACAAACCAATCTGGATTAAGGGGTAAAGGTCCCCCAGCCTCCCAGCGGTGCAAGACATTATTCACATGTCTTTGTTCACTTTTTAATTTTTGAATCTTTCCGGAACGATTCAATTGTCTGCAGCTGAACGTAGTTTTTCAGCTCCCTCATCCTCCCTAGTTCGACCACCAGTCTACTACCGAGAACTGCCTGATCCGACTTGGCGTGGTCCAGTTGACATCATTACTTGGGGGTGAGGTTACGCTGCCATACAATTGGACGATCGTGTGCTTTGAGTCCCTGGAAGACACGTAAGACTATATTTCCCAAAAAACTAATAAAAAAGGGGAAGTCCTGTGGGGATTGTGTAAGCCAAATATTAGCTATGCTCTAGGATATACACAGAAACAGTTATCTGAAATAGCATGGTGAAAATTTGCCCAGAGACAGTGACTCATACAATAGCCATGAACTTTGGACAGATAAGAAAAATCCCTCAACAGCGCTCCTGGCACGAGATAAGACACTAGCGGTGTGATTGGCTGGCAACTCAGCTACCGATAGGTGCATAAAGTGAGAATTTAGTAGCCTATCATAAGCTGTAGATGATACTTTTTATAACCAATTAGAAGCTTAATAGAAATAGCCTATGAACAGTTGGGTGGTCAGAAGCCTTAATTTTGCATATAGATATAGCCTATGAAAACTTGCGTATTCAAAAGTTTTATTATTAGCCTATAGATTTGAAAAACCTTATATTTATAGCCTATAAGGAACGTATATTAGGAAAAATTAGACTTGTATTTAGCCAATAGAAAATTACTAGTTGAAACCCCTTCATTTGCATATGAAGGGTATAAAAGAGACATACTTGTAACAATAAAGCTTTGTCACTTTACCCAGACCATTGACTCCGTGTTTCATTGGTAAGCACTAGTAATGGTTTCAGGATCGGGCCTCATAAAGTGAACCATCACAGGGTTGTCGAGACCCCCGTCCAGCGGGGATCGCGTCTCGTCAAAGTCCCTGATCCTGTTTCAGATGTCCATGACGATGACTGATTCTACAGAGGCTGTCTCTATGCCTGACCTGGAAACTAGGCAAGAGCACCCTCCTACCTTTGATGATTGCTGTTCTGAGGACCCACCAGGATACCTTCCACCAAAAGGATGTCCAATTTTGCACAAACAGATGCCAGGATATCATCTTTCAATATGGAATGAACTCATGGCTCCAATGACTTGAAAAAAATTTGTTACTATTTTGTATTGTTTGTACTAATGATACTATGTATTGTCTTTTGCCTTTTGTAATGAACATCCAGCCAGCAAATATGCTTAGTTTAATGCGGTAATCAATATTGCCTGTTACTGCCTACCCAGAGGAATTTAAAATCCGCTAGGTTCGTGGTCATGTTATTCCCTCTGGATTTGTTCTCATATGCCTGCTCAAGGGCGTATAGGAATTCCCTTAGTGGGTTTCCTGCTTAATGATGACCAACCCAAGGAAAGCATTAGAAGCTGGTCATGTAAAGCAACCGGCAAAGTCTATATTTCTATACAACACTTAGCTTGGGTATGCTTTCACCAAAATACCACTTTACCAAATCAGGCTGAGGTGGACATTTGGTCGTTATGTGAGTTTACATTTTACCATGCAGTGCAATGTAAAAATTTATCCTCAAGGGTTGATGACGTTTACTCATTTCCTAGTCAGTTTAATACCTCATTGAAACGATATTTCTTATGACATTGTATTACGTATTTTAATTTTTCTCAGCAAACACAAGCCTCTGTTGCTTTAACGGATTCACTTTGGCTACTTTGTGATAACTATGTCTATACAGAGTTTATAGTCAATCATAATGATACTTGTACTTTGGGCATGATGGTACCAGCAATTTCTGTTCATACCACTATTCCTTATGGTCGATTGCGTAACAAAAGAGAACAGCCACCCCTTACAGAAGGTGGCAGCATATAGACGCAAATTGCCAGAGCCCTTATTCCTTCATTAGGAGCGGCAATGAATTATAGAGATTTACATTTATTAAATAATTGGAAACTTGCCATGTTTAATACTACCATGGCGAAAATTGATAGTAGCTATTGTTTTGATTGTTATCTGTCTTATTTGTTTGTGTTGTTGTATTCAATGCATTTCTTCATTGATGACTATGTATAGAGATAGTATAAAAATTAATGTGGTACAAAGCATAAGACAACCCTTTCTATTTTCCCCTGAGCCATATTATGATGATCCACTAAAAATGAAAGTACCACCACAAATGCCAGGGGAAGAAGATGACTCTGCTTTTTAAATTCTTCATTTGTTTACCAATTTCGTGATCATGGGTACTGCAAAATTAATGGGGACAATCTGCCTTTTTGGCAGAAGTCACAGTACTTTTGGATCCTTTCCTCTCAATAATCATGCTTCTTTAAAAATAAAAACAGAGGAGATGTTGTAATCATAGATTTTTAAGCACTGGAATTTGGAAATAAAATATTGCTGGAGAGTGATGTTTTAAGCCTAAATTATGTGCTGATTAAAATCTTAATTCTTCCTCTATGGAAAGGCAGCCCAGGCTGAGCAAGCATTCTGCAGAATCCATGACCACAAAGCAATTAAACCCATAGAACTTCCATATAAGGATGCATTACTGACATTAATTTGCAATCACACAATCTATGGGAAAAGGCAAAAGAATGTAGCTTCCGTTAATTATCCATAGGAAAGCCACAAGAGAAGTTTGCCTTATATGGTGCTGGTTTAAATGTATGTGGCGCTCGCCAATTGGTTATTCTGTACCACATGTCAGAACTGTGAATACACAATAAATAGGAGAGACCTGGATCCATTCAAGGTCGTCCTCCCATCGAGAAAACATTCTCTCTGTCATATAAAGAAGCGCTCGTGCGCCCCCTCCTCAAGAAGCCCTCCCTGGACCCAGCTGTGCTTAATAACTATTGTCCAGTCTCCAACCTTCCCTTTATGGGGAAGGTTGTTGAGAAGGTGGTGGCACTCCAGCTCCAGCGGTCCTTGGAAGAAGCCGATTATCTAGGTCCCCAGCAGTCGGGTTTCAGGCCCGGTTACAGCACGGAAACCGCTTTGGTCGCGTTGATGGATGATCTCTGGCGGGCCCGGGACAGGGGTTTATCCTTTGTCCTGGTGCTCCTTGACCTCTCAGCGGCTTTCGATACCATCGACCATGGTATCCTTCTGCACCGGCTGGAGGGGTTGGGGGTGGGAGGCACTGTTCTTCAGTGGTTCTCCTCCTACCTCTCTGGCCGGTCGCAGTCGGTGTTAGTGGGGGGTCAGAGGTCGACTCCTAGGTTTCTCCCTTGTGGGGTACCTCAGGGGTCGGGCCTCTCCCCCCTGCTATTCAACATCTACATGAAACCGCTGGGCGAGATCATCCAAGGACATGGGGTGAGGTATCATCAATATGCGGATGATACCCAGCTTTACATCTCCACCCCATGCCCAGTCAACGAAGCGGCGGAAGTGATGTGCCGGTGCCTGGAGGCTGTTGGGGCCTGGATGGGTGTCAACAAACTCAAGCTCAACCCGGATAAGACGGAGTGGCTGTGGGTTTTGCCTCCCAAGGACAATCCCATCTGTCCGTCCATCACCCTGGGGGGGAATTATTGACCCCCTCAGAGAGGGTCCGCAACTTGGGCGTCCTCCTCGATCCACAGCTCACATTAGAAAAACATCTCTCAGCTGTGGCGAGGGGGGCGTTTGCCCAGGTTCGCCTGGTGCACCAGTTGCGGCCCTATCTGGACCGGGACTCATTACTCACAGTCACTCATGCCCACATCACCTCGAGGTTCGACTACTGTAGTGCTCTCTACATGGGGCTACCTTTGAAAAGTGTTCGGAAACTTCAGATCGTGCAGAATGCAGCTGCAAGAGCAGTCATGGGCTTACCTAGGTATGCCCATGTTTCACCATCACTCCGCAGTCTGCATTGGCTGCCGATCAGTTTCCGGTCACAATTCAAAGTGTTGGTTATGACCTTTAAAGCCCTTCATGGCATTGGACCAGAATATCTCCGAGACCGCCTCCTGCCGCACGAATCCCAGCGACCGATTAGGTCCCACAGAGTGGGCCTTCTCCGGGTCCCGTCAACTAAACAATGTCGGTTGGTGGGCCCCAGGGGAAGAGCCTTCTCTGTGGCGGCACCGGCCCTCTGGAACCAACTCCCCCCGGAGATTAGAACTGCCCCTACTCTTCCTGCCTTTCGTAAACTCCTTAAAACCCACCTTTGCCGTCAGGCATGGGGGAACTGAAACATCTCCCCCTGGGCATGTTTAATTTATATATGGTATGCTTGTGTGTATGTCTGTTAGTATATGGGGTCTTTTTTAAATCTTTAAATATTTTAAATTTGTCAGATTATTTATGATTTGTTCCACGTGTTGTGAGCCGCCCCGAGTCTTCGGAGAGGGGCGGCATACAAATCTAAGTAATAAATAAATAAATAAATAAATAAATAAATTTCATTCTGATGTGACAATTATGGCATGCAGTGCCTTCCTAGAGGGCGACCCACTGAAGGAGGGCTGCATGCCTTCAAGGCAGTAACCCACCCCTGGCTGAAACCCTAAATAAGCACATAGGATTTGCATTTCTCCTTTTGCCTGTAGAGCCAGCCATGACCTCTACATGACCCCATAGGAATTTGGCAACAGCCATTAAAATATTGAAGGACTTATTCCTGCACAGGAACAGGCATCTCAATCACAAAGCCCTAATGAATGTATAAAAGCCCACCTACTCTCAACCACATTTTGTCAGCCACCCCAGAAACATGCCGCTGTCACTAGTTTCTGGCTACCAAATAAACAGACTTTCTTTCTTGCAGCCTGCCTCCATTTTATTTCCAGTGTCTTTTTCCCAGCTTGGAATCGGATGGGATTTTACCCCCCCCCCAAAGGGCAAGTGGACTTTGTTTTTCCCTGAAGACATTTCACTTCTTATTCAAGAAAAGAAGCATCTTGTATGAGAAGCAAAACAACAAGGAAAAACAAAAAAAAAGGTCCACTTGCCTTTTGAAAAAGTACCTTTGGGATAGTACTTGCTTTCTGGATCTGTAACTGATGAAGCCTGAGAGCCTTTACTTGTATTTCTTGCATTTTGCCAAGTCGAAAAAATTACCATTCTGATCTTCATTTGGGTCAGAAATGAAAGAGTGAGTAACATAGATGTCCAAGAAGAAAGAATAAGAATAAAGATACTGGTTTTCACTCTTACATGAAAATTTAGTTAGAAGCTGCTGTGTTTATATGCCAGCTCCTCATTGCTTCTGTTATGCTTAGTACATTACCAATCTTTATCAACATTTTTTAAAAATTAACTGATCAAATATGTTTAGGTCTCAATCTTATGCATTCTGAGAGTGGATTAATGACATTGTTTCAATGGGTTGTTTTAAGTTACAGTCTGTCCTCTAGCGTTTATTACACGAGCTGCAAAACAAGAGGCAATAATAATAATGGGTTCTGTCATTAGTAAATGGTTCCTTTAATAAACTTATTTTCATAGGTTTCATATTTTTACTGCTCACTTCAGAGACTGAAATACTGTACATCAAACAACAATATAGTTTGAATGTTTATGCCTCAGCACATAATGTGAATCTAAGCAAATGCTATGCATGGAGTAAATCAAGAAGAGCCAAACATACGTATAGAGTTTTATGTGTATAACAGCGAAAATTTCAAACACTGGAATTTTTTTCCTTCCTCGAATTTACTTGTGATGTCATTTCTTTTCGGTGTTGCGAGAAGCTAACATACCAATGGGGGCAGCTGGGGCCCCCTACGATGAGTTGCAAAATGTAGCGCTCGCGCTACGAACACGCTAAGACACGCCGTTGAGGAATTACAAATAGCCCAATAGCCAAGGGGGTGGATATAAGAGCGCAGAACTACATCTCCCGACACGCAACTTTCTCATCCGGGGGCGAGGAAGGGGGCGCTTTTGTCATTTCCGGCGCTCGTTGGGTCTTGGGCACGAGCGGGTGGCTTTATCCCGGACACGAGGCGGTTGGAAAGATTGGAGCCTTCAGACAGTCGTTACTATGGTGAGCCTGGGCGCGAGGTTGAGGGTTTCCCCCCCCATTCTGCAACGTACCAAATCACAACGCCCTCCCGATAGGGATCTTAGGCCATTTCGGCGGGAGGGGAAATGGAAAGTTCCATAACTGGTCGCAGCGGACTCGGCTGGGTGGGGAATGTTAGGCCCGTGAGTTGTAATTTCTCCTCAGTTCCCGGTACCGTGCAGGCCATTTCAGAAGAACCGCGTTGGGGAAGGCGGGCCGAGGGCCTCTCACTCTCGACTACTCTTAGTGTTCGCCGCCGTCGCGAGTAAACGAATTTCTTTGCTTCATTTGAAATGTAATTTCAAAATGTAACGGGAACATATTCTGTTCCCTGGAGTTTTTCTACGATTCCCACAGGACCAATCAGTGACCTAAACCTGAGCTTCGCCTCTGTAGATAACAGTCAGGAAAGCTATCAGCTGTATTTCAACTGTCCAATACAGTAGACTTTACTTCCCTAACACTGCCTGCAGTGTTACCATGGAAAAGCCCACTGTTTCTGCCCGAGCAATCTTTTCCAGAGATTTAATTTTCTTGGAAATTTGAATCCTCTTAGATTTTAAAAATAATTTCATGTTGTTATTCCTAGTCTCATTTTTTTTAAAGAATCCCTTCTATCCATTCTTTAAAACAATATATTCAAGATATAATAGTAAATATTAGTTTAAAAACTAAACTTATGCATGGAAAATAGTATTGGTGAAAACAAATTGCATTATTCTAATATATTTAACCAAAAGGAAATACAAAAATTAACTTTTGTTTTAATAATTTTGTTTTAATAATTATTTTAATAACGCTAAATATTTATTTGCTGTAACATTCACATAACAAAATCCAGTAGTTACTGGTGAAGTGTATTGTAAATTACTTTATTCAATGTGGTTTATATCATCCCAATAACTTATTCAGGCTGCCATGTCACTTGCACCTGTGAACATCTTCAAGGCTGGTGCTGATGAAGAAAAAGCAGAAACTGCTCGTTTAGTAAGTCTGTCATTGATTTAGTCTAATAATAGCTACATAAAATTTGAATTTTATTTTTGGAACCCTGAATCCAAGCTGAAAGAAATTATGTTTATTGACTATTTCTATTACAGTCCTCTTTTGTTGGAGCTATTGCCATTGGAGACCTTGTTAAAAGCACTTTGGGGCCTAAAGGCATGGTAAGATTCTGTAATATTATTTTTTGTCATTGTTAGTATTTTGAATCTGGTGCTTTATAATCACAAATGTGTAATTTGCAGGACAAGATTCTTCTGAATACTGGAAGAGAGGGGACAGTGACAGTGACAAATGATGGGGCAACAATCTTAAAATCAATTGGAATTGATAATCCTGCAGCTAAAGTTTTGGTCGGTATGTATGTTTAAATACATTATTCAGATACTTTTAAAAATTCTAAATTATTCATAAACTAACTATACCCAGCCACGCAGTGCTATGGCTCAATCTGGTTAAGTGGAAAAGAAAGAAATGAGAAAGTGGACGTTTAAATTTTTGAGACCCCCTGCTCAATTTATTCAGAATAACAGAGTTTGAAGGGACCTTGGAGCTGTTCTAGTCCAACTCCCTGCTCAATTATATCAAACAGTTTGAGGGGATTAACAGAGAGCAGGGTGACATTTGTACATCTCTCTCCCCCCCTGCCCCCCACTGGTTTAAGAGATTGGCCCGACCCACCTTCCAAAATATGATAAGACCAGCCTACCTTGCAGGGTTCTTAGTTCCACCCAAGCATGGGTGACAAACCTCATGGTTTGTAGCCAAACCTGGTTCCTTCATTTTCTGAGGATACTTTCCTGTGGCAGTTAATCGGCATGGCAGTTAATTAGTAGCCAATCAAAACACCTGCTATGTTTGTCACCAGTCTCCATGCAAAGCAATTACCTGTCTTTTCACCAGACAATCAAAACGCACCTCCTATGATTTTCACCAGGGAATTCTGTTTTTCGCCAGTTTTTACCTGTCATAGGTGCGATAGCTGTATAATATAGGTATATCATAAGGGCTGTGTTCAAATGGAACACTGTGTCAAAATTTAAAAGCAATCGGTGAAGTACTTTTTGAGATTAGCCCCACCTAACAAAGATACATTTACATTTTTATACATATAGATTACTAAACATACTACTGTATATGTTTAGTAAAATATACAGTATGTACAGTATATCCTACTTTTGATTAAAAGCATCTGTAGCAGCTTTAGTTTGGCTTTATCAGTGTTACTCTGAGCTGATTTTGTGCTCCCAGACAAATATAATCATTTGCCAAGTAAAGCTGAGGATACATTTTGCAAGTTGGTGGAAACCTCATCCTTATAGATCTACATAGCTTTGCTTAATGTGTGACATTTCTATTATCTGCACAGTGAGGGTGTGCAGAGTGCTGGATTCAAAGGGTAAAAAGTGCTTTGGAGTAAATATTTCCTAAAGCAGCTGCAGTCTTTACTGAGAATCATGACAACTGTAAGAAGGTCCAAGGGAAAATGGATTTGTACATTGAGGAATTGGCAACTCTTTAGCATCTTTACTTTTGAATGAAAACCACTATGTAGTCTTGGAGAGATCTGTATATAACAAATGGAAGTTATTAATTATAAAATACTATTCCCACAGATATGTCCAAGGTTCAAGATGATGAGGTTGGTGATGGAACTACTTCCGTAACAGTTCTGGCAGCTGAATTACTAAGAGTAAGTTGTTATATCTTTGTTTTTAATAAAAAATATAACTACAGTGATCCCCCGAGTTTCGCGATCCCGATCATTGCGAATTGCTATATCGCGATTTTTCGTTGCCTGGGCAACGGGGAAACCCCATCTTCGGCTCCTCGCTGCTGCCGTGCTGCGGAGCAGATCAGCTGTTGGGCGGCCGAAGGAACCTTCCCCGGTCTTCCCCGCCGCCCACACGCAAACTCCACCATCTGCACATGTGCGGCCATGGAAAAAGGGGCGCGCATGCGCAGATGGTGTTTTTACTTCCGCATCACTACATCCCGAATTATCGATTATTGCGAGGGGTCTTGGAACAGAACCCTCGCGATAATCGGGGGATCACTGTATTCAGAAGCCAATTTTCAACTTTTATTCAAAAATATCTCCTAAATCATTAAGATTTAAATCTGAAAAAGTTGCCCTCTGCTAGATAATTTATAATAGGTACTATACTGCTCAAAAAATAAAGGGAACACTCAAATAATAAATCCTAGATCTGAATGAATGAAATATTCTCATTGAATACTTTGTTCTGTACAAAGTTGAATGTGCACAACAGCATGTGAAATTGATTGTCAATCAGTGTTGCTTCCTAAGTGGACAGTTTTATTTCACAGAAGTTTGATTTACTTGATTGTGTTGTTTAAGTGTTCCCTTTATTTTTTTGAGCAGTGTATATAATCTAAGGAGAAATCATTGAGAAAAATAGTAATGCTAATTTTTAATATTGTATTGGTAATGATAAAGATAAATGCTACCAATTAATTACTTTCATGATAATTTTTGAAATTTACCAAACAAAGAGAAAACTCTCAATATATTTTTAAAGTTTGGATTTCATGCAGTACAGTACTAGATATGATATTCAACAGAATTGACAAATAGTTGATATGCTTGCAAAAGTTCAGGATGGAAACAAAATTATACTAATGTATTTTCCTTAATAGGAGGCAGAACTATTGGTTTCAAGGAAAATCCATCCTCAGACCATTATTGCTGGCTGGAGAGAAGCCACAAGAGCAGCCAGAGAAGCCTTGGTGAAGTCAGCTGTGGATAATGGGTTAGTATTGCTACAGGCATTTTTGTATCACAAGTTAAAATAGGGAAGAAAATGGTAAGTGAACATCTGTCTACCCCAGACAAGTTCAAATCTCCAGAACTAGATGGATTACACCCCAAGGTTCTGAAGGAACTGACGGCAGTTCTTTCAGAACCTTGGGGTATAATCCATCCAGTCCTGGTGATTTGAACTCATACAGTTCAGTGGTTCTGAGATCTTGTCTGCCAGTTCCTTCAGGTGTTCACTTCCCATTTTCCCCCTATTTTAACTTGCATTCCTAATCTATTTTTTGTGGTGCTGTTTTTCATAGGTTGGACTATTTTTCTCCTTTATGTAAAGATAGATGCAAAAAACAAGTTAAGTAGCTCTGTTTTCCCCCTGTCGCTTGTCACCTTCCTGCCACTTTCTCCCTGCAAAGGACCAATTTGCAGTTTTGGAGGAGCAGCTTACCCTCTTTATGAATAGTGCGACCTAATAAAGATATTATTTCTTATTCTAATGGCAACCTTCAGTGAATGCTGGTAGACTCTTTCATGGTTTCGTAACTGGCTGACCAACTGCATTCAACATGTAGTCCTCAATGGAACTGCATTTACATGGAAGGAAGTATGCAGTGGAGTACCCCAAGGCTCTGTTTTAGGCTCAGTACTCTTCAGCATCTTCATCAATGACTTGGATGAGGGGATAGATGGGGAACTCATCAAATTTTCAGATGACACCAAGCCAACACTCCAGATGATAGGCTTAAGATTTCGACAGAGTTGAACATTGGTCTCTATCAAACAAATTCAATGTTGAAAAAAGTAAGGTTCTACATTTAGACAAGAAAAACAAAATGCACAGGTACAGAGTATGTGGTATACTCAATAGTAATAACTCTGAGAGGGATCTTAGAGTCCTAGTGGACAACCATTTAAATATGAGCCAGCAGTGTGCAGCAGCTGCCAAAAAAGCCAACACAGTTCTAGGTTGCATTAACAGGGATGGAATCAAAATTACGTGAAGTGTTAATACCACTTTATAATGTCTTGGTAAGGCAACATTTGTAATACGGTATTCAATTTTGGTTGCCACAATGTAAAAAGGATGTGGAGACTCTAGAACAGTGGTTCCCAAACTTTTTCAGTCCACCGCCCCCCTGGTGTTACAAACTCATCATCACTGCCCCCACCTCACCCTCTTCGGGTAGGCATGGCTTGATGGTCAAGTGACTGGATGGGCATGGCCAACTTGTAAAATGTGAAATTCACTTAGCAACCAAAATTTTGGGCTCAATTGTGGTCATAAGTTTGTCCTTCCTTCCTTCCTTCCTTCCTTCCTTCCTTCCTTCCTTCCTTCCTTCCTTCCTTCCTTCCTTCCTTCCTTCCTTCCTTCCTTCCTCCCTCCCTCCCTCCCTCCCTCCCCCCCTCCCTCCCTCCCTCCCTCCCTCCCTCCCTCCCAAAACAGCATCCCCAGGAAGGTGGATATGTTGTTGTGTATACTGTATATACTGTTCAAAACAATAAAGGGAACACTCAAATAACACATCCTAGATCTGAATGAATGAAATTTTCTCATTGAATACTTTGTTCTGTACAAAGTTGAATGTGTACAACAGCATGTGAAATTGATTATCAATCAGTGTTGCTTCCTAAGTGGACAGTTTGATTTCACAGAAGTTTGATTTACTTGGAATTATATTGTTTTGTTTAAGTGTTCCCTTTATTTATTTTTTTTGAGCAGTGTATAAAGCACAAAGGGAGGGAGCAAGCAGCCACAGATTAAGGAGCTTTGTGAAACGTCATGCCTACACACAAAGTTTGGTGAGAGAGGGAAAGAGATGCTTCCCTCTGTCGGCAGTGTTTTGCTTGAAAATATTTGAGAACCCGACCAGAGAGAAGGAGGGAAGAGCCCTGTGAGGAAACGCTGTTGACACTTGCTACCTGCAAGACATAGACAAACAGAGCAAAGTTCATTGAAGACACTCACCTCTTGGGATGAATCAGATGCTTCACTGGAGAAACCGTCCACCAGCCCAGGCTTCCTAAATCTCGCTCCCCAGATGGTCTCCCTTCCCTCACAAAGAAAGCCCAACCCAAAGCAAACTCCGCCTCCACCCACCTCTTAGTCCTTGTGAAACTCTCTTTGAAAGATGCTCTGCAGGGAGGTGGGGGAGATTTCCTGCACATCAACAGCAGCGTCTCCTCACAGGGCTTCCTCCTCACAGGGCTTCTGCTGCCCCCCTCACCCCTCTTAGCACCCCCCTGCCACCCTCTTGCCTCTTACTGCTCCCCTAAGTCATCCCACTGCCCCCCAGGGGATCGGTACTGCTCACTTTGAGAATCACTGCTCTAGAAAAAGTGCAGAGAACAGCAACAAAGATAATTAGGAGACTGGAGCTAAAACGGTTGCAGGAACTGGCTATGTCTAGTTTAATGAAAAGAAGGACTATGGGAGACGTGATAGTGTTCCAGTATCTCAGGGGATGCCAAAGAAGAGGGAGTCAAGCTATTCTTCAAAGTACCTGAGGATAGGAGAAGCAGCAATGAGTGGAAACTAATCGAAGAAAGAAGCAACTTAGAATTTAGGAGAAAATTCCTGACAGTTAAAACAATCTGTGGAACAGCTTGCCTCCAGAAGTTGTGAATGCTCCATACTGGAGCTTCCAATACTGGAAGTTTTTAAGAAGATAGTGGATAACCATTTGCTTGAAGTTGTGTATGGTTTCCTGCCTAAGCAGGGGGTTGGACTAGAAAACCTCCAAAGTCCTTTCCAACTCTGTTATTCTAATGAGAAGTCACATTAGCAGGAATCTAGAAATTGTTGTGGGATTTCTTGCTATTTGTTCCTTGTTTTAAAATATTTTTTACATTCTAAAAACAATTAGTCACATGAATATATTTTTAGAAAAAGGAGAATGAGACTTCCCTGTTTACATATAAATACTGGAGCTAAAAAGTGAATTTTTGTTGGTGGTCCTGATTATTTTTCTTTCTGTTTTTCAGTAAAAATGAAGCAAAATTTCATAAAGATTTAATGAACATTGCAGAAACAACACTATCTTCAAAACTGCTTACTCATCATAAAGAGCATTTTGCAAAACTTGCTGTAGATGCTGTCCTTAGGCTGAAAGGGTCTGGAAACCTAGAAGCTATTCATGTCATCAAGAAATTAGGAGGAAGTCTCATAGACTCTTACTTGGATGAAGGTATTATATTACTGGTTTTGATTGGCTGTATGAATAGAGAAAAATGTATTTGCAATACATTTGTTGCAGATTCCAGTAGAAAGATTATTAAAAGTTCCAATTAACCAAAGAAACGACATAGCAATATTATTTTATAAAATGTAAAAGCAAATTCGTGAGGATTCTTTGCTGAAATATGTGAGAATTTTAGTGGTATACAGTATAGATTTTAAACAATTCACTTAATCATTTATTGTTTAACCCTGCAAACTATTTCAGGTTTTCTATTGGATAAAAAAATTGGAGTTAATCAACCTAAAAAAATTGAAAATGCAAAGATACTTATTGCCAATACTGGAATGGATACTGATAAAATTAAGGTAAGTGGATTCAATAATAAATTTAATTGAAACAGTTGAATTTTAGTTATTATAATGATTATATTCATTTCATGTAGATATTTGGTTCCCGTGTAAGAGTGGATTCCACAGCAAAGGTAGCAGAAATAGAACAAGCAGAAAAGGAGAAAATGAAGGAGAAGGTTGAGCGTATTCTGAAGCATGGAATAAACTGTTTTATCAACAGGTATGTATTTTTCCAGCAAAATTGAACAGTTGTAATTGACAAGCTTGCTGCTCCAATGAATATAAAAAGTCTACACATCCCTGTTAAAGTGCAAGATTTTTGAGATGTTAAAAATAAATCATTGCCGAATTCTTTCCACCGTTTATATAATACAAAAGCAGTACAATTTAATTGAAAAACAATCTGAATTTTTTTAGTGGAAAAGAACAATTAAAAAACTAGAATAATGTGGCTATATAAGTATGCACACTCTTTTAGCTAAGGATGTGGCTTTGTTCAAAATTAATCCTATTCAAGGTGATGGTAAATACATACATGCTATCAATTAAAATGACTTTAATCAAGCTCAGATAAGATTCAACTGTTCTAGTAGGATTTTTCTGGCATTTATTCAATTGCCTTTTACAGCAAAAGCCATAGTCTGCAGAGCTTACAAAGCATCAAAAGGAGCTCATTGTTAGAAGATGTCAGGAGTAGCATACACATTTTTTCCAGGGCTTTGAATATACCACGGAGCACAGTGAAGACAAATGAAAATACCTAGATATTTTGGAGGAGGAACTTTAGCAGGAGGGGTTATTGAAAGTTTACATCCATGCCTGCTTTGCCCAAAGGAAATGCTACATTACATTGAAAATGAAGACAGAAAGAACCCTTTTGTTCACTAAAGGAACTCTTTTGAAATCACTATATTACCCTGATGCATGACAGTAGTTAGATTGTGTCTCAAGAAGCTTTACTGGACAAAATAGGCAAGATGGTAGGCATAATCTTGCACCCAAGCCTCACCTGTACGCATATATAATGAATTGAGCTTGTATTGTAATACTTTTATGTGTTGTGTTTGTCTTGATACTTCCCTATCCCTGTACATGATGCAATCCCTTTGTGCATTGATTTTCTGTCTCATATTAATGTTATAACTTGTGTTTATATTTTAAAGTATATTACATTGATATCCAAAAAAACATTGTTCTTTTATTGATCAGTCGGTAAATAGTTCATAGTTAGCGTGTTCTTTCAGCTACTGACATTCTCATTCTTCCAATAAAAACTGAATAAATGTGTCTGTAGGGGCCATTAATAATAATTTCTATGCACATCTGAAAATTAGTTGCTTATGGACAATAGAGTTGTTTTTCCTTACAAGGGCTTGTACTAACAATTTGCCTGATCCATAATGATTGTCCTTATTCAATTAAGTATAGAAAAACACCTGGTGGATTACAAAATATTAATTTGATAGCAGAAAGATTGGAAAAATTCTAGGAACATCTGATATTTGGAGTTCTGCATTTTGAAATGCAGTGTTTGCATGGACTTGTTTTATGCCATAACTTTTTGATTCTCTTGCTGATGGTCCATTAAAGGCTTTTGTCAGTCTTGTCAAATCCAGACCACTTTCAGTTGAAAAACTGATCTATTCAGTCAACTATCCTTTAGAAATCTTGAATTAAAACAGATAATCCCCAGGCATTATGAATTAGAATTATCAGATTTTTATTCCCATTTATCTGGAATATATTGGATTGGATTATCTATTCTGTTTTTGAGTGCATGTGGAAGTTTGTTTGATTAGGAATGGTGTATGTTTCCATTATAGGCAGTTGATTTATAATTACCCAGAACAGATGTTTGCTGCTGCTGGAGTTATGGCAATTGAACATGCAGATTTTGCTGGAGTTGAACGTTTAGCTCTTGTGACAGGTAAGTAAAGAGTAATCCATTCTACAATTAGTACTGTATTGATTTTCACTATTTACCCTTGAAACATTTCCAACTTAGAGAAAATGAAAACAAAGAATTATAGATTATTTTCCTAGCCTGAAAAAAAATCCAAATCTTAAGAATATTTAAAAGTATATTATGTAGGAAATGGTAACTATGGATTGGTGGGTAGAGATTGAATGTCCTTTTTTCCATAAATCAAAGTGCCTTTTCCCTTGTGTATTTCCCTTGTGTAAAAGCTTTTTGACTCTCAATTGTTTTCAGTGACAATTTCCTTTTAAGATTCCTTGTTGATTTCTCATGATACTCCTCAAAGAAATTTCATAGTTCTGTGTTTTTAAAAAATAGTCTTCAGGTTATAAAAACATCTATTGACACATTAAAGAAGGTACTGGACAGTTAAATAATCAAAATGGGCTTTTACTATTTTTCTATTCTTTTGAACAGAAAAGGGATTTCTTACCATTATGTTCTGAAGTAGCAGTATCATAGCCATTTCTTCATAAAGCTATCATAAAGATACTTAGAAAGATAATGCATTTTTGCTTTATTTTATTTATTTTAATAATCTCTGCATTATCATGCAAGTGAATATGGTTCATATGAACTTTAATTTTTTTAGGTGGCGAAATTGCTTCAACTTTTGATCACCCAGAACTAGTAAAGCTAGGAAGCTGCAAGCTAATTGAAGAGGTCATGATTGGTGAAGATAAACTTATTCATTTCTCTGGAGTTGCTATGGGTAAGATAGATTGAATTATCCTATTCTCGAGTTATTCCTATCCGACTACATATTGGAATCAGCAATCCTAATCCAATTATTTATAAACTATTACTTGTACTGTGCAGTGACCAGATCAAAATAGGGGAAAGATGCAAAATTAAATGCAAGAGAATGTAAAAGTAATAATTGACCATATGTGGAGAGATCCTTTGAATTCACATTGCTGATCCATACTTTTCATAATGTTCCTGCATTATAATATATATATCATTGTATTTCTGACCTGGTAGGTACTGTGGAGTGAGTAACTCCAGTAATAACAAAGAGACCACACACTCTCTAGAATTATTAATCATTAGATGCTCCATCCTATACCTGCTTGGAAAGGGGGTGTGTATGCTGAGGTTTAGTCTGCCCATATAATACAAAATTTATGAAATTATTATATAGCATAAAGGCCTGTTAGAATATGATCATCAGACTTTCTACAGGTAGCTTTTGAACTAGACCTTATGTATGAGCTAATAATCTAAGATTATTTAAATTTAAATATACATATCTTTTTTTTTTATTCTTAGGTGAAGCTTGCACAATAGTATTACGTGGTGCAACACAGCAAATCATAGATGAGGCTGAAAGGTCACTGCATGATGCACTCTGTGTTCTTGCCCAGACAGTCAAAGATACTAGAACTGTGTATGGTGGAGGTGAGTATTCAAACTTTGAAATCTACATTTTCTTCAGTGCAGAGTGTATTTACTCACATTGGCTAAGATTTGGTTTTTCAAATTTTCAGGCTGTTCAGAAATGTTAATGGCTAATGCAGTGTGGGAGCTTGCAAAAAGAACTCCTGGCAAAGAATCGTTAGCAATGGAGTCGTTTGCTAGGGCTCTAAGTACGGTAAGCTCCTGTCCAGTTAATTATATTAGAAATAAATATATAAAGCTAAAAGATATGGAAAAGGCTAGCTTGCTAGCCTTTTGAGTGTTTTAACTCTTGCGAGAAATCATCATTTTTGTGAGACAAGTTTGAGTCTTGAAAAAAAGATACTGATTAATATTCTGAACTATTTCTTTTCAAGCTAGCCAAATAATGTACAGCATATAATGTACAAGGCCCAATTAAAAGGAATATGTATGGAAATGGAATAATACTGTAATTGACTTTGTCCCTCAATTAGCATCCTAGCTGTAATTGAAAATACTTAAATGTGAATGAATATTATTGAGATTTGTTGCATGGTATCTTATGTTTGAATTAGCTTTTATGGCTTGTTTGGTACTGATTTCAAATAGTCCTTTAATAAAGGCCTATCTTTGTAGCTCCCAGCTATCATAGCTGAAAATGCTGGATATGATAGTGCAGATTTGGTTTCCCAACTTCGAGCTGCCCACAGTGAAGGAAAGAATACCTATGGACTTGGTAAGTTCATGTTTTAATAAATCTTAATGCATGAGCCAGCAGGTAGAGTGCCATACTGCAGGTCATTGAAGCTGACTGTAGATCTGTAGGTCAGCGGTTCAAATCTTATCACCTACTTAAGGTTGACTCAGCCTTCCAACCTTCTGAGGTGGGTAAAATGAGGACCCAGATTGTGGGGGTAATATGCTGGCTCTGTTAAAATGTGCTATTGCTAACATGTTGTAAGCCGCACTGAGTCTAAGGAGAAGGGTGGCATAAAAATTGAATAAATAAATAATTAATAAATAATTAAATAATTGTGTAATTGAAAATTGCAGCAGAAACAAAAATGAAAAAGTCAATAATTCTCTGTAATCTCTCCAAGATATGAAAGAAGCTGCTATTGCAGATATGGCAAGTCTAGGAGTTGTTGAAAGCTTTCAAGTGAAACGTCAGGTTTTGTTAAGTGCTGCTGAAGCAGCAGAAGTCATTCTCCGTGTTGATGACATCATTAAGGCAGCACCAAGGTAAAGTGCAACTTTTCAACCCTTGTGAGGGAATGAGCTAATTGAATATCAAATATTTTGCAATGGGTGGGCAAGATTGTTTTTTTTTTCTGGTTACTGACCTCTGAGGGCAACAGGAATATGACCAAAATTACTCTCATTTGGTAAGATATAGTTGGAAGTAAGGCACGAATGGGATGTCTATACTTTTGTTTATCTACACATGTTTTTCAGTTTACATATTTCACACATAAATTCAGTATTTATGATTTACTGTTACAGGTTATATGTGTTAATGCTACTTAATTAAATCTTAAATTGAGATTTATCATTTATAATTAACTGGGGGTACAGTGTTTAGAATTCAGTTTTGCAGGTAAATTATGCCCACAGCCTAAGATTTGATCCTGATGAGTATTAAGGTTGACTCAGCTTTCCAACCCTCAAAGCTCTCTAAAATGAGACCCAGATTGTTGGGGCAGAATGTTGACATTATAAACTGACCAGAGAGTACTGTAAATCACTATGAGGTGTATAAATCTAAGTGCTATTGCTATTTTGAGTAGAGAAATATTTCCTTGCCCTATGGCATCTGCTTATCCTCATTTCTATTGCTTCTTTCAGGAAACGAGTCCCAGATCGGTATCCTTGTTGAGCATTCTGCATTCAGAAAGAACATTCAAACCAGACATTTTCAGACTGGGTGTACTTCTAACAGATTACAGAAGAATTGGCACATTTAGCACTGGTGCATAAGTGTTTTGATTTAACTTATATTGTTTTTTTAAAAAACACATAACTCATAGTACAACATCTATACTCCTTTCTTTTGTGTAGTCACAATAAACATTTCAAATAGAAATGGATTAATATTTTAGTTTCCTATTATTCCACTAAATGTGCACTTAAACCTGGAAAAGTAACAGAACAGATTACTTAAAACATTTGTAGATGGCAGTTGGTTCAGAGTTCAGGATCATTACTTTAAACTAAAAAATTGATCTTACATTTAGTTCATTTGAGACTATTCCTCAACTCCCATCAGCCTCAGCTTAGGGAAGTTATAATTGAAAACTTCAGGAAAGTATCAGATTAGTTGTTCTTACATAAATAAAGATAAAATATTGCAGTAGATTTTTTTTAAATGTAGTAGTAAGTGCAAAATAATTTGGTTCCTAAGCAGTGTATATATACTCAAATGAACCGGGGGGGGGGGGGGGATTCCAAAATACCGCTAATTGGGTTCTGCTTACCCGCCAAACATACGTCTTAAAAATATACTCTATATATGTAAAACTATCTGGATAAGCAGACTCTTGAATTTTTAATCAAAACATGAAAATTGCCAAAATGCCACCTGTGGATAAGCCAATTGTGAAAATTGAAATAAAATTTTTCAAATTCATTTTATTGGTATGGTTTAAAATTCTGGAGGTAGATAACCATTCATTGGAACAAAATGATAGTTTCATAGAATTCTTAATCAGAACAGATACATTTGGTATCAAAGTTTGAAGATTTAGCCAGCATATTGAGATGCGCGAAAAAACAAATTCAGAATTTGCAAGAGGTTGAAAGAAAAGAAAAAAAATATTTAGGCAGAAAGATCTTTCTGAAAAAAATAAATCTTTCACCTTAGGAGAATGCATTTGTAAACTGAAGAATTGGAGAAAATGCAAATGTTCTATTCTATTCAGATATCTCCCATTAGATTTTTTGAAACAAAGTAGCACTTTGTGTCAGTTGAAACTTCTAGGTCCGTAATGGCGAAACTATGGCACCTGTGGCACAGGTGGCACGTGGAGCCATATCGGAGGTCATGTGAGGCGTTTCCCTATACAGTGATCCCCCGAGTTTCGCGATCCCGATCATTGCGAATCGCTATATCGTGATTTTTCCACCCGATGACGTCACTCCCTTTCTCATCTTTCTTTCTCTCTTTCTCTCTCTTGCTTCTTCCTCTCTCACACTCTCTTCCTCCCTCTCTCATCTCTTTCTTTCCTTCTCTCTCTTTCTCTATCTCTCCCCCTCTTGCTCTCGAGCGGCAAGCGAGCAGCTGGGCAAGCGGCAAGCGAGCAGCCGGGCAGGCGAATGGGAAGCGGCAAGTGAGCAGGCGGGCGGGCGAACCGGCAAGCGGCAAGCGAGCAGGCGGGCGGGTGAACGGGAAGCGGCAAGCGGCAGGCGGGCGGGGCGAACGGGCAAGCGGCAAGCGAGCAGGCGGGCGGGCGAATGGGCAAGCGAGCAGGCGGGCGGGCGAACGGGAAGCGGCAAGCGAGCAGGCGGGCGGGCGAACGGGCAAGCGAGCAGGCGGGCAGGCGAACGGGAAGCGGCAAGCGAGCAGGCGGGCGGGCGAACGGGCAAGCAGCAGGCGGGCGGGCGAATGGGCAAGCGGCAAGCGAGCAGGCGGGCGGGCGAACGGGAAGCGGCAAGCGAGCAGGCGGGCGGGCGAACGGGCAGGCGGGCAGGCGAACGGGAAGCGGCAAGCGAGCAGGCGGGCGGGCGAACGGGCAAGCGGCAGGCGGGCGGGCGAATGGGCAAGCGAGCAGGCGGGCGGGCGAACGGGAAGCGGCAAGCAGGCGGGCGGGCGAACGGGCAAGCGAGCAGGCGGGCAGGCGAACGGGAAGCGGCAAGCGAGCAGGCGGGCGGGCGAACGGGCAAGCGGCAAGCGATCTTGGGGTTTCCCCTTTGCCTGGGCGGCGGGAAGACCGGGGAAGGTTCCTTCGGCCGCCCAACAGCTGATCTGCTCTGCAGCGCGGCAGCAGCGAGGAGCCGAAGATGGGGTTTCCCCGTTGCCTGGGCAACGGGGAAACCCCATCTTTGGCTCCTCGCTGCTGCCGCGCTGCGGAGCAGATCAGCTGTTGGGCGGCCGAAGGAACCTTCCCCGGTCTTCCCCGCCGCCCACATGCAAACTCCACCATCTGCGCATGTGCGCCCATGGAAAAAGGGGCGCGCATGCGCACATGGTGTTTTTACTTCCGCACCACTACATCCCGAATTATTGATTATTGCGAGGGGTCTTGGAACAGAACCCTCGCGATAATCGGGGGATCACTGTATCAGCTTCAGCGCGCAAGCGCACGCTAGCCAACTGTTTTTTGGCCTTGAGGAAGGCCGTTTCGCCCTCTGGAGGCCTCAGGAAGCTTCCTGAATCCCCAGAGTGTGAAAAACAGCGCAATGGGCAAACCGGAAGTTAGGAAAATGTACTTCTAGTTTGTCTGTTGTGCTGTTTTTTTGCACTCCAGGGCTTCAGGAAGCTTCTTTGAAGGTTCCAGAGTGCAAAAAACAGCACAACGGGCAAACCGGAAGTCCATTTTTCTGAACCTCCTGTTTGCCCATTTTTTTCACCATCTCAGGCTTCAGTTAGGTCTTTGCTCATGCGTGGGGGGTGGGGGGTTGTGCACATGCGCAATGGCAGCGCGGGGTGTACGCATTCATGGGGGAGGGAATGGGTATGGACACGTGCGTGTGTGCTAGCACACGCACACACACCCTTTTGGCCTGTGAAATAAAAGGTTTGCCATCACTGTTCTAGGTAGAGGACATTGCAGCAATTCAGCCCTGAAAATTACACGGTGGGACTTAACGTAGATTTCTTTTTAAAGAAAAAAAATATCAATAGTGGATACAATGTGAACATGTCTTTTAAATTTAAGTTTTAAGCGACTGTCCTCTTCCTCCTCCTCCCACCCAAATTCCGAGCTTTTATTTCCTAATGGGTTTGCATGCATTATTTGCTTTTACCTTGATCCCTATGGGAAAATTTGCTTCTACATACAAACTTTTCTACTTAAGAACCTAGTCACGGAACAAATTAAGTTCTTAGGTAGAGGTACCACTGTACAGCCAATTAACTCTTGACGTGAACAGTTCTCACAAAGTTTTCCCAGACTAGATTTTTGCAAGGTTGCAGACAGAAACACACTTCAGCTGTGCTCTTTCTCTACTCACAAACAAACGTTGCAATTCTGCAAATGAACTTCCTTGATAATGTGATTACATTATCTCAGTTGTTGGATATACTCCTTTCTCCCCCACATTCTTCTCACTCTCACATCTAGAATAGGATTCATCACATCTTCCTCTGATTCTGTTACATCTTAGGGGGTCTGCAGCCTCCTGAATATCCCCAGGCCCCAACTCCCTTTCTTTCACTGTCTGACTCGTCTGATAGATACACTGGCCTGTGACCCCCAGATGAACCCAGCTCATCCTCATCAAAGTGACAAAAGAAGTTGGACTTGAGCCAACCACAACAGATCTGAAGATACATAAATTGAATATCATGGAAAATGGTGGCAAGAAAAATAAAAAAAATACTTTGATATACTTCCCATTAAAAATGTGGAATAAAATTAAAATATTTCTCATTTGCACTGTAATTAACAAGGTGAGCGGAGTATAAATAATATTAAAAGGAACCCTAGTAATGTGTATAAGTATGAGAGAAAAATACCAAATCATTTTTCTACAGCTTTAATAAAAAATTTTTAAAAAATTAAATTTTTTATTTGAAAATATATAGTACAGAAAGTAAACATCAGTCCACCAATATCAAATGAAAAGAACAACATTTAGAAAAACAACAAAACAGAAAAACAGGAAAAACAGAAAAAAAAACCCCAGCAAACATTAGAGAGGCATTGTGCTCTCTCTTTCTTATATTTTGAAAACAAACAATTTAATATTCAATTAGCCATTTCCCATATTAAAGTTTTTCATGCTCTCCTAACAGGTAAGCTCTATGTTTCTTGAGAAACTAAAGAGAATAATAAAAGTATACAGATTATACTTTTCAGTTCTAGAGCTATGGTAAAACTATTTTTTAAAAAATTCAAATGTTACAATCATTAATTAAATTTTAAGATTCTAATCCAAAACAATTTTAGATTATATACATTTATGGCATGTCTGGGTTAAGGAAAAAAGGTTTTGGTTCTTGTCTTAGTATATTTCCCCTTGGCTATACTGTATAAAATAAGGACTATTTATTTCCAGTTTTTTTTCCTTTTGCGTAGCCAATTATTCCATTTATCCCAAATTTTATAAAAAACGTCTTCTCTATCTTTAATGTGCATAGTCAACCTATTCATTTCAACCAATTCCATTATCTTGTTTATAATATGAAAGTGGGTGTAAATTCCTTTTTCCAATTTTGAGCGTAACAGATTTTTGCAGCTGTGAGTAGATGTATAATAAGATATTTGTCATCCCTTTTGATATTTTTGTCAACCATTCCCAATATAAATATTTCTGGCTCAATCTGATCTCTATTTCAGTTATTTCCTTTATCCATTTCCATATTAATTTCCAAAATTTTCTAGCTTTCCCACAGGTCCACCACATATGAAAGTATGTACTTAATTCATCTTTACACTTCAACAATTTTGAGACATTCCTTTATAAATTTTTGCCAATTTCACTGGTGTAAAATGCCATTGATAAAAAATTTTGTAGAGGTTTTCTTTATACGCAGAAAAGATGGTAAGTTTTAAATTATAATTCCAGAGGTCCTCCCATTTGTCTAACTCAATCGTATGGCCTACATTTTGGGCCCATTTCATCATGACCTCTTTAATTTTTTCTCCATTTCATTTTTTAGAAGGCATTTATAAAATTTTGAAATTTCTTTTCCCTCCGGGCCTGTAAAAATTTTGTCGATTTCTTGTTCACTTGATTGGAAGCCAAATTTTTCCAGGTCAAATTTGTATTTATTTTGTAATTGAAAATAGGGCCACCAATCAATGTTTACACCATCTTCTGCTAATTTTGTTCTAGATTTCAACTCATTCTGTTCTGATAATAGTTTCTTATTTGCCTGAATCAAGTTTGGATACATTATTGCTTCCAAACGTGAAAGCAATTTTGGAGTCTGCAAATAATTTTTGTTCTCAATTTCCAGCCAGTTTTGAATTAGTGTGCCTCTGATAAAATGGTTTTTGAAGTATCTATGTATTTTTTCTTCATTGTTCCATAGGTATTTATGCCATCTGTATTGTAGGTTGTGTCCCTCAATGGTTAATAATCTCTTATTTACTAATACTACCCAATCTTTTAACCATAAAACAGTAGCCGCTTGATAGTATAACTTCCAATTTGGTAGACCCATGCTTCCTTGATCTTTGCATCTTGTAACAGTTTATATTTAATTCTGGGTTTTTCCCCTTTCCAAATAAATTTCCTAACTATCCAATTCATTATAATATTTTTGTTCATTTCTAATTGGGGCTGTCTGGAAAACGTAAAGTACCTTTGGAAGTATGTTCATCTTAATTACTGAAATTCTACCTAGCAGGGATATTTGTAATTTAGACCACTTCACTAAATCTTTCTGGATATCCTTTAATAATTCTTAAGAACATTTAACATTAAGAACATTTTGAAACACCTTATTTAAACAGCAGCTAGTTTGAAATGTGGCTTATTTATATTAGCTGATAATTATAAACAATAAAACGTTTCAAAATGTTTTCAGGATGCTTCTAGGCAATGCCTCTATTGTTAAGAATCCAATGCTATAGTTTATTGGCAATAAATGCAATAAATTTCATCTGCATTGCTTTAGCCTTCCATTTTGATTTTTGGGAAAAGAAGCAATTACAGTACATAACATTACAGCTGCTGACTGCTATCTCTGTTCTGAACATTTTTCAACTACGAATTTGCTGCAAGTGTTCAGATAGCTAACTGTGCACGTGCAGGCATACCACATACATACCACTGGAACAAATGATATTCTGCCAATGTCACCTTCATGCAAGCCTGCAAAAGCAAAAGCCAGTCCAAGCGTCCTGTTTAACTTTTCTGAGAAGAAGCTGTAGGCACTAATATTTCTTCAGTTTTTGGTGGATTGAGGAATGTTCTTGTTCTTTTAACTGGACACTTTGGAGGAGAGAGGAGGAGGGGGAGGCAGCAGGGAGTTGATGTCTTCTATTCCTTTGTCCTTGTCCATCCCAGATCGCTTCCTAGGCTCGGGGCTCTCCTCTGACCACCTTCCAACTCTGTGCACCCCTTTAGCCACCTTGGGTGCATTTCTACAGGGGTTGTGGTCATAGATCACCAATTTCAAACCATTCAGGTGGATGAGACTGGGAAAATCATGAATAGCATTGCAGTCTACATCAATCACTTCCAGGAAAGGCATGTGCAAAAGCACTGGTGGGAAATCGGCCAGTAAGTTGCTGGAGAGCCAGATAGTACGCAGTTCTTTCAGATACTGTAGCTGTCCAGGCAGAGAGCGCAGTGCATTGGATCCAACATGCAATGTCTTGAGTTGCTTCAGTTCGCACACCACATTGGGCAGGTGGTACAGGCAGTTGGATTCAATCCATAAAGTCTTGAGGTTTTGGAGCTGATGCATCTCTGCAGGTAGATCTCCCAGTTTGTTATTGCCCAGATAAAGAATACACAGTTGTTTCAAGGTGCACACCACTTGGGGTAGTGTGTGGAAGTTGTTGAAATCCAGTGCCAGGATCTGAAGGTTCTGTAACTGTTCTAACTCAGGGGGCAGATTATTCAGGTTGTTGTTGCTTAAGTACAGCTTGACCAGCTCCCTGAAAGAGCAAACACACACAGGAAACCGTCTCACTTGCCTGCCACTCAGATCCAACATTTTATCAATTGGCATCTCTTCAAGATCTCCCAGGATGTATTTCTGGCACTCATCAAATGGGAGAAAGGCTATAATTGCTCTTAATGTGTTGCCCATTCTTAAAAGTTGCAATGGCTTAGAGTCAGATGAATATTCCTTGTAGATGTAGAAACTCTGTGGGTTTTACTCTGCTCTTCTGGCATTTCCTCTTCCCAGTAAAATAGAGGCAGGGTCTACATGGCAACAATCATGATTTTCAAGAGCCTTGAAATATTTCTGATAAGTGAATGAGTGTCTGCTGATGAGAGCTACAGACATTCCCATGGAGCAGCTCTAATAGAAAAGGGCAGTGAAACTATCTTAGGGAAGTTCTTGTTGATCTCAAATGTTTTTGGAAATGCTTCTGAGTTTCCTCTTTAGGATATTTCATTTTTGAGGTTTGTGTCCCATGACTTAATGATCGCTAATATGATTGATACTTTCAGCAATTTATCCATTCATTTCATATGTATGCTTTCAGACGTGTTAAGTCGTGATATGGCTTTCTGATTTTGGTTTAGCAAGTAGTATGAATCTGTTTATAGTGACTTAAACAAGATGAATAAGGCATTGACTATCAGCCTCAGTAGGTGGAAAATTAGGCCAGGGTATGGACTTAATTTCCCCTCCACTTCATATGATTTTAATTCAGATCTGGGCCCCCATTGGCAGAATTTTATTTTAAAAGTAGTAAGCGTGGAATAAGAAATGTTTTAAACCATCATCTGATATGAAGTGCAATGAATTAGTGCAGCTTGTATAGCACAGTCACATTTCTTAGTCAGAATGTGGCCTTTTGTTACAAAACACAGGAAAATGGCCATATTTATTAAATATTTAATAATTATGACAACTTATTTGTGTTTTATTGCATTTCTTTAGTGTTTTTTGGGATGTGCCAAAATATAAAATTTAGATGGGAAGGTCTGATTTACCATTTAACCATTAATCTGTTTTATCAACATAGATCATTATGACCTTAAGCTATTGCATCTTGTGACCGTTGACATAGCCAAAGTCTCAGCAGAGAGATAATGAAATACAATATTGCAGATAATGAGTTTTTTAAAGTCTTTGGTTTGTGTGGAGAGAGTGGGAACCAATTAATATATGTTTTCTACCTCTAGAAGATGAAATATTTTAGGACAAAAAGCTGTGAGGGCTCAATGTATGTTTTTTCCCTTTGCCAATAATAATAATAATAATAATAATAATAATAATAATAATAATAATAATAATAATAATAATTTATTAGATTTGTATGCTGCCCCTCTCCAAAGACCCGGGGCAGCTCACAACAATAATCAAAGACAATATAACATTGTAACAAATCTAACCCCAACAATTAAAAACCATGCAGCACATACATATCAAAACATAGAATATAAAAGCCTTGGGGAGGTGTCTCAGTTCCCCCATGCCTGGCGATATAGGTGGGTCTTGAGTAATTTGCAAAAGACAAGGAGGGTGGGGGCCGTTCTAATCTCTGGGGGGGAGTTGATTCCAGAGGGCCGGGGCCGCCACAGAGAAAGCTCTTCCCCTGGGGCATGCCAAACGACATTGTTTGGCCTTCTCCAGTTTCCTGCTTGAGCAGGGGGTTGAACTTGAAGAACTCCAAGGTCTCTTCCAACTCTAAGGGGCATACATAAGCGCACTAGAGTGCCTTCCATCCCCTGTCCTATAATCTCTCCTATATCTCCTAAACATATATCCATTGTAAGATAAAATACAGGAAATAGTAAAAGGGCAGACTAGATGGACCATGGGGTCTTTTTCTGCCGTCAGTCTTCTATGTTTCTATGTTTCTATGTTTCTTCTCTACTATATCCTCTATACAGTGGTCCCCAACGTTTTTTCCACCAGGGACCAGTTTCAGCAAGACAATTTTTCTATGGCCCAGTGGGGGCGGAAAGGGGCGTGGTTGGGGGCGGGATTAAGCATGGGGGTGCTGGTCCTCCCCGCCCCTCTTTCCCGCCATCGTCCTGTGGCCGGCAGAACCTGCCTCCCAAGCCCTCTTGCCCAGCGGGAGCTAAGCGCTGGAGAGAGGGGGTCAGGCTGGCCCTCCTGCCTCCCCCCAGCCAAAAACGCAAAAGCGCCCCGCGGCAGAAGCCAAAAGAGGCTTGAGCCTCTCGGTCCTTCCCGCCCCTCTGTCCCATCCATCGTCCTGTGGCCGGCAGAACCTGCCTCCCGAGGCCTCTTGCCCGGCGGGAGGCGAAACACTGGAAGGAGGGGGTGGCGGCATGAGGGCTGGCAGCTGCTGACTCCACGGACCGGTGCAACATGCCCCGCGGCCCGGTACTGGTCCGCGGCCCGGTGGTTGTGGACCCCTGCTCTATAACCTTCATTGTGTATTGGACAAAATAAATAAATAAAAAATAAAACTCTGTTATTCTGTTATAATTCATAAATGCAATATATTTCTCCATAACATAACTCACAAATTTCCACCCTTTTGAGAACTCAGTCAATAGCTGTGAAGGATGCTCCAGAAAAAAAAACTTCCTTCAGATGTCTATGGAGATTCTCGGTCATCCAGAACATGGTTTTGTCAAAGGTGCTTTTTCAAGAGGCAATTGGACTTACAGAAAGTCCAATTGCCTCTTGAAACAGCACCTTTGGAACATTCTTTGAGATGTTTGGTCACAAGTGATTCATATTCACTTAGTCTTGGAGAAAAAGCTTTCCGTGACCATTATGCAATTAGGTAACAATTATTGTTAAAATAATTTGTGTCATTACATGTTCTGCTCTTAGGCACTAGAATAGAATAGAATAGAATTCTTTATTGGCCAAGTATAATTTGATACACAGGGAATATTTTCATAAGCTCTCAATGTTCATATAAATAACAAAGTGATGTCATAGATCATAAACCATAAGATACACTCATAAATAATAAGATACAAACAACAATTGAGAAATCATAATAGTTCAGTGATCCACTAGTAGATCCCAATTTGGGTCTGCCCATCCGTAACAGGTTACAATATTTACACAAAACAACTCTGCTTTTACAGCATATTGCAGATGTCCTGCCAAAGAGATATTGACTCACCAATAGCTGATTGTGTTCCCAATGAGCCACAATGACACATAAAAGAGCAGATGCTGCAGGAAATCAGTCCCATTTTCATTTTCAATACACTGAAGGCATGAAGGTTCTCTTAGTAACTCTGATTTATATTCCGTTCATGACTGCTCTGATAAGGTAAGAATTTCAGAGCATTCTTATTTGTGTATATAATCAATATGAAAAAAAGTTACCAGTTTACTTTAAAGAGAATGATGCTACTATAGTTTTCATTTCTGGCAAAACCAATATGAATCACGTGAATTCAGTTCTTAAGATGCTCTTTTTACAAGGCCAGAATATTTAAGCACTAAACCTAATTTATCTGTTATCGAAGTAGATATCTCCTGTTCAGTCTCTTAGATGTTACATTAGAAATATAAGAAAAATATAGGAAAAAAGAAAGAAAAGAGAAAAGAGAAAGAGAAAAAAGATGGTAGTACAAAGAAACAGCATTTGATTTGGGGTGGGGCTGGTTATAAATGCATTTATATTTTACCCACTCTTTTTAAAGTTTCATTATAATTTCCTCCTTCCCCAAGCTATCCTGTTTTTTCACGTTCTGGGTTAATGTTTTGGGCTGGAGGAGGGCCCATTTAGACCTAGAATGTATTGCATGTCACAGGGAGTTTATTTTTTATATGTCTGTGTTACCACTTTTTCTAATGGATAAAGTCTAAATTAGGCGTCTCCAACTTTGACAACTTTAAGACTTGTGGACTTCAACTCTCAGAATTTTGAGAGTTTCTCAGCTTTGCTACCTGAGCAATTCTGGGAGTTGAAGTCCACAAATCTTAAAGTTGCCACGATTAGGGAACTCTGCTCTAAATGGTTCATATCCAGTGAGTATGTCCAATTGAACAAAAAAAATTGGTTCAAAAATTTGAACCAAATTGAACAAAAATAAAAAAAACCTCCTACCCAATAGCATACTTTGATAATGCTGTAGTGTCAATTCACTGAGCCTCAAAGCAGGAAAAACAGTGCAAATCATGACAATTGATAATGGTAGTGTCAACATTCAAATCTATATTTATATTGTTCAATCAGGATTCCACTAGTTCAGTTTAATTCTATACAAACTGTACTTCGAAAAAGAGGACAACTGGAGCAATTTTGGAGGAATAATTTACATGAAAGTTTTGCTCGGAAGTACCATCCTTGCTTTCCATCTGATATTCTTTTGTCCATAGGAACAGCAAAGGAAAAGCTTCATAATTACATGAATGTGAGTATATTTGTAGAAAACAGAATGAAAAGAACAGCCTGGGACAGTTCTGGGTCAATCAGTAAGCAAAATAAGCAGAGAGCTAGAGCACCAGGGGGAAGGGAGGCACACAGAGTTTTCCTCTTTAACTGTTGTGCTCTGATACACTATTTTTTTGTAACTCATTATCTATAATGCTCCACTTTAATCTGCATTGTATAAAAATAACTTTTTTTGGCATGCTGAAAGACTAAAATTTAAAAGTTTAGTTTGAAGGTGTCATCAGCTATTACATTTGCTTCCATGCCATGGAGTGAGAGTTTTCCTTCCATTGTTGGGCTGTATTGAGAGGAATGGAAACTTCTCCTGGAACAGCCATTAATTGTCCTCTTTAATGAGACTTTTTGCCTAGACTAATGATGGTGAACCTTTTTTTCCTCAGCTGTCAAAAGCATATGCGTGTGTGTTCCCACACCCATAATTCAATGTCTCGGAAGAGCAAACACAGCTTCCCCTGCCCTGCCTGGAGGTCCTCTGGAGGCTGAAAATGGCCCATTTCCTGACTTCCGGTGGGCCTAGTAGGCCCATTTTTAAATCCGCCCCAGGCTCCAAAGGCTTCCCTATAGCCTGGGGAGAGCAAAAATGCACTCCCTCGCCTCCCCACAGGACCTCCAGAAGCTGAAAACACCCTCCTAGAGCCTTCATGTTCTCCAAAAATCAGTGCTGGAGCTAAGATAGGGCAATAGCTCATGTGCTGGCAGATATGGCTCCGTGTGCCACTTCTGGCAGACATGCATAGGTTCACCATCATTGGCCTAGACCAATGTATTATGCAAAATGGGATTTACCAATTGAAGCAATGAAAATACCAAGCAGATACTTCTGACACTTAAACTCACTAATATTGTTGGCATATACGATCAAGTCATAATCTAATAGATGCCAGTGACCTATTTTATTTCCTAAAAATAGATTGTGAGCTCTGGGTTGATATGGAAAGTGGACTGATACAGAGTGGACTCCTGATAAACCTCTGAAGGCAACAGTGTCTCTTAACAGCTCAGGTTCAATGGCTACTTTTTTTCAATCAACTTCAGGGTTATTTTCAATCTTTACAAAAAATAAAATTGCTGGCAGAGTTCATGTAGAGCTTTGGAATGATATCTTACTGGTATACTGATGACACCCATGGGCTGTATGAAAACAAATGATCTAAACATTTGCTCTTTGACCCCTCCACAATAGCTTTGCTAGTGACCGCAGAGAGTGTATTTGCACTGTGCCTTATCTAACCATTCCTGAGTTGCTAGACTTGGCAAATTTTCCAGTGCTGATTTGCTAGTATAAAGTACTTCAAGTTGGGCAATCATTGAGAAATGTCTAAAGCTGGGAGAGGGGCATAGCCAAATGCCGTGGCGACTTGGGGAATCCAAATACCAATGCCGCTTGGAGGACCTGGTTCATTCGGAACCAGGTTGGAACCACCTTGGAGGGATGATGAAGAAAACAGACACCATCAGATTTCCCAGGAATCAAAATCCATGCCCATCTTTTGGGGACCCAGACCTTCATTAAATTCGTTGTGACTATTTAAAAACTTTGGAAAGAAGATGAAATAAGGATACTTTTTTTGGATAGAATTGATTTTAAATCCATATGAATACTGGAATAGTGAAACAAATTTGGAGAGCACTGGTTGGAGGCCTTAATATTTTAATAGACATCTACTGGTTGGAGGCCTTAATATTTTAATAGACTTCTTGACAGCTGTTGGCCTTGAATAAAAACATAACTTTGATATTTGCAAAATACAGCTTGTGCAGGGAAGGGAAATATAACAACCCAAATCCAAATGTGCATTGATTTCCTGAAAATATATTTGATGTTGAACAATTCCCATTAAGGGAAGGGTTTTTGTTACTTCCTCCTATACTTCCTGGATGTCCCCCCACTTAACGATTGGAAAACAAATAGAGTTAAATATGGAAATGAAATAATTAGCAAAAATCTACTCCATTTATCTTGTTATTATAGTATTATCTGTGCTATTAGTATGCCTGACTTCAGACTTATAGGTTCTATTAAGTTTTTTTATCAGGCTCACAGAGTCCATTAATTTCAGCTAGAAGCCAGTTAGAGAGCAGAGGGCACAATGGAGCTAATGGCTTTTTAAAACCCCAAACTTGTCCCCCAGGTTTACGAAATAATAATTCTAAAGTTGAAATTAGAATTATAGATTCCCATCCAAATTTTCAAGATAATTAATAGGATATGCCTAAGACTTTGATCAAGAGCAACTCATTTTCATGTTTAAGAGGTGAGTATTGTTGTGAGTGGTCCACGGCAGCTCAGTTAGTCACAGATTCTAAGGAGGATGAACTGGGCCCATCTTGGTGCCCTAGGCCAGTGTTCTTAACTGAGTCAGATAGTGAGAGTGAGGGAGGGTTGGAACCTGAGGAGCCTGAGGAACCTCGAGAGACTGTAGAAACCCCAATGAAGGTAACATCTGAGTCAGAGGAGGAAGGGGACATGGGAGAGAAGTCCTAGATGCCTGGGTTATGTTCTGTCAGGCTCTCTGATAGGAGCCTCCCGAAAATTCAAGGATACAAATTTCAGACACACACACGTTTGAAAATTCAAAACAATGTTCTTTATCACAAAAGTCCAAATAAACTAAGCACTCTTTTTGTATTGCAAAGAGCACGCTTCCCAAAACAACCAGATAGTCTGTACAATTTCCCTTAAGCAGTCATTAAGTACTTAGCCAGCAGCTGTGGACACCGTTCCCTGTAAGCTGTGCACGTGCACGCGCGCTCCAAAATACCACCCCGCGCACCCTTTTCCTTGGGCGCGCGCTCCCCATCCCCCTGCCAGCCTGCAGGGGGGGGGGCGGGCGGGGAGGCGTGGGCAGAAGGGAGCCGCGGCCGCCCCTGCCTCTCCATGGTGCCTCCGGCCCCCTCACGCTCCTGGCCTCTCGGCCCTGCCCTCCGCCCGCCCGATCCGCCTCTCTTTCTCCTCCGCTGCAAGAGAGGCGGGGCAGGCGTTCTCCGGAGGCTGACGAAAGTGATTTACAATGTCGGGTGCGCAGACCGGCGCACGCTCTCCCCATCCCCCTGCCAGCCCGCCCGGAATATTCAAAGTAAGAGCGAAGGGTTTTCTTATTTTGAATGTTCCGGGCAGGCTGGCAGGGAGATGGGGAGAGTGCGCGACGGCCCACGCGCCTGACATTGTAAATCACTTTCGCCAGCCTCCGGAGAACGAGAGTGAGAGCGACATAGCAAGAAAGAGAGAAAGTGAGAAAGAGAGAGAGAGAAAGAGGGGGGAGAGAAAGATAGCAAGAGAGAGGGAATGAGAGAGAGAAAGAGTGAGAGAAAGAAAACAAGAGAGGGAAAGTGAGAAAAAGAGAGCAAGAGGGGGAGAGATAGAGAAAGAGAGAGAAGGAAAGAAAGAAAGAAAGATGAGAGAGGAAGGAAGAGAGTGAGAGAGAGGAAGAAAGAGAGAGAAGAGTTGAAGGAAGAGAGAGATAAATGATAAAAAAAGGGGAGAAAAAAAAGAGAAATGAGAAAATGATTGAGGCAGAGAATGACAGGAAAGAGAGAGAAACAGAGAGAGAAGTGACTCTTGATTTAAAGCATATGTTAAAAGCACTTAAATAATAACAGAGAAAAAACCCAGCCCTCACCTGTTTTTATTAATAGTTTTGCTGGTTGTTTTAGTTTTAATAGTAATGGATTTTGTTTTTTTTATTATTAATTTCTTTTAATAAAAAAGAAAATATCTATCTATCTATCTATCTATCTATCTATCTATCTATCTATCTATCTATCTATCTATCCTTCTATGCCGCCCAGTCCCAAAGGGACTGTCGCTCAGACACTATACTTTTCCGCCCACACTGGAAAAAAATTAGAGGAAACATTGGCTGTGGAGTAACTTCACACCCCTTCTTCTTCCAACGAAGGGAGACACACACACGCTGCTCTGCTTTGGTTTCAAAGGAGTGAAAAAGCAACAAAGTCTAGCACACAAGATTCCTGACGAAACTGCAACAGATATTCTTCCACAATAGTCAAATCTGGCTGCTGCTATTTATATTTATAGCAGCATCCCTAATTACTGGAGCTCCACCCAAACACAGGTGGCCTTCCCTATTTCCTGTAATATGTTCTTACTTGGTCTCTTCTACACATAATTCTGCACTTGCGTGGGTCTAACATGTCATAATCTGAAGCTATAGGAAATAAGGAAGATTGACTGCCTTGGCTGTGTGCCAAGCCCTCCTCTGCCAAATCACTCCCACCTTCTTCTTCGTCCGAGGAACCTAAACTCTGATCTGATTCTGTCGGCAATAACACAGGCCTGTGACATGTTGAATTTTCCCCTGCATCCACCTCCCCATTCCCTGGGGCAGGAGCTGGGCCAGAGCCAACCACAACAGGTTAGAAGATCACGAAGCAGACAGGAATATCTTTATGGGAAAAAGTTCAGAAAATGAGTCTATGAAAGAAAGTCTAGGAAACAGTTAACCACACCCAAACAGGATATAAAGGAAGATTTCTGGGTAAAGGAGTGTGGTGTTTCAACATTCGTAATGGTGGCAGGCCTAGATTTGGGGTTCCAGAAATGCCACGCTGGTAACCTGCTATTATGCTTCTAAATTCATCAGGCAGAGATGCAGCTATGTAAGGAAAACCTGGAGAATCGTGTGTGTATGTGTGACCAAGAATATATATGTTAATGAGGAATGTGATAATTAGCTTTGACTCTTGGTGGCTGCCTAAATTTATCTCTTATCCAATAAAACCTGGAAAGCTGCCAAAATGGATCGAAATGCATGAGTTTGCTTGTATAAACCCTATTTTTTAATATAAAAGTGTGTTATTTGAAATGTCAGCTTCTGGATTCTCTCTTTGTTCCGATCCAGATAGGACAAAGCAAAGTCCGGGCTGAAGCCTTGGAACTGAAAGGGTTTAGAGCAAGTTGGAATTTGGTAGGTGACTAATTACTGAATGATGGATGCCTTTTTTCCCCTAGGCCCAATACTATGGAGAAGTGAGCATTGGCACCCCTCCACAGAAATTCTCTGTGATATTTGACACCGGATCTGCTGATTGTTGGGTACCCTCAATATATTGCATGAGTGATGCTTGTTGTAAGAAATATTTAATATCATTAAGAACTTAAATAAAATCAACAAAGAAAAGTTAAAATTTTGTCATACAGAAAAATAGGGGAAAGAATAGTTAATTCATGACTTCATCTAATGCAAAGTTCTCTCATAGATATGGAATCCCTTTGAGATTTCTTCTCTGCTGATATCTCCCATTTATGTCGGTTAGATAATACAACTCTTCAAAAATTGTGTCATTTTAGAGTTGTCACATTTTTAAAATGAACATTATTTTGATTTTTCTATTTTTATTGATACAGTATTTTATTTTTCTGTCGTTTCTTTTAGAATTTGTGGATTTATTATTCATATTTTGATTTAAACTGTTTTAATGAGGAGGAAAGTCTGTATAGAATAGAATAGAATAGAATAGAATTTTTATTGGCCAAGTGTGATTGGACACACAAGGAATTTGTCTTGGTGCATATGCTCTCAGCGTACATAAAATAAAATACACTTTTGTCAAGAATCATGTGGTACAACACTTAATGATTGTCATAGGGGTCAAATAAGCAACGAGGAAGCAATATTAATAAAAGTCTTAGGATATAAGCAACAAGTTACAGTCATACAGTCAACATGGGAGGAAATGGGTGATACGAATGATGAGAAAAACTAGTAGAATACAAGTGCAGATTTAGTAGAAAATCTGACAGTGTTGAGGGAATTATTTGTTTAGTAGAGTGATGGCGTTCGGAAAAAAAACCTGTTCTTGTGTCTAGTTGTATAGAACTAAAATAATAAGGAATAGTAGGATGCTTAAGCTGAAAGAGATCTAACATACCCAATTCCTTCACCTTAAATAATCACGATACATCTAAGTAAAGATGTTCATATCCACAACAGTATTTTCTGCATCTTTAAATTTGAAGCTAATTTTTGTTCAAGTGATTATTCTGCCCTACTAGGGCAATTTCCTATAGCCATATAGTATACTTTGAATAGCTCAACATTCAGATCCAAATATTAGCTTTGTTGAGGCTGCACCATAATATGTATCTCTCTGAAGAAAGAAGAAGGCAATATTATTTTCTAACATATAAGAAACTGAATATAGCAATAGTATTTAGACTTATATAACTGCTTCATAGTGCTTTTATAGCCCTCTCTAAGCAGTTTATAGAGTCAGCATATTGCCCCCAACAATTTGGGTCCTCATTTTGCCCACCTTAGAAGGATGGAGGTCTGAGACAACCTTGAGCCAGTGAGATTTGAACTGCCAATCTGCAGCTAGCTCTCAGCTCAAGTAACCTGCACTACTGCACTCTAACCACTGTGCCACTTTGGCTCATATTTCATGGAATAGACTTCATAGATCCTCCAGTTCTGCCAGTTCAATTTGTTCTTAGGCTCTGTCACATAAAGTAGCTGTCTCTGGAATGGGCCAACTCGCTGCGGGACAATTTATCAATTCAATTTAATTATTCAAAATAAACACATTTTTGTCATTCACATTTCATTTTGTCCCTCCATTTGCATCCTTTGTTTAATTATTCTATTCTACCTAATTGCTGTAGTGAATTGGTCATGAAGGGTTGACCGTGATGGATTGTCATTGATCCGCTGCTTTATTTACCTGAATTAAAGAGTTGCTGCTTTTTCTGCCAAATAATTTAACCCTGATACTTTAATCCCATGTTTTTCTTTTGCTGAAAAAATACTTTAAAAATGAATCCCACTTTCCAGAAGAAGTAATGGGTTAAGAGCAAATTTTATTTTTACAGCAAAGCACAACAAATTTGAGTCATTTCTGTCACATTCCTATCAACATGGAGGGCGACAATTTTCTCTACGGTATGGTACTGGGCACCTCATGGGCATTTTTTCCGAAGATGTGGTCCAGGTGAGAGAACTGCTGTTATCTTCAAGGGTTTTATGTTTTCTGAGAATGTGTATATTACTAGAATTAAAAATAAATTGCTGGAGATAAATGAGACCAATTCTCTTTTAAAAAGAATTCAACTAATATAGGAACCCTCTTGTTAGGGGAGCTAGGAATAATAATACCCTAAGGAAACAATTGGGAGCCTGTTTCGTATAGTGGTTAATGTTTTGATTTTGGCCTAGAAATCAGGAAACCATTATTTTTGGTCCCATTTTAGGCATGAGAAACTGGCTTGGTATCTTTGGACCAGTCACTCTTTCCCAGCCCAATGAGCTATTGTGAGGTTGCTGTGAGGAAAATAGGAGAAAAAAGGAGTGATGGTATGCTTTTAGCAAAGAAATATAGATGAAAAAGGTGGAATAAAAATCTAAATAAAATAACATTTCCCTTGAAATGGCTCCTACTATGTGTAGCCATAATATCTTTTCCGTACTGTTTTTCTTTTACAATCAATGAACAGATTAGCAACATTTCCATCAAGGCGCAAGAGTTTGGTGAATCTCTCTTGGAGCCAGGCAACACCTTTGTCTCTGCACATTTTGATGGGGTGTTGGGCTTGGCATACCCTAACTTGTCAGTGGTGGATGCAGTTCCAGTATTTGACAATATGATGAAGCAGAATTTGGTTGAAGAGCCTGTGTTTTCCTTCTTTCTGAACAGGTCAGTATTTGCACGTGAAAGGAAGGGCGAACATTAATATATACAAATGGAGGAGAAATACATGCATCAGTTGATCAATAGCTATTCAAGAGTTATTTAATTCTCATGCCATTGCCTTTTGGGGGGACTAGTCCAGTTCTATGTCAAAAGAATAATACATGTACAGGAAGATGATTGGTTCATCTATTTCTCCATTATATATTTTGGGAAACACTATTCACAGCTCTTAGATAAATACAATTGGAAAACTTGTTTTGCAGCCAATGTGGTTTCCTTCTCTCAAAATAAACCACCAAAATAAATCACAACACGATTACATGTTAACTTTCGGTCCATCTGTTTGATCAAAGCTCTGATTTTTTAAACTAAGAAAATCCATTTTTCTATGAACAACTTTTTATAAGAATAGATTATTATAAGTCCTATAACTATATTCATTCATTCATTCATTCATTCATTCATTCATTCATTCATTCATTCATTCATTCATTCAATTTTTATGCCGCCCTTCCCCTTAGACTCATGACAGCTTACAACATGTTAGCAATAGCACTTTTTAACCAAGCCAGCATATTGCCCCCACAATCTGGGTCCTCATTTTACCCACCTCAGAAGATTGGAAGGCTGAGTCAACCTTAAGCCGGTGATGAGATTTGAACCGCTGACCTACAGATTTACAGTCAGCTTCAATGGCCTGCAGTATAGCACTCTACCTGCTGCCCCACCCTGGCTCATTTTTTCATATTTTCATTTTCATATTTTCCTATTTATACCTGAATACAGCTTTCCAATTATCTGTATTATAGATGTTTCCCAATATGCATGAATCTTCCCCAAATATGTACCATCTATATACAGTTATGAGCTGAGAAATACTTTGAGGTAGATTTTAATAACTAATAATTCATGCTACAATAGCTTCCATTTCTTTATCATCCCTAATTTATTTCAAATATGTCTCTGAGTCCCAGTTGTGTTCTCATTCAGTTTAACAGCTACATCTTTTGTTCATCAGCATAATGTATTTAATCTTTTTAGAGATGGCACTAACGATGGGGGTGAATTGATATTTGGAGGCATAGACCATTCACTCTACCATGGACCCATATATTGGATTCCTGTCAGTCGGAAAATGTACTGGCAGATTCCTCTTGAAAAGTAAGTTTGCTGGAACAGAAAGCAGATGAACCACAAACAATCCATAAATATTATGCTTATGTTTCAGTATGAGAAGCTTGCACTTAATAACAAGCTGGATGCCTATCACAGTCCAGTATATATGAGCTCAGGAAGATTTTTTTAAATGAAAAGATTCCTTTTTTACCAATATATTATGATGGCAACTGTAAACAGTCATAAGCTTGGTATAGATCAAGACCAGGAATTCACTAAATAGAGACTACCGTAATCCAAGGCAAGACAACAGACACAGTGAGGTAGAATCCAGAGTTTATGGCATAATCCCAAAACAGAGTTGAGGCCTGGAAAAAAAATTTCAGCATCAGGAAAGGACAATACACCAGCTTATTTTTTGTAAGATGCCCAGAGTCACTGAGAGTGAGCAGGTAGCCATGTAAATTTTCTAAATAAATCACTGAATAAAATACAGAGCTGCCATAGCTGAGCTCTCAGAATTGGCTCTTCCATTGTCCGGTTTCCTGCCAAGTCTCTCCAATCTATGGATTGGTTTCCTCTGTGGCTGAATCTTTATCACTCTACTTAGGACTGGGGACTGGGCCCTGAGAGTCTGAGGAGCTGTGAACACAGAGCATATTTAATTTAACTAAATATAATTAGTTAATACATAATATAATTGAACATATAGCATAATTTTATTTTAATATGTTCATCAATAGAAACTTTTTCAAAAGAAGAGGCACATAGAAAGTATGAGCAAGATGTTTTCTTCATATTTTTGTTTTGCTGGTGTTAAAATAAATTAGACATTTGTGTGGTAAAAAGTAAAAGTTTCTCTCTCAGCCAGCCATGTCTGATTCTGGGACATGGTGTCCATTTCCATTTCATGGCCGAGGGAGCCAGCGTTGTCCAATGACAGTTTCTGTGGACATGTAGCCAGCATGGCTATATGTGAAAGATGCACAGAATACTGTTACCTTCCCACTGAAGTGGTGTCTTTTAATCTACTTGCTCTCAAACTGCTAAATGGGCAGATATTTGCATGGGTAAGAGCAGGGATGTCAAACTCATGTCAACATGTTGTCATCAAGTGACGTATCATGACTTTCCTTCCTTTGCTAAAACATGGGTGGGCATGGCCAAGGCATGATGCATTCAGCCCCTGGTCCAAATATTTGACACCTTCGGGTTAGAGGATAATTCAATACATATTTACTGAAGCATAAATCTTACCACCAGATTTTGAAACAGGCAAGTATGAGATTGCAGCCTTACTTTCTCTTGACAATACGGAATGTAAACATCCAAATGATATTAATGTACAGATGTAATGTGTGTGTGTGTGTGTGTAATGCAGAGAAAGAGAAAAGATTTGAGATTGACTTTTCCAAATGTACCTATTTAATTTTGGTTTTTTTTGTATTAATGTCTGCCAATTACTTTTAGTCTGTTTCTTGATTATTGATGTTTGCTTCCCCCCCCCCCCCCCATCCCTTTATGCTTTCCATATCCAATAATGCAGTGTGAAAATCCAGGGACAGATTGTAGCATGTAAAAATGGCTGTGAAGCAATCGTAGATTCAGGAACCTCTCTTATTACTGGTCCATTACTAGATATTAAAAAACTACAAGCAAAAATTGGAGCTGCACCTAGTTCTTCTGGAGAGGTAAATAAAATTGTGGGCTGGAAAGGATAAAAATTATTGATATCACAGTGACAAAAATGTATTAAGAGAGTGAAGACCTCTCAAAGTAAGAGTTATACTAAAGTGTAAATATTGTTTTTGTGAAATGTAAAATTAAGAATGAAGGGTTTTTTAATAATCCTTTAATCCTAGGCCTATATTTAATATATCTGAAACCAGCACAGAAGCTGTTGGAAATGGAAGAGACTGAAATTTTAAAGAGAAAATTTGGCATTTATTTACTGTTTATCCACTTTATTTGGAGCTAATGTTCTACCATGGATATTGATATGGAAGAATTAAAATGGGAAAGGTACTGAATTGAAGATGCTTGGATGAACTGGTCATGTTTTTTTTAATTCTAGGTAGTAGAATAACATTTGGATGACCACTTGATGATATTTCTATGTTTATCTGGATTCTTCAGTTCAAAAATTGAGTCTTCTTCTTTAATGAGGCTGCAAGAGAACCCAAAAAAATCAAACCAGATTCTCCCTTTTATCCATCATGTCTCTGATCCAATCCATCACTTTGGAGATCTGATTGGCTCAAAGGGCAGCAGACCAATGGTGAAAGCGAAGAATAAATTAAAGGGTTAATGAGAAAGAGGCTAGTTGCTGCTTCATGGCACAGTCCTGCCCAGGGGCATGTCATTGTTTGGCCACTTTAAAACATGGCTTTAATCACTTTTTCAAAAGAATTTTAAATTAGACTGACTTTACATTTAATAAATGTGAACGGGGAACAAAGTGTGAGTGAATTTTAAGCAGCCACTTCCTATTGGTGAGCTCTTAGTTTGGCTACTTCATGTGGTTCATGTGCGAACTGGTTGTTAACATATGTGCAGCCCACCTCTGGATAGATCTATCCAACCTTGACACTTCCTTGTGCTCATCATGTTGCCCGCCCACCTGTGCCAGAGGGAAAGCAATTTGGGAAATTACATTCTTATGATAAATATTGCCTCTTTACTAGTTCCAATATATCCTCATGCTGCTTTTAATAAGCCACTATATCAATTCTTTGGCTTATATTGTGGAAGGTTGATCTAATATTTGCCGTTTTACTTAATTGTTAAACATGAATCTTCCATATTCAAATGCAATGGATGATTAGATGTCAGGAATTATCAGGAACAAGTCAGTGTAAATGGTGAACAAAATTTTAGATCAAGGAATGCTTTGATTTGTGTTACAGTTTCTTGTGGACTGCAGGAGACTATCTAGTCTGCCCTCAATAAGCTTTACCATTGGGCAGAAAGAATTCACATTAACACCAAACCAATATATAATTAAGGTATGTATCCAAGCTTTAATAATGGTAGCTTAATTATCACTTAATAATTTTTAATATAAATAATGCTGTACTTCAATGTTAGATGTCCTAGACATAGATCTTTTAAACATATTTTATTAGAGTCTACTAATATAGCTGTAATGTTTATATTGCTAGTCCGTGTATAATATACCATATGCTAAATAAATAAATCATGTATATATTTTCTAGCATCACACAATAGGCATACACGCAGATTTTCATACACATGATTTTTGACATATTATTATTTTGGAAGGGTCTAGCAATCAGCTCAAATAACTTTTTAATATATTGCTCCTTATCTTCCATGTATCACTTCCTGTTGCAGACCGAATATGCTGCTTTAGGACTATTTTCCCCTTTAGTAAATACATTTTCTCATTTGATGATGAGACTGTACACAAGATGAAGTTAATATATCTGGAGGTAACCATCCTTGAGTAGGTGATAAAAAAAAATTGGAGCAAATGGATCCTTTTACCCTCAGTCTAAAGAAGAGGCCTCCTGTTCTAGCTGTCTAGTCCAATTGCCCGAAGACTTGAGCAGCAGGATTTCTATTAATCTATTCTATTCATATGTGATTATGGATTGATAATTACTGTAGTTTTGGAGTATAAGACGCACCGGTATATAAGACGCACCTAGATTTTAGAGTTGGAAAACAAAGAAAAAAGTATTCTGAACCAAATGGTATACTAATATATTATTTAATAAAATACCAGTGTAGCAGAATACTTTTTACAAACTTGTATACATTTTACAACCATGTACACTTTTTACAAACTTCAAACTTGACAGCTTTAAGATTTGTGGACTTCAACTCCCAGAATTCCTCCTCCAGTCATGCTAGATCAGGAATGGGAGTTGAAGTCCACAAATCTTAAACTTGCCAGTTTTTAAGACCCTTGTACCCCTAATCCCTAACCCAGGAGTCTTCCAACCTGACAGCTTTAAGACAAGTTGACTTCAACTCCCAGAATTTCTCTTTCAGTCATGCTAGATGGGCTAATAAGAAGGCAAAAACATCTCTATTTTTGCAAAATCTTGGCCATTTTTTGCCTGCTTTTTCACAAAAATGGGATGGGCAAAGGATCTGGGAAGCCTGCAAGGAGCTGAAAAATGGGCCATTTTGCCTTACCCCAGTCCCCAGGAGCTCAATTTTCATTGATTGAGTTTGGCTTTCCCCCGTTTTCTTTCATTTCCTTTTTGCATAAAAATGCAACAAAATTTATAGAAGTTTCAGTGGATATTTTTGCAAAGCCCCCCCCCCCAATTTTGTCTAGTGTGCTAAGATTGAGTTCCAGTCCCATCTTAATCATAAAACAAGGTGGGTGACCTGGGGCAAGTTATTCTCTCTCAGTCTTAGGACGGTGGAAATAGCAAGCCACTTCTAAAAGCCTTGCCAAGAAAACTGTAGGGACTAGTCCAGGCAAGCCATCAGGAGTCAAGATCATTTAAAGGCAGAACAAAAGACAGAAAAAAGGAAAAAAATGAAGGAGGAAGGAAGGAACGAAGGAACGAAGGAGAGAAGGGAGTCCATATGCATATTGTACAAATATTGAATTAAAATGAACAAGTTTTCAAAATTGTTGATGAACTGTATTTTAAAGTAAAAAAAGATGAATTTTGAATATGAATAAGTTTTTTTATGTACTGTATTAGTTCAAAAATGCAAAATTATAGATAATTTGTATTCTAATATCCCCAATCCTACAAGGTAATGATACACTACTATCTCTTCTCCTAAATATCCACTCTCTTCTTAATAATTTCATAACATTTAGTTAAAAGGGACAGCAAACATTCTCATCACTACAGTCCTCTATTTCAGGTCTAGTACATGCTACATAATGGCAGTCTTTGTTTCTTTCTTTTTTTAATAGAAAGTTTTATTGATTATAAAGAAGAAAACAAACAAACAAACAAAACACATAAGACATAACAAAACATTTAAATGAGCATTTCCAAAATGTAAACTAGGTGGTACACATCACAAGAGTAAAAACTTAATGCTATGACTATAAAAAGTGATTTTCATGAATATATCGAGTTGATATACTGTATATTAATTTATCACTAAGTAGGGATAACATATATAAGTTGAGATTAACATAATTTACATTTTCATTCTTATTTTGCGTATATTTGGAACTTATATAGTCAAATTTAACCTCTATAGAATTGTAATACCATCCAAAGATCTTTACTATTGATTTGTCAACTATATTGTTGACCGCTAAGTTGCAATTTTAAATATTTAGTTCAGATTATTTATAGCCGTTTTAGTTTATAATATTCCTAAAAGTTTTTGGATAGCCATCTATCGATAGGTTCACAGTTTCTCTTGTATATAATATTTCAGATTTGTCTCTTTTGGAATATTTCTAAGAAAGGTGAAAGAGAACTTGTCAGTTTTAATTAATTTTTGTTTGGAATATTTATAATGTTTCAGCCAATTATACCAACGATCCAGGGCTGGGTAGAAGTCTGATGTGTCTCTATCTTGCAGTTCAAAGGTCTTTTTTTTTTAGTTCTGCACATTCATGTATTTTATTTATGAGGTGTAAATTAGATGGGGTATTATTTTCCTTCCAGTATTGGGCATATAGTATTCTGTATTTTTGTTTACATATTCCTAGCAAGAACATTTCAGGTTTTAAGTGAATGGTTTGTTTTGTGATTTGTTCTAGATATAGTTTAATTTTCCTCCAGTATTTTTTTACTATTGGACATGTCCACCAGCAATGATAGTACGTTCCAATTGTTTTTTTTATATTTCCAACAAAGAGGTGAGATATTGGGGAACATCTTTGCTATATGTGCTGTGGGAAGGTGCCAAAGGTAAACCATTTTATAAAGATTTTCTTTGTACGGAATTTCCAATGTAAGTTTATAGTTTAAGTTCCAGAGTTTCTCCCATTCGTTTAAGTATATGGGGTAACTGAAATTTTGGGCCCATGCTATCATTGATGGTTTAACTTGCTCCTTTACTATTAGTTGTTTAAGAAGTAAACTGTACATTTTAGATATAAAATTTGTTTCTCTTTGGCAGGAAAATAGCGGATATGAGGCCTTGTGTTTCAGTGGTTTCCAGTCGCTAGATCTCATCTCTAATGAAGGACCATTGTGGATTCTAGGAGATCTATTTATGTCTGGTTTTTACACTGTTTTTGATCGTGGACATGATAGAGTTGGCTTTGCTAAACCATCTCGTAAAAGAAGAAGTCATCAACAGAAGTAGTAAAACAGCATAGATAGAGATAATATTGATAATTTTGCCTTTCAAGAATTGTTTTTGATTTGTGGAGAGAATGGGGAGAAGAGGGATCGTGGTTAAAAAGGATTTAACCATGATCCTTCTGTGGTCATAATGGAGGTGTAGCAACTTTTTCCAACCTATTGATTGTCAGATGTGGCAGGGCTAACAGGATGCCTGATTGGAGATCTATTTATGATTGAAACCCAAAACCTATTAGGTAGCCATATTAGAAATAAGCTGAATAAAGTCTTCAAAAATTGTAGAGCTGAGCCATTTGGCTTACCTATTTTACATTTACTTGGATCATGATGTATGCTCATTTTTGTTTGCAAAGGATGCTCAGCTTTCAATCCTATATACTGTATACTTAGATGAGAAAAGACTTCACTGAAACAAACTTTTGTTCTAAGGCAAAAGTTATTATTATTCTGCTGGTTAAATTATTCCTACACAACTGGTAACTGAAAAGTTATTTATCTGCAGTAATTATGTTTCTTATATTACAGTTGCCGTAAAACAGAGGTAGGGAACGATGGCTGGCTTAATAATTCTGGGAGTTGAAGTCATAAAAGGGCCATCATTCCCCACCCCAAGTGAAGGGAATTTGTCTGATAGGCCTGATTTGGCCCATGGAATTTCTTTACCTGTTTTGCTAGATTCTTTTCAATTTCCCACTTCATTGCCGACAAAGAAGGCAGATCTTTTTTTCACTGCAGACTCAGGCTTTAGTATAATTAGTTAGCTGGGTCTGTGGCTGGATAAGATTCCATGTCTGCCATGAAGATAGGCAAGAGACTGCTTATCCAATACATATTTACAAATTACATGTGTGTTTGTTTCATTAAAATCAGAGACGCTTACTTTTTCTTGAAGTTAACTTGTTCTAAAATTAAAATATTGTAGTTAAGAAGGCTTAAAGGTAGATTTTCAGATATAGAATTGCTGAAACTGATATAAGATTTATTCCTCAGAATCCTACAGCCCAAATCAGCCACTTTCATAATTGTTCATAAGCCAGATGTGTTCAAAGCTATAAATTCTCTTTAAACCCCCCCCCCCCCCCCGTTTAATCTGTTCTGGACTTTCAGATATACAAATAAAGTTGAGCAAGCAAATAACCTTCCGAAGTTCCGAGTCATTCTGTTTCAAGTTAATTTGACCTTTTCACCAGAAAACTGAAGTCCTGCTTAGCACTGAATTGTGGATTCTCTTCTGATGTTGGCAGCTGAATTCCAATAATTCTTTCAGGCAGCAGAATTAAACCAGTCCCTTTTTGCTGATGAGCCCTGAAGATAATAGTGAAATTTCCTTTATGCTTTTCTCTCATTAAATGACTATCTTATACCCCGCCCTTCAATATGAAAAGATAAATGAAGTTATGACACACATTTTTGAGAGGTCATTACAACTTCTCCTACAAGCAATTTTATTGATGTTTTGGCAGTATGCCAAGATTTTAAAAAGTCATTGCTACATTTATCTCTTTTCATATTAAGGACACAGAAATGGAATTCTGAACTTTAATCACAAGAGTTTTATAAGAAACAGGATATTCTCCAGGAATTTCTCAAAGCAACAGTGGAAAGAATGTAAACATGCACATTGCCTTTCTCTAAGAAAAGGAAGGCCAAAATATTTTTATGTAGGGGAAGAACTTCAAGCAACTATGGATATGAATTCTGTACTCCTTGTGCACCTGTTTTATGGTCATGGAGCTTCTATTACAAAGACTCTAGTTTTTAGTCTTATTTGTATACATCACTAGAAATGACTGTCATATCTGTCTTGAGGGAATTTTTAAAATTATGATTTGTTTCTATAATTCAGAGCATTTCAGGCGCCCTATTCTGAGCATCTTTACTTATGTAGAAGTCAAAATTCAAGTTGTCATGCCTTTATTTGAGTGCTATCTAGCAGGGATGAGTTTCAGAGACATCTTCACTAATCTTCACTAATAAATATTCAGAATTTACTGACAAATGAACTAGGCTGTTACAAAGAGAAAGAATGCCAGTTTCTTGAAGTTTGGTTATTCCCCTCTCTTTCCTACTCCTTTTAATATTTACTCCATTGTATCTTAATCTTATTTAATTTGTATTTACTTATGTCTGAAATGAAAGGTAAGTTCAAACATTTTAAAATTGTTTTTATCAAAATACACAGTAGGATAGACAGTATGCAAGCTTTGTTTCTCCAAGGGAAATTAACATTCTATATGCCAAAAAGTTTATAACAAAACTATGAGTCCATAGCACTCTGTTTGTCAAAGGTTATCTTTAGTGGAGTCATTGTTAAACTCAGCTATATGAAGAATATCAGTTTCTTTAGTATCTGGTTGCTCTAATAAGTAACATATGTCAAATGTATTTGGAGAAATAGGACTAGGTGTAGGTGTGCTATCTGGACTTTTTCCAGAGGAAGTTGCCAATTCTTTGGTACTGAGCACTTCATGTTGAGCAAGAACATCTGGAAATCTCCATCTTTGAGTATCTGCCATATTGACAGTTGATATTTGAGACGAGGGTGATTTATTTCCTTTTGGCATACCCAAAGATGGAACTTGTTGCTTGGATTCCATATGAGGAGGTTCTTTTTCTGAAGGTGTTATCAACAAATCTGCATTACTATTGAGTTTTCCACAATGAGTCAACACAATTCCTTCAGAATCTGTCTCTGACCCACTTTGACTGCCCAAATCTTTTCCTGTCATGACATGGAAAACCTTGTCTGAATCCAGTCTGGTTTCTTTGCTCTCGGTTTTTACAGTTAGTGAGTCTACTTTGCCAATTCTCTCATCCACTTTGGATTTATTGGAAGTCTCTAGAGCATCATTTTTGCTACTTTCTCGAATAACTCTAAGATCTGTACTTGCATGCATCTTTCCATTCTTATCAGGCCAGTTATGAGTTTTCCTGTCATTTAAAGGGAAGTGTCTCCCTCTAGAGTGCATTTCCAGAAAATTGTCAATATGATGCATTTCATGTGATGGGAAAAAAATTGAGCTTTCACTGGATTGTCGTTGGTAGGTCCTCCTGCTGGGCGAAGGGGAGACTTCTCGGACACTCAGAAAGCGTTTCACTCTTCGCAGCACCGAATGCTGCCTTCTAGCTTTATCATCATCCCGGGGCCAGTTTTCTCCATGGAAGAACTGGCTGTCTGCCAGGCTGCAAGAAAAAAACATGCAACATTAATTTTATGTATTAAGAGTAAATTGGCTCTTTCAGTGTGCAGACCTAGGTCGCAGAAAGCCATCCATTAAATGGAAAGTATATTTGCAGCAGTGGTGGGTTCTTACCGGTATGGTAGGCAACTCTATTCTGGAAGCAGCCGCCAGATTGAGCAATTTCTGCACAACCGCTCCAGTGCCAGTCTATCGGGCAGCACCATCTTTTTTTCCTGAATTTTTTGCCTTATTTGCTTCCTGTGCATGCACCGAAATCATGTGTGTGCGAGCATCCTCTTGTGAGTTTTCGGTGTGCTTTTGTTTCCTGCGCACGCATGGAAACAAAATCACATGAGGGATGTGTGAGCATGCACATGAACACGCACAGGTGTGCCTGAATCAAGAGGATGTGTGTGCAATGCACCAGTTGGATGCATTGATTTGCAGGTATACTTCTTGGCAGAACCTTGACTTTTACCATTGACAAAGGAAAAAACAGTAAAGCTTGAGTAGACTGAACGATCATTCCTGAAGCAGAAGAGGGGGGAGAAATAGGGAATGCAGTAGATTTTCTCTGGAGAGGCATGGCTGGTTGGCTAATAAATGAAACATAGGTCCTAACTTTTTCCAGATTCTATTTTAATTTTATCTATTTTTGCAAACAATTTTTAAAGTAGTGGTATAAATACAAAATTCTGTTCATATTCAATATCCTCCCCCCCAAAAAAATCATGAACAGCCTCTGGTAATTGCATTTCTTCAATCCATGTGAACTTTAACCCCTGACATTTTCAATAATAACTGTATGTTGGCGAATTCTAGATGAAATCCACATATTTGGAGAGCACCCATATTATATTAAACATAGAAACATAGAAACGTAGAAGACTGACAGCAGAAAAAGACCTCATGGTCCATCTAGTCTGCCCTTATACTATTTCCTGTATTTTATCTTAGGATGGATATATGTTTATCCCAGGCATGTTTAAATTCAGTTACTGTGGATTTACCAACCACATCTGCTGGAAGTTTGTTCCAAGGATCTACTACTCTTTCAGTGAAATAATATTTTCTCACGTTGCTTTTGATCTTTCCCCCAACTAACTTCAGATTGTGTCTCCTTGTTCTTGTGTTCACTTTCCTATTAAAAACACTTCCCTCCTGAACCTTATTTAACCCTTTAATATATTTAAATGTTTCGATCATGTCCCCCCCTTTTCCTTCTGTCCTCCAGACTATACAGATTGAGTTCATTAAGTCTTTCCTGATACGTTTTATGCTTAAGACCTTCCACCATTCTTGTAGCCCGTCTTTGGACCCGTTCAATTTTGTCAATATCTTTTTGTAGGTGAGGTCTCCAGAACTGAACACAGTATTCCAAATGTGGTCTCACCAGCGCTCTATATAAGGGGATCACAATCTCCCTCTTCCTGCTTGTTATACCTCTAGCTATGCAGCCAAGCATCCTACTTGCTTTTCCTACTGCCCGACCACACTGCTCACCCATTTTGAGACTGTCAGAAATCACTACCCCTAAATCCTTTTCTTCTGAAGTTTTTGCTAACACAGAACTGCCAATGCAATACTCAGATTGAGGATTCCTTTTCCCCAAGTGCATTATTTTACATATTAAATACATATTAATTTATGAATTATTTTATAGTCAATACTTGATGACTGAAAGTATATTTAGAGAGACTTTTATGACATGCATTTCCAGGTTGATTAATTCAATTCAGATTCCAAATCCCCTTGGTATATCTTTCTGAAATGTTCAGGCGCGCCTGTTGGACTTCACTTGAGAATTCCAAATAGCACTGAAATGTTCCTTTTATTTAAAATAATGGGTAGGCCCCAGGGGGGTGGGCTACTGTCCAAACGGGGGGGAACGCAGTGGGGCAGCGAAAATGGAGCTCCACCTCAGAACACCCAATTTGCACTGAAAGATATTGAAAGAAAATGCAGGGCGTCCTGCATAAGCCACACCCACAGTGTGGTAGTAAAAAGTTTGGTAGCCCTTCACTGGTAGGCCCATCCATTTTATCTCCACAACAAATCTCTGAAACAGACCAGGCTGAGAAAGAAAGAATGGCCAAAATCTACTTTCCTGTCATTTATGTTCACATCACATAATTAAATTAAATTTAAAATACAACTAAAAGCTAAGATCAACCAGAATATAATTCTTAGCTAGGTCAAAGAAAACATTTATTCAAATGATGTGGAACCCCCCCCAATCTTTTATGAGAATGTCCCAAAGTTATCAAAGGTCATTTGAGGTGGAAAATTCCATAGTATTCGTAGTCTTTTCCATAGCTTTTATTACTGAAAAATGTTCCTAATTAACATACTTTCAATGGTAATATGTTAGAGGGAATATAATTTTAGATTACCATGAGAGGTAAGAAAAGGTCCTGTCTGTCTAACTTTATTTTTTTAAAAAAATTTACAAGAAGATACTGTTAAAGATATAATACATTTGTATATGAAAAAGTAGGATAAGACATTGCAGATTTGCATACCCCATTTCAATAGTTGATCCAAGGAAAGATGGAATGCAGGAATCTGCAGCTGCTAATGTATATGGTGGACGAGCTGCAGAATCATTCCAGTAAATATCTTTCTTCATTCTTGGTAAATTCATATGCATTTCATCAACAGCCATTAGTGAAACCTATAAGAATTAAGAATTAGAAGACCTGCCACATTTTAAACATCTCTGCCACATTTTAAACATAAGTCACAATCCAAAGAACCGCACCACACAACCATATCATTTTTATTTAAAGCAGCAGCAGCACTTTTCTGGGCCAAAATCAGAGTTTGAAGTTTGGTAACCATGTAAGAAGAAATGAATCTTTACAGGGCGCTTTTTAGATCTTGGATATTCAGTAAATGAGGGAGACAGTCGTGATATAGCCTTACTGCAATCAGAATGGATAAAATTAGAACAAAAATTAGACAATCTCAGATGGGGATGATCCTGTTGCAAGACCTAAAGCATATTAATAACGAGTCCCATCATGTCATTCTGATAGAAGACATTCCATCTGAGAAGTCTATAGGTCACCAAATCTAATTCACTCCAACTATCAGTGTTCCCTCTAATTTTGTTTTCGGTGTGGGCGAAAAAATATAGTGTCTGAGCGGCAGTTCCTTTGGGACTGGGCGGGATAGATGGATAGATAGATAAATAGATAGATAGATAGATAGATAGATAGAAAGAAAGAAAGAAAGAAAGAAAGAAAAAAATTCTGGGTATCTCTCCCCCTTTTCTCTCTTATTTGTTTGCCATTTCTCCCTCTTCCTCCCTTTTTCTCTCATTCCTTCCCTCTCTCACTTCTCTCTTTTTCCATCCCTGTCTCTTCCCCCCTTCTCTCTCTCTGTCTGTCTGTCTGTCTCTTTCTGTGTGAATTCTTGAACCATTTCCAAAAACAGGTGAGGGCTGGGTTTTTTTTAATTTGTTATTTTAGTTTGCTGAACAGCTCCATTATTGCTTCAAACAACCTTGCCATGAATTGCATCTTACTCTACTGGACAACAGCCAGCAATATATTTTGAATCCATAGTGGTAGTTGTTGTTGTTATTATTATTATTATTAACAACAACAACAACAATAATAATTTATTAGACTTGTATGCCGTCCCTCTCCGGAGACTCATATTGTAGCATTAGTTGCAGTTGCACATTAGAAGACAATGTTTGTAGACCTCTTGATAGTAATGCAAAAAAGTAATCTAACAGGAATTGAAATGTAAATGAAAAAGCACAGAACCAACAGCGAGAAAGTTTTAGCAGCTTACAAAATGAGTACTGTATATGAAAACAACTATAAATAATTTTACTTTAATCTGGAAAATGTTTATAAAGGTGGGAGCAGGTTGCAACACTTGTGCTATTTATTGCTATAAATTGCATAAATGTATGATGTTGCAAGACAGCAAAAAATAGTTATCGGCTGAAGCAAAAGGGTGTTACCTGGAGATTCCTATCTATGCACCAGTTTGTTTCAAAATCATCATCATCTTCACCAAATGGGTTGATAAGTTGCTCAGCAACCTGTGATTAGAGTTGGATATTTTGAGCATAGAGTTACATATTATCCAAAGCTGATTTACAAACACATATAACCATTGCAGATATGAATAATTCTTTGGCAATATCAAGAAGAAATCCACATAGAATAGATACAGTACATTGTATGGTGAGATATTTATGGACATGCCATATTTGTAGCATTAATCCTTGGTTTTTCAAGAGACTATTGCTTTGTGTATTTATTTATTAGATGGATTTGTTGCATTCTTCTCCAGATAGAAAATTCAGAACAGCCTAACAAAAATAAATAGAACAAAACATTAAAAATGGACAGCTGAAAGTGTTAATATTTGCATATTTATTTATTTATTGCAATTATTTATTTTCTGCTTTTAAAGATTATAATCCTTTCAAATTATATTTTAAACAATTGCACCTACCGTAATTATATTTCAAATTATTTCAAATTATATTTTAAACAATTGCACCCAATACATTCAAAGAACCTTCCCACGAGACTCTTGTTGGTAACAGATGGCTATAGGGTTCATCTTACACTGCCTTTCACCCTCTCTCCTTCCCATAACACAGTTGATAGAATGAGCTATAAGCAATCAAAGATGTAGGACAATGATAGCTAACCTTTTCCGGAGTGAGTGCCTGCATCTGAACTCTCAAAATGCAAGGCACGTGTAGCCCTCCCTCCACATGTGCCCTGCTCCTGCACGCCAGAGACCTGACAACTAATTGGCCTTTGGGAGGAATGCACACATGTGCAGTGGAGCTGAACTAGAGTGATGGCTCACATGCCCACAGAGATGCTGCTGTGTGGCACCTGTGGCACGTGTGCCATAGGTTTTGCCATCACGGATGTAGGTGTCAACTCTTCATAAGTGGAATGGCATCCAGTCATAGTGATTACAATTCATAAAAGTCTCAGAAAGTTAGGAAATGATGGCCTAGAATGAAATAGTGGAAGCATGTGGTAGAACCATGAGGTGTAAAAGGTGGTTAGATAGGTGGGATTCCTCTGAATATTCTTTGTCCATGGTAAAATATGCCACATCTAGATAAATATGGTAGGCTTGTTAATTGTTTTGCGGCATTCCTGTTTATGATTCATACTGTTTGATACACTTTCCCAGACCATCCAATATCTTTCCCCCTTATTTATTCCATTTATTCAACCCTGTGTCTAAGGAGAAGAGCGGCATAAAAATCAAATAAATAAATAAATAAAATAAATTAATTAATTTACATGACAAATAAATATTACGGGAAATTGGATTGGAAGAAGAAGAGTGTGGTATTAACATTGCAGGAAAAAAAATCAATAACTGGCATTATTCTGATGACACAACACTGATAATTCAAAATTCAAAGGAAGTTCAAGCTGTAAACTAGTAATAAAAGTCAAGCAGCACAGTGAAAAAATGGACTGAAATTAAATAGGAAGAAAACCAAATGAACGGCAACATTATCAGCCTTAAAACTGATAATGCAGATACTGAAGTGTTAGATAGCTTTTGCCTTTTCGGATGAACCATCAAAATTAAGGGCATAATTTATCACAAATTATCACAGATAACCCCCACTCGGTTAAAGACCTCGGTACAGTGATACCTCGTCTTGCAAACACCTTGTCATACAAACTTTTCAAGATACAAACCCGGGGTTTAAGATTTTTTTGCCTCTTCTTACAAACTATTTTCACCTTACAAACCCACCACTGCTGCCGCTGGGATGCCCTGCCTCCAGACTTCCCTTGCCAGCGAAGCACCCATTTTTGCGCTGCTGGGATTCCCCTGAGGCTCCCCTCCATCGGAAACCCCACCTCTGGACTTCCGTGTTTTTGTGATGCTGCAGGGGAATCCCAGCCTGGGAATCCCAGCAGTGCAAAAACAGGCGCTTCACTGGCAACGGAAGTCCGGAGGTGGGGTTTCCCATGGAGGGGAGCCTCAGGGGAATCCCAGCAGTGCAAAAACGGGCGCTTCGACTGGCAAAAGGGGTGAATTTTGGGCTTGCATGCATTAATCGCTTTTCCATTGATTCCTATGGGAAACATTGTTTCGTCTCACAAACTTTTCACCTCAAGAACCTCGTCCCGGAACCAATTAATTTTGTAAGACAAGGTATCACTGTATATTAATAACAAAAGACTTAAGTGCCAAAGCCCACTGTAACAACATAGCCAACAAGGCTTCAAGAGTTGTAAACCTAATCCTACGTAGCTTCTGCTCTGGCAATCTATCATTACTCACCAGAGCTTACAAAACTTTCGCCAGACCCATCCTCGAATACAGCTCATCTGTTTGGAACCCATATTGCATCTCAGGCATTAACACCCTTGAAAATGTTCAAAGATACTTCACAAGAAGAGCCCTTCATTCCTCCACTCGAAACAGAATACCCTACGAGACTAGATTTTCAACCCTGGGTCTAGAATGCTTAGAACATGATCAAAGTATTGCCCACAAGATTATATGCTGCAACGTCCTGCCTGTCAGTGATTACTTCAGCTTCAGCCACAACAACACAAGAGCTCACAATAGATTTAAACTCAATATTAACCGCTCCAAACTTGACTGTAAAAAATATGACTTCAGTAACCGAGTTGTCGAAGTGTGGAACTAATTACCGGACACTGTAGTGTCATCCCCAAACCCCCAACACTTTACCCTTAGACTATCCATGGTTGACCTCTCCAGATTCCTAAGAGGTCAGTAAGGGGCGCGCATAAGTGCACTAGAGTGCCTTCCGTCCCCTGTCCTATTGCTCTCCTATATCTCCTATACCTTTCTTCTATTCCTATATCTCTTCTTCTATTCTTTCATTGATATGTTTTATTCCTATATCTTCTCTTCTATTCTTTCTTAGATATATTTTTCTATGAGTATATCCTCTATAACCTTCATTATATATTTACTATATGTATACCCAATATAATCCTCATTGTGTAATGGACAAAATAAAACAAACAAATAAATAAATAAATAATCAGTCAAGAAATACACATAGGCTAGTACTTGATAGAACATCCATGAAGACCATTGAAAAGTTATTCAGATGTCTGTCAACAAATATAGCATAGTTGTGAGATGCAAGCAACCAGAATCACAGGCTGCTTGCTTTTCTCTGGGAATGATCATGGATCTTGCGGGAGGTTATTTTGCTGATTGTGCCTGCACAACAACTCCAAGCTAGGGACTTGCTTGACTCCTCCTACCAGCCTATCTGGCAATTTCCCAACAATAATGCAGGCAATGGTATTCCCTGTAACACTTTATAGACATGATGAAAGTATGGCTTTTAAAAAGCTGATGCTTTTGAACCTTACTGTTTGAGAAGACTCGTGAGAATACTGTGGATAGCTAAAAAAACCACTCTGATCAGCTTCAGCACATTACAGTGGTACCTCTACTTAAGAATGCCTCTACTTAAGAACTTTTCTAGATAAGAACCGGGTGTTCAATATTTTTTGCCTCTTCTTAAGAACCATTTTCTACTTAAGAACCCGAGCCCGGAAAAATTTCCCAGGAAATTTGAGAGCGGCATGAAGGCCCTGCCAGTTTCCTGCCATTCCCCCTTTAATCCAAGCCATCTTGGGCTTGGCTGAGCTGACAGAGGAACCTTTCATTGGTGCTTAAGGAGGCTTTGGCAGTCCAGAATGAACAAAGCATTTTCCTTTCTCTGGGCACTTGGAGACGGAATAAACCTCCCTTTGCTCTGGGCAGCCCAGAGAGAACAGAGAGTTTTGCTTTCTCTGGATGCTTGGAGAGGGAATAAACCACTTTGCTGTGGTGACTCCCTCACGCTGCCTCCCACACACCCGGCGCGTGGTTGCCTCCCAGAGCGTCTGGGCGTGGAAAGGCAAAAGGGGGCACTGACTTAATGGCACATAATCAATCAATCGATTGATTTTCTTTGTACATTACCTTGAATCTCAGAGGACTTTGTCTATTATTCTTATTTATTCATATTTTCCTAGCTGTTCCCTATGTTTTTTTTCTACATGGGCACCCAAGCCTTATATCTTAAACCGAGACTGCTGTAGTTGAATTTTTTTTCTTTATTTCACTATTAAACAAATTAATAATTAGATAAATAGAGTTTTCAATTTTATCAAGCAGCTAGATTAGTACACAATCTGGCATTCCTTATTTCTCAATTCCTTTTGCTCCAGACAGCCCTCAAAGGTATCATGACAAAGTTGTAATCTGGAAGACACTAAATTTCCTCTTCTGGTGAACAAGTTATCTATTTTATGTATTGGCAAATCTACCACAGGACACCCTTAAATGAGATTGAAAGATGTGTGACAACACAAAGAAACTTTGTACTGGCTAGCTGCATAGATCATCTGCCGTTGGTATGTGCCATATAATCTCACAGGATTGAAAGGAATGCAACGGAAGACAATTACATATTATTTTAGAAACTTGGCTACCACAACAAAAAGGATTACAGACTAATCCCAGACAACAAGGGCCAGGATTAAAAGGATTTCATGTGAGAAAATCATCGTCCTATATATAATGTGATTGGCAGGCAAGCAACCGTTTAAAATCATCTGGTTTTAAAACTATTTTCCTTGCAAAAGAATACACATACTCTTATAATGAAATGTCCTTTGTGAACCAGAGATACAGAGATACATATCGAGAGAAAAATACATTTCTGCATCCTTTGTTCAGCTGAAGCAGGTAACAATATTTTTGTAATTACATTAAAATAATTCAGCATATCCATTTCAACCGGCAAATTCAATTTAGGATGTCTTAATAGCTCGACTTTGTGGAAATTATCAAAGGGAGAAGCGGTTTTTTATTTAGTAAGATTAAATCAGAAAGCAATTATATGTGTTGCTGAGATGTGTATTATTGGACTTTAACAGAATTGAAAATTTGCTGCCTTTTTTGTTCGTGATTTTAGGTTAGTTATCAGCTTTGTTTTATTTTATTGCATGTACAGTGGTACCTCTACTTACGAACTTAATTCGTTTCATGACCAGGTTCTTAAGTAGAAAAGTTTGTAAGAAGAAGCAATTTTTCCCATAGGAATCAATCTAAAAGCAAATAATGTGTGTGATTGGGGAATCCACAGGGAGGATGGAGGCCCTGTTTCCTCCCAGGAGATTCCTAGAGAGGCCTACGGAGGCTTCTCCCCACATTTTCCATCCCTGTTTCCTCCCAGGAGATTCCTAGAGAGGCACCACAGAGGCTTTTCTCTGCTTTACAGGTTCAGAGACTCAGGTTTGTAATTGGAAAATGGTTCTTGAGAAGAGGCAAAAAAATATTGAACACCAGGTTCTTATCTAGAAAAGTTCGTAAGTAGAGGCATTCGTAGGTAGAGGTACCACTGTACTTGATTTTAACAGTATTTTGGAAATATAACATATTATTTTATTATTCTTATTTTACAATATATAATAGTAAACAAAAATAATGTAGTACAACCACAGCATTGTTAAATCAGAAGCTAGGATACCAATAACACTAGAAATTAGAATAACACTCAATGGATTATTTAAAAAAAATAATAGCACAAAATATTATGCAAGAAAACTTCAGTTCATGTAAAAGGGGAGTGTGTGTGTGTGTGTCTGTGCGCGTGAGAGAGAGAGAGAGAGGGAGAGAGAGCAGACACTGCGCTGGGATTGATAGAGGTACTCTCCTATTTTTCTCTAGTTTGACAGAATAAAAAAGGAGGGGGACTTCACCAGAGCCAAAGCTAAAAGAATCTGGTGCGGAAAAAAAGAAGGTTTTGTGCTGCAGTTACTATATAGATAATTAAATATATTTCCTCCTTATTAAAATTCTCAGGAAAAATCTCAGGTTTAAATTCAATAGTCATTTTCAATATCTTCTGTATCCAGTGTTGGATTTTTCTCTAAAATTGAAAGAAGGAGCCCAATAACTTACTACACTTCCAATATTTCATCGACCTATTCTTAAACATTTTGGCTAGCTTCTTTGGCGATATATACTATCTGTAAAACATCTCTTTAAACACTGTTGACATTGTCATTGTCATTCAGACTTTGTATATGAATGGTCAAACATCTGGCAACTCCAAATCTCAACCAAAAAATGCTCTGTCCTACACACTGGCAAAAACAAGCAGAGCACCAAACACAAACTGAATAAACAAGACCTAAAGACAATCCTCACTCTGTAAAATACAGTGATACCTTGTCTTACGAACTTAATTGGTTCCGGGAGGAGGTTCGTAAGGTGAAAAGTTTGTAAGATGAAACAATGTTTCCCATAGGAAACAATGGAAAACCGATTAATGCGTGCAAGCTCCCCCCAAAAATCGCAAAAATGGCGCTCCACTGGGTGCCATCGCCCGGCTGTCACCTTCTGAAACAGCCAGGCACTTCTCGGCGTTCTCCCAAACACCAAACCCGAAAAGTTCAGCAAAAGTTCGGTTTTGGGTTCAGGTTTGGGAGAACGCTGAGAAGTGCCGTCGCCCAGCTGTCACCTTCCCAGAAGAGCTGTGGAGCTGTCGGCCGGTTGGGAGGCTCAAACGGAGGTGGGGAATCCGAACAGGGAATTCCAGGGGCAGAGCTTTGACGTCACGGAGACATCCTTTCTGGCCGGCTGGAAGGACGTCTCCGTGATGTCAAAGCTCCGCCCCTGGAATTCCCTATTGGGATTCCCCACCTCCATTTGAGCCTCCCGACCGGCCAACAGCTCCACGGCTCTTTTGGGAAGGTGACAGCTGGGCGGCGGCGCTTCTTGGCATTCTCCCAAACCTGAACGCCAAACCCCAACTTTTGCCGAACTTCTGGGTTCAGCGTTCAGGAGAATGCTGAGAAGCCCTCCGGCTGTTCTGGAAGGTGACAGCCGGGCAGCGGCGCTTCTCAGCGTTCTTCCGAAACCAAACCTGAACTTTTGCCGAACTTCCAGGTTTGGTGTTTGGGAGAACGCTGAGAAGCCCCCTGGCTGTTTCAGAAGGTGACAGCCGGGCAGCGGTGCCCAGTGGAGTGCCCATTTTTGCGATCCTGGGAGGTGGGGTTTCCCATGGAGGGGAGCCTCAGGGGAATCCCAGGATCGCAAAAACGGGCACTTCGCTTGCAATGGAAGTCTGGAGGTGGGGTATCCCGGTGGCGGCAGCGGGTTCGTAAGGTGAAAAAAGTTTGTAAGAAGAGGCAAAAAAATTCTGAACCCCGGGTTCGTATCTCAAAAAGTTTGTATGACGAGGGGTTCGTATCACGAGGTACTACTGTACTTGGAATATTCATATCAGATGACCTAAGTGCCAAAGCCTACTGCAACAACATCACTAAAAAGGCTTCAAGAGTTGTTCCCATGCAGCTTCTGCTCTGGTAATCTCACACTACTAAGCAGAACATACAAAATTTTCACCAGACCAATCCTTGAATACAGCTCATCCGTCAGGAACCTACACCGCATTTCGGATATAAACACTTGAGAAAATATAAAGAGATACTTTACTAGATGAGCTCTCCACTTCTCTGCTCGCAACAGAATCCTCTATGCAACTAGACTTACAATCCTAGGTTTAGAAAGCTTAGAACTACATCACCTTAAACAAATACAAACTTAAAAGTAAACTGCTCCAAACTCGGCTGCAGGAAATATGACTTTAGTATCCGAGTAGCTAATGCCTGACTCACTTAATCCCAAAAACTTTACCCTTAGACCAGTGATGGGCTACCAAAATTTTTACTATCATGCTGTGGGCATGGCTTATGCATTTTGTTTCAACATCTTTCAGTGCAAATTGGGTGCTCTGAGGTGGAGCTCCAAATTTTGCTACCGGAACTGCGTTCCTGACCGTTCCCATAGGAGCCCATCACTGCCTTAGACTATCCACTGTTGACCTTACTCTAGGTCAGTAAGGGGTGTGCATAAGTGCACCAGCGTGCTTTCCGTCCCCTGTCCTAATGTTTCTCTCTTACTAGTACCATGTATATAAACATTGTTATATCTTTGTATACCACCAATACGTACTTGACAAAATAAATAAATAAATAAAATAAAATAAAATTTTCTGATATTGACCAGTTAGTTTTGGTCTCTACCTAATTTGTTGTCACTTCACAACAGAAGGAGATGCCTACAGGCTCTCCTATATAATAGAAAACAGAGATGATATTTTTTTGTCACCATGTTATTTCCTTTTTTTCTCCCACAGAGACACCAGGCTCAAAAATATGTTCCTTATAAAAGTTACAATATTTACCTGACTTTAATATTTATTTCTTCATTCTTTTCACAACATAGAACTCTCTACTACGGTATATAATATTTGATTTCTATAACAAAATCAGATTACTCCTTTCTCAAATAGGTCTTAGTAGAAAATAAAATTCCTTTACAAGAAAGATTACTGTATTAGGATTTATTTTCTTAGGTAGCAAAAACCCATTATAGGTTAAGCAGGCAATTACTAGAGGCAGTGAAAGGAGGAAAATGCACTCTACTTTAGCACTGATGATTTGTTTACATTAATTATAAAAAAGCAAGATAAACCAATTCCATCCAAAAAACATATTCTGGCATTACCTCTGATTTCATTTCATTTCAAAGTATATTGTAATAGCACAACAATGTGATTAATCCATATATGATACCAAAACTTGATAAAACAATTGTGTTTGCATTAAAGGCGAGCAAATAAACATCCAAAATATCATTAGTTCCAGAATCTGCATAATTTATTGTAATGAATGATTAATGGAAATTTGCTTAATGGCATCAACATATTTTCTAGATATTGTTGCCTTAAATATTCTTCATTTAAATTATGTTCCATTTTTATAAAGTCCAAATGCAAAATAAAATTTGTACTTTATTCTCTACATGGAAAACAAAAAGTAGCATTTATAGTGGGTTCAATGAAATTACTCAAAAATACAGAAGGAGTTATACAGAAAAATACAGAATTGTACAGATTTAAGCTTGACAAGAAATAACTATCAATTGGACAATGAGGAATTCTATAACTGTTACTTGCTGTTACTTGCTTTATGTGATAGCAAAAAAGCATTTTTCATTAATTCTGTTCAGCAACTTATGGTCCTTGAAATTTTTATTTACTTTTACTAGGTATCTTTGACAGTCAACAAAAATGACAGTTGATTACTCACTTGAAACCCTTTCTTAAGAGATTTAAACTTAGAAAAAAAGATAGATTCACACTTACATGCTCTGTGATATCTTTAATTTTGAGACCTGGCATGTAAGAGATCTGAAGTTTATATTACTTCTAGGAGCATTGGCTGAATATACAACCAAATATATTTAGCAATATAACCAAGTCAAGTCAAGGGCAGGTAATTTGATTTTTGAAGAAAATTAAACAAAAATTGGAAACTGTTTCCTTTAATTAGCTTTGTGGATAAATAACTCTTGTTTGAGGCCTGGTGAGGAACATCTGATTGCTAACACTGATGCTTTGGGGATCTCCTGTTGGAATGTTGTGATTTTTTAAATTTTGTCTAATGAAGTGATCTATGAAATTTGAAAGCTGTGATTTCCTTAAATGAGGCACAGACACTTAGACAATATGCACTTAAATGTCAGAATGGTTTCTGCAGTTCTGATTGTAGGCTATTTACAGTGAAGGGCTACCAAAATTTTTACTACCGCACTGAGGAAGTGGCTTATGCAGGAAGCCCTGCATTGTCTTTCAACATCTTTCAGTTCAATTGGATGCTCTGAGGTGGAGCTCCATTTTTGCTACCCCACTGCGTCCCACCCCCCTTTCCAGGCAGCAGCCCACCCCTGGCTATATATATAAACCTGGGAAATTGTATGGATGAGAGTAGGCATAGGAATATATATAGTAAAATACATTTACACCCCTGATAATGACCATAAATATGCATGTGAGGATTGATCTCAAAGTACAGCTAACACTAATTATAAATGCTAAATACTTTGATATGTCTTATTAGTGTTAATGTGTAAGAGATATGTTTAGTGCAGAGGTACTCAAGGTCTCTTATGCAGACAAACACTTTTGCTAACTCTTAAAAATGTGCACAAATATTTTTATAACACTATTGTACAACTGTGAAGTATTTCTTGCCACATGACAATTGGTGTTAACTAAATAGTTAGCTCAGATTCCCAGAAAATACTAAAATTTTAGCAAAATTTTATTCATGTTCATGTAAAAAAACTTTCATTCACATGGGTCTCTGGTTTTGAAGAAAACTATCAGAAAATTCCAACCCTTTTTAACATTATTGTTTACCTTAAGCCATCCTGCATAGAAGAAAAACTGTAACAATGTGAAGATAGGAATGTAAAGATCTAAATCATGACCTTGGATGCTTTCGGCAGGATCCAAAAACTGACGCCCTATAAGGCACGTGAAGAAGAAGGTATAAACAGCCAAGGTGACAACCTAGAAGAGTTAAAATTCATACAAAGTTATGAATATAACAACGAATGCAGGATGCTTTCTATACAGTATATCTAAAACCTGCCTTCACTGACCTGATGTCCTTCTATGGTACTGTATTACAATGTCCAGAGGCAACAAGGCAAAAATAGATATCGAGGGAAATCTAAGTTGAGGAGGGATGCAAAAGATTCTGTATTTTAAAGATATGAATTACAAAATGTGATGGACCATTCAATACAAAATATTCTTTGATTTTATTCCTTGGTTTCACAGTACCAAGGAACCAATTCCTTGGTTCCATAATAAACAAGGCTTATCAATCTGTGGTTCTTTAGATATGTTGCGACTGTGTGAGTATGAATCTCATTAGGATCAGCCACCACTGCCATTTATGATGCCATTAAGACTTTCCTAGTGTATCTGGAGTTGGTGGAATTGAGACGTGAATGCCCCAAATTAAGGAAAGCTGAATCAGAGTAGTGAGAAGGAGATAAATATTTTCAGTGCTTGAATATAAAAGTATTCAGCACTCAAGATTTCACCCTACCCTAATACGTCTCAGATATATTTAATAATATATAAGCATTCACTTTGTACCTGTGTGTACACGAGAGGTATTCCAACCCAGTCATAACCAAATAGTAGGCTACACCATGATCGATACCGATTCATTTCCTAAATGGAAAAAAAATAATAGAGCGACTGATATAGTTGAGGATTGTCACAATGCATTAATTAGATACTGTATAATGATACTTGACAGGAAGTAAAATAATGACCTCTGAGGCTATTAGTAGGGTAATGTGAATAAATGTGAATTTAATCCATGCTTGTATACAATATGTCCTTCCCAGTGTTGGTTTGGGTGTCAGTTTACCTTTATTGTTTTTGCTAGATTTTTTTTTGTCTGTTACAGTATTAACTTCTGCTTATCTGGATGTTGGCTGCTGAAAAGGATATATTTTGGTCATTTTGTTTCCTTTTTGGTTGGTTGATTGTCTATTTTGAATGGTATGTAAAAGTTGTTTATATTCCTGTTGATGACCACTTTGTGTGCATGCCAAGTTTCTAGGATTTTCTAGCATTTTTGGTATTTTAGCTTGGTCTAGGATGCTTACAGTTTCCCAGTTGAAACAGTGGTTAGGTTTGTCCAGTTGTTGTGAAATTAAGGAGTTTTAAGAAGTCAGCATTAATACCTGTGTTATTGCTATGGGGTTTTCCTATAAATCAACTGACAGCAAAAATAAAGCATGAAGCACTGGGCTCTTCAGATCAAGCTTTTTTTTAAAAAAAAAAGTTCTTCCTTTTGTTAAGGTGTCTAGAGCAACAATAAAGCAGTCTTTTAAAAAAATAAGAGTAATAATTTGAACATTCTATAGACATTTATAGTTATTGGCTTACCTCATTGCATCCAGTTTCAGCAACTGATTAGCATACAAAAATAAAATCCTTCCTCTGCCTCTCTCTTCCAGCAATTTGCCTCCTCACAGTTTTAGTTTCCCTTTCAATTTAGCAATGGCCTTCCTGCAGTCTCAATCATCTGCTGGTCAGAAAGCTGATGATCAGTTACTTGTGCTAATCAAGCTCTGTGCTGTTTGCTGCAACGAGGTAAATTGCTGGGAGGCAGAGGCCAAAGGCTGAGTGTGGCTACATTCAGTATTTAAGATGCACCCAAGTTTTCATCCTCTTCTGGGGGTTAAAAAGGTGTGTCTTATACAATATTCTATTTTTGAAATTCAAATATTTTTCATAATTATTTTTTTTCCAAAGAATTTTTTATTTTTTCTCCATTCACAGTACAGTTGAAAAAATACCAAAAACATCGAGTTGCTTTACCATAGTTCAATTTTACAAATTGTATTATGCAAAGATCAATGCTGCCTCCTTAACTTTTAACATCTGGATAAAAATTAGCTGCTCAATTTCTTATGTTGTACAAAAATATTATTAGCTAAAACCTCTTTTAAGCTGTTCAAGATTTAAAATGTCTCAAGATAATTAGGCTGAAAAATTTCAAATTTCTCCTTATCTCTTCTATGTCGATTTTCATATATAATTAATAACCTTTTAAAATGATAATCACCCATTAATAAGGAACTTTTAAAGAAAAAAAAGAACATAAAAAAACTACTGGTGACAAATTCAAGGAGAGAGAACCTAACAAAAAAACAAAAACAATAACATCTCCTAAAAACACCCAATTAGCCGAATTGCAAAATTACAAAACCTAATATGTAATTCCATTATATAAAAAATTATGAACAAATAACAAGTAACTAACAAAAAGGAAATAAAGTTTAAGAGTAAAAGCTGAAAAATAAAGTAGAAAGAAAGAAGTGTTTATAAAGAAAGGAAAACAAACGTAAGAGGAAGAAAAGAAAAAAAGAGAAGAAGAAAAGAAAGGGAAAAAAGAGAGAAAGAAAAATAAGAAAAGAAGGAGAGGAAGAAATGGAAAAATAACTTCCTCCTCTTCTTATACTTCACCTCCTACCTTCATATAGAACCAATGAATTCATGAAAACTTAATGTTTAGCCTTAAGTTCCTTTTTTACCTCCAACCTTCATTAAATCATATGTCTATAAATATTGTAAAAAAGAAAAGAAAAATAAAATGAGGAAATTAGCCCACTGGGATCAACTCCAAAGAAAAATGCTGTGTACTCAGCTAAATCATCATACCCTAATCTAAGCTTAATGCTGCATGTCCAGCGGAATCATCATGCCCTATTCTAAATTGGTTAAAATCTTCGGAGAGGGGCGGCATACAAATCTAATACATTATTATTATTATTATTATTATTATTATTATTATTATTATTTCTTTAATCCTAATTCAATTAAAAACCTTTCAGCCCTCAATACATCTTTCTAAAATTATAATCTATATTTTTTTATAATTACTAATTTCTATAATCAATTATTTTTTTATTATAAAACTTTCTCTTGCCTTATACCTTTAAGAGAAGCGAGAGGGAAAAAAAGGGGAAAAAACCCTAACTTAATCAAAGAAAAGGAAACTTCTCTGAATACCCACTGGAATCAAGTTGTGTATCTTTGTGCCCTACTCTAATATTAGCACTGTGTAGCCAGCGGAATTCTCATGCCCTATTGTAGTATTAATGATCCCAATGAATAAAGCAAAAAACCCTCCTCCTCTCAAATCCGAATCAATTTTCTACCTTTTTGTAAATTAATTCACTTTTAAAAAATTATATTCTAAATACTTCTAAAGGTCATCAAGCTCTGTGCTGTTTGCTGCAAGGAGGTAAATTGCTGGGAGGCAGAAGCCAAAGGCTGAGTGTGACTACATTCAGTATTTAAGATGCACCCAAGTTTTCATCCTCTTCTGGGGGTTAAAAAGGTGTGTCTTATACAGTATTCTACTTTTGAAATTCAAATATTTTTCATAAATATTCACTGCATCTGATTACTTACATTCATCAGTGTTTGCAAGTCCACACTATCTTTAATTCTTCCATCTTGTCTTGCTTTGGCTGCCAAATTTCCAAACCAAACAAAAGGGATCCAATATTTAAGATGGGGTGATTTAAGTTCATCAAATATTATCCTTTCCTCAGTTGTCATAAAACCTGTGTATAAAAAAATGCAGCTGGAACTTGATCACCTGTTTTTGTTTCCTCAAAAGAGAAGTTTCAAACCAAGCAAAGTTCTAATTCCTAAACTTTTAATGTAATTTTATACATGTACGTGTATTAAAATATATGTTCACTTCTTCAAACAACCAGTTTTTAATCCAGTGCTCAAATCAAATTAATTTGAAGCTATTTTAGTGTATGTATCATATGATGAACCCAATAAATGTTAATTTTACAACCTACACATCCACACAGCCACTATTTTATTTAGAAAAGAAAAGTAACAACATCTTACTATCTATATTTCTGCTATGCATGTCATGGCATGCTGTGTTTTAGTAATATCTTTTTAGCCCATTATAGCTGATTTAGTTGAAAGAGCTTTGCTTCATAAAAGACTAGTTGTCTGAACTATGTATCGGTTCAATTCTCTCGCTACAAAACAGCTATTACATAAACATTTTACAGCAACATCACCTTAGCTGACTTTGACAAAGGCAACTATCCTCTAGATCAGTGATGGCAAACCTATGGCATAGGTGCCACAGGTGGCACGCGGAGCTATATCTGCTGGCACGCGAGCTGTTGCCCTAGCTCAGCTTCATGTGCATGTGTGTGCCGGCCAGCTGATTTTTGGCTCGCACAGAGACTCTGGGAGGATGTTTTTGGCTTCCAGAAAGCCTCCAGAGAAATAAGGGGAGGGTGTTTTTACCCTCCCCCGACTCCATGGAAGCCTTTGCAGCCTGGGGAGGGTGAAACATGAGCCTATGGGGTCCACCAGAATTTGGGGAACAGGCCATTCCTGGCCTCCAGAGGGCCTCCAAAGGACGGGGGAAGTTGTTTTTGCCCTGACCAGGCATTGAATTAGGGGTGTGGGTACTCGCGTATGTGCGATAGCATGTACCCATGCTCTTTCGGCACCCGAAGAAAAAAAGGTTTGCCATCACTGCTCTAGATCATATTCAGATCTCATGCCACCCCCTTCACCTCCATACAATTACTCTCTGATGTGTGAATTGAAGTCCTTGTTGCTACATGATAAACTTTTACTGAAGAATATAGTAACATCCCTGTTGATCAGATCAAGGCCTTAGTCCAGCATTTCATTTTTCATAGTGACTGACAAGAGGTATCTAGATGTTCCACAGTTGATTAAAATCTACCTATTATCTATTGTTATTTTCTTGCAACTATTTACAGCATACAGTAGAAGTAACACTGTATTCTATATTAATAGTGCTTAACAGACAGTGAAGGGCTACCAAAATTTTTACTACCACACTGTGGGCATGGCTTATGCAGGATGCCTGCATTTTCTTTAATCTTTCAGTGAAAATTGGGTGCTATGCAGTGGAGCTCCATTTTCGCTATCCCACTGTGTTCTCCCGCCCCCACCCCCCGCCGGGCAGCAGCCCACTCCTGTTAATAGACCTTTCCTCCATGAATGTCATCCAAGTCAGTCACATCTTGTGATACCAAATCTCACAGGTTAATTATTTGCCATACGAAGCAGTAGCTTTCTTTCATCTGTGTAGAAGTTTTTTCTAATCAGATTCATTGATGAACTTGGTCCCACTGTTTTGAGAGAAGGGGAAAACTTTTTTCCTGGCTACTTTCTCGACAAGCAGGATTTTAAGTACTTCAATCCTGTTCTCCTTAAATCATGAAAATAATTCCAAAGATCTAATGTTTTCGCACTTGCAATTTAGCTGCTGCACATTCTACATTTTCCCAGTTCTGTTTTATCTTTTTAAAAATGTAGTGACTGAATTGTTCACACAGATTATACCCCACTTTGGTAATATCATAATTCAGATGTTTCAGATGTCAGAATGATATTATGATCTGAGAATACTGAAGTGAATTATTCCTAAATAATGAAGCCAAGTGCTGGGGGGGAAATTGACAGGATCTATAGGCTATAGTGAACATATATTAACTTGGGACCAACTCCTGCAGAACTCATAGATACATCTATATTAGTAAAATCAGTGGGTAAGTTAGACATTACACAGGAGATATACAGCAGCATACAATTAAACTTTTAATCAGCTGGGGGGAAATGTATATTTTGTTTTGCTTTGTTTCAATCAGTAGCACCCACCCAGCATGTTTAATGTTTGCAGAAACATGTATGCATTGCAACTTGAAATTTATATCGTTTCTCCCAGTAACAGACGGTATCATGATACAGTGAGAATTGCACAAAGTACCGAATCTTGTCCTGAGGTTATTCAAATGAGGAATTTTACAAAATAAGACAGGTTTCCCCAATATATTTGTCTTCTATCATGCTACTGGGTACAATGGTTAAAGATGACAGAAATTACAATAAAAAGAGAATACCAGATTGGGGAAACATGTGTAAGTATAAGATCATATTAAATTATAACAATATTTATTTATTTAAAATATTTATGACCACCCATCTTAAGCAGCATTGGCAGCTTACAGCAATCATAAAAGTATAAAACGTATAGCTTCATCTCTGCTTGTTTCTTGCAATGCAGTGTGATTATACTGGCTCTGTCCCAAATGTCTGCTTCACTGGGAAATGATGACTTTAACTGGGTCAAAGACAGGAATGAAAAGAAGTAAACAGTACCTCCTTCTACCACATGTTCTAAAGTTGGAAATCTTTTGTAGACAGCTGTGCTCACTGATCGAAAGATGAGGAGAGATGTTAAATTCACATAACGCATTAGAGTTCTCCTGAGTAATCGGCCATACTCATCTCTTCCCTGAACAGTGCTGGAGATCAAGAACATAATTCTGTCTGGCCATGGCAGATTTACAAATTGGTTCCACCAGCGGTTCACCACCAAAGTAACATAAAATCCTGGAGAGTTCAAAAATCCTGATTCACATTACTTGTCATATATCCAACAGAAGATCTTATAATATTATGCATAAGTAAACCCTATATGTACTCTTCTAGTAATCCCCTTGACATCTGGTAGGAGATTTTTTTCATCCATCCCTGCTACAAATACATTGATGAAATCCAAAGTAAACCTTTATAATATATACATAGAGCTCTCCAACTATGTCTATGCTGGGGATTGTACCTCCAAGAGATCTGGAGAGTAGTAGGGTCAGGAAGGGTCTTCTACATCAGGTGTGAGTCACTTTTAAGATTTTAGAGAGGCTGCAGCAGATGGGTTAACTAGTCACAAAGTAAGACTGGAGCAATTGTCATATATAGTGGGAAGGGGGATTTTATTGATCTTCTAGAGTTTTTTTTAAAGCACATTATGCCAATAACATAGTGTGGTGCCACCAATGTACAGTTGCAACAACTGTACATAATATTTTAGGTTTTACACTTCTGTAACATGGCCTTGCAAGTGTTTCCACCCCTGCTCTGCATGAAATGGAATATAAGCTTACCTAGAACAAAAGTGACTGGAATTTGTTCTGCATATTTGTCACAGTAAAGGGACAATTTTTCAAAATATCGTTTCTGGCTTCCTGAAAGGAAAAATCTGTAACAAAAAAGACAGCAACTTTTGATATAAAGACTAAATAAATACAAATTAAGAACAAAGATAAGCATCCACTCAGCATTAAATCGCACATTGGACATAACAGAAAAAAGGCAGTGAGAGATTCTGCAGTGAGAGATTTCACTGGTAGTTCAATAGCTACAGATTCCAAAGCAACATCAAACCTAGATCTGACTATAATGGAGATGTAAATTTAGTTTTGCTTCAAACTGCAATTCCACAGAGGGATGACATTCAGTTAAGATTTGAAGCTGAACTGAATTTTCTCATATTATATTAAATGAAGCTGCTCATTGTACATTTATATCTCCATGAAATGACAATTGCCACATGGTGTCTTGCAGAAGTAGTTGATTTAGAGTTGTCATTTCTTGATTCTTTTCCCTCAATGGTGAGGACTTGCCTTCTTTGTCAAAATACAATTATGAAACATTATACTATTTAAGTGTTTTTAAAAACATTATAAAATATTAAAACAATATGCAACTATGTACATTTGATTCTAAATATAACCAAAAATTCCACATAATAATTTTAGCGAATTGATTAAATTATTTGCTTTAACTGCAAAATAATCAAATTATACAAGATATGTTGAGAATGCAAGCTTGGAAAGCAATGTTTTTGCATAGATTCTATACATTTCAACACATCTTTTTAAAACAAAGCCTTCTTGAATAGTTAAGATCTACATAAATATATATACCAACAACAATTTCATTTTCCAATTTCCAGTATTTGTGTAATCAAAATGGTACCCTAAGTGAGAAACACTTGCAGATATGGAGAAACAACAAGACTTGCAGAAATACCAAAAAAATATTAATAGGAAAAGTTTCTAAAGCAGGCATGTCCAAACTGTGGCCTGCGGGCTGCATGCAGTCCTGGACCTCTAGTAAGATGACTGCACAAAATATAACTAATATATATATATATAAATAAAGGAACTTTGTTATTTATATATGTTAACTATATTATATATTTTACATACAGTATAAGACAATTTGTCTTCACTTAATGCATCCCAGGTAAACCAAAAGTTTGGACATCTATGTTCTAAAGAAAGAATCTATAAAATATTTCTTTTAGGAGGACTAAGCATACTATAAATTCCTGAGTGTTTAGCGAATGGGGAGGAGGTACAGAAAATTGGAGGAAAGAAATAGAAGAGTGTCACTGGTTAGAATACTCCAGAGAACCACATTGCAATATAGTATCACACATTCTCCTACAAGGGTGGGGCTGATAGCATTGTAGAATTGTGAAAAAAGTTATACCTATACAATATACTTATCGCTGTGTAAAGACAGGCAAAGAGAATAAATTCTCTGTACAGCAGTTTGTAGATGCTTCCTTTCCATTTGAGAAGTAACCTGTGGAACCCAAAGAAGGTAGCATTTGCAACTTTACTGGAGTATGTGACGGTCATCTCTCCAAAATGCTTTTGAAAAAAATGAAAGACAAAAGCACAAAGTGAAACCAATGGACTTTCACTGAGAATATTGATTTAAACCTAAACCGTCATGGCTTTCACAATGAAAGATGTCATTAGAATATTCCTGAACTGGATATACTAGTACTGAGGATGTTACCTAGTTTGGGTAATGAAATATCTACAAGAAAACAAGCAAGCTCAGAGAACATTAAGGAGCCCTCATTTCAACCCTGAGCTACAACTATTCTCCTTTATTGGATATATGTATAATTTCATCAAACTAGAGTTTTCCAAGTTGCTCTTTTAGAATTACAGTAATGTAATTAATTCTCCAACCTTTAGATACATTAGACAAGTAACTTCAACAAAGCAGAAGTTAGATACAAGGAGAGGTTACTATGTTGGGAAAGGTTGGATGTAGGTAGTGAATTCCATAATTGATACCAGAGCCTATCCTGCTGAAAGACTTACTCAATCACTAATCATGGCACTGCAAAAAGGTATTATCAATAAAGTCTCAATGTACAACTGTTGAACTAGAGCTTTCTTTAAAATTAGTTATATGTTTTGTGAGCTGCCCAGCATTGTTGTATGTAATATAGGTAATCACATCCGTTCTTGTCCCTGATTTGAAATATTTTCATTGATTAAGCTAACTAAAATCCAAAATGTCCATTACAAAATGTATTTGTCTTTATCAATGGCATATATCAATGGTTGTCAACATTTTCTTTACTACAGACGCCCTTTAAATACCTTTTGTGGCCATGGACCCCCAATGCTTAACTCAACATTTAAACAACATTTAACATTTCTTCAAGACTTTGTGGACCCCCTGTGATGACATCATGCCCTTCCCACTGTCGGTGGACCACAGATTGAGAACCACTGGCATACGTTGAGCAGCAACAAGAAACGTTCCAATAAATATATTAGTTGCAATTTTACTCATCGTTTCTGGAAGGCATGACCCCTTGATGATAGTTGGGATGCAATGAATGTTAATAAAGAATTAAATATGACAAAAACATTAGCACTGAGCCACATATTGAATCTAGTTCTAACACAAGTCATTCCATGGGCTTGGTAAAATATATTTACATATATTTAAGTATAGTGAAAGTAATAATTCAAAGTATTATTCTTCCTTAAGGCGTGAATTACCAAAACCAACTAGAAGTTGGCAAACTTTTGAGAGTCATCTATGGTATTTCCTACCATATTCTTTTCTATTTTTTTATTGCAGACATTTTGGAGTAATTTCATACTGCTATAAGCATGTGGAGTAAATCTAACATATAAGGAATGAAGTGATTGTGGAAGGGCCTCAACTATGTTTAAGCAAAGGGAGGCCCTCTGTGGAGTTTACACCTCCACAAAGCTTTACTATGTATTTTTGGAACTGGTAAACTGTCTAGGTATTGACTAAATGTTAAATTAACATTTAAAGTCCGTGTTAGAAATGTGCTGTTAAGAAATCAGATATAGTTTTCAAACACTCATAGCAATGCCAAAACAAGAAGAAGCACAATAAGATTTTGGAAACACTCACCGTTTATTCTGGCTAGGGCACTCAAATACAGAGGTGATGATGTGGGGCTGTTGTATTCCCCAAATAAAAACATTCAGGTTACTTTGTTCCTCTCTTTGCTTTCAGCATACAGGGCTCTAATTTCTCCCTGGAGTTTCACAGGACTGGACTGACAAGCACAGGGGTGAACGCATCTTTCCACTTCGGGAGGTATGTTTTTGCCAAGTTGTCTTCTGCTGTCACTTAACTGAGAACAAACACAAGCAAGCAACAGCTGCTGACCTGGCTCATCTCAAATCTATAATTATCCTCCACTTGTTCTTCATAGGAGGACTCCTTTGGAGGGAAGTCACAATCATGAAAATACTTTGCATCAACCTATTCTAGTTGGAATGCATTCCTTCTGCCATCGTTCAGTGTCAAAGAAAAGGTCAATTATTCGAAGAAGAAAGGAAAGAAATGGAAAAGCAAAAAAAAGGTAAAAGAAAAATGCCTTTAGATTCTTACTTTGTTGTTATTAAAACATAAGAGTCAGAAAGGAAAAAGAGTTCAGGCTTTTGAAGTTGTGGCCTAAAAACTATATGCTAACTAGTCAAAGGCAATTAAACCAAATAAAGGGTATTGTCATATTAACTTCCCAAAGATCTTTCTCTTGAATATAGTTTCCATGGGATGGATATGATATAGCATTATCAGCTATGGAACTAATGCTTAAAAAGTCCCAAATTGTAATTAGATCAGACAAAATATGCAGTTATTAAGAATTAGATGATTCAGAATGCAGTTCCAAAGATTTATCTAGATGTTAAGTCTCAGTAACTGCAGTGGTTTAGTAATATGTAAATATGCATATGATCGCTTTGAAAGTTTACATATCTCTGTACTTTTACCTGTCGTATGTCTATGAATAGATGCTTTTTAAGTGTTCTATAGAATAAGGAACTAGTGTCAAGAAAACCAGAAACTGTGTTATTTCTTTTTTCATATCTTACAAAATTGCAAAGGTGGAATTCTGGAAACTATGGCCTAACGGTTAGGAAGAGGATTTGGCAGTGGAATAACTGGCAAAAAGACATAGCTCAGAAATTATAATACAGAATAATTTATGATGAGATTACTGTAAAATTTTGTGTAACAAATGATACAGGGTACGTTCCAAAAATAATGCAATTTTTTTAAAAAGTAGTTTATTGAACAGATTTGCACAAACACTTAAAATTCTTCAAAATACTATCCTTGAGCCTCTACACATTTTTTCCAGTGACTCTACCATGACCGGTATGCGCCTTGGAAGGCGTCTTCGGGGACCTCTCGCAAGGTCTTTGTCATGGCTGATTGGATCTCTTCTATGGATGAAAAATGGGTTCCTTTCAGGACTGGGAACAAAAAGAAGTCTGCTGGGGCGACATCAGGACTACAGGGGGGGAGCAGCGTTGGCACCCAGTGTTTGGCAGAAACTCGCGGACTCATAGCGCATTGTGACAAGGCGCATTTTTCATCCATAGAAGAGATCCAATCAGCTGTGATGAAGACCTTGCAAGAGGTCCCCAAAGACGCCTTCCAGGCTGTGTACCAGTCATGGCAGAGTCACTGGAAAAAATGTGTAGAGGCCCAAGGACAGTACTTTGAAGACAGAACTTTGAAGGCAGAATGACATATTTGGTATGGGGGAGAGGACACATTTTTCTAATATTGGTCAGTAAATCAATCAACACCATCTATTAATCTAGCAGATCACTTATGTGGAAAGTGATCCTCCTCTCATAAAAGAATGAAATATTTTGAGAAGTATTAAAAAAACAGAATATTATATTTCTCTGAAAAACTTTTTTTAGAGGTAGGAAGCAGACTCATTCTTAATAGCTCTTGCCTTTCTTAATAGGTCTCAGAAGATGTCACCATTTAAGAGATAAAGAGGCAGCTAGCTCTATTCATAAGCAAATTCCCTGCAGCAAAAACTAAACAAAGGTAGGGTTATTCCAGGGGTGGAACTCAGTGGGGTAGTGAAAATGGAGCTCCACCCCAGAGCACCCAATTTGCACTGAAAGATGTTGAAAGAAATTGCAGGGCATCCTGTATAACCTATGGCCACAGTGTGGTAGTAAAAATTTTGGTACCCCATCACTGGTTTAGTCCTCAGCCACAATAGAAATTGCCCAACAAGCCCCTTGCATCAGCCAAACTTCAACCAAGCTTAGCTCAGACAAACTCCTAGGATTTGTACATGGCACCATGTGCTGCATGACACAGCCAATAGAATACATGTTCTTGTACAGGAATAGGAATTTCAAGTGCAAAGCACAAAAGAAGTTATAAAAACCCCTCATTCTCAACTCCATGTGGTCAGCTACCCAGAACCCATGTGTTTCGGCTTCATAATTAAACATGAGCCAGTGCACTAGGTCAGCTCCAGTACACATGTGCATGTGCTAGCCAGCTGAATTTTGGCTGGCCCCGTCATGCTTCCTCTCCCAGGAGTCTCCACATGGCCCGTTTTGGATGCCAGGTAAGTACAGGGCTCATGCAGAGGCTCTGAGGGGGTGAAAAATACCCCCCCGGATGTCTAAAAACGGGCCATTTTCAGCCTATGGAAGACTAGAGGAGGCTGTTTTCATCCTCCACAGCTCCATGAAAGCCTCCGGAGGCTGGGGAGAGTGAAAAACAGGCCTGCTGGAAGTCTGGAAATGGGCCATTTCTGCCTCTGGAGGCTTCAGAGAGGCCTGCTAAGCCCAAAATGGAGCGCAGGGGGGTTATGTGTGCATGCACGGGGAGCCACAAATGCATGCAGGGCAGTGGAGGGTCACACATGCATGGGTGGGGGTGGGATGGGGCAGCGGGTAAGGCATGCATGCATACACAGAGGGCAGGGCAGCAGGGGGATCATGCATATAATATGAAAAGATTACCATATCTTACCATATCTGGTGGCACACGAGCCTTTACCCTAGCTCGGCTCCAATGTGTACGTGAATGCTAGCCAGTTGATTTTTGGCTCGCAGAGGCTCTGGGAGGGTGTTTTTGGCTTCCAGAGAGCCTCCTCGGGGATGGGGGAGGGCATTTTTACCCTTCCCCAACTCCAGGGAAGCCTTTGGAGCCTGGGGAAAGCGAAACACAAGCCTACTGGGCACACCAGATGTTGGGAAACAGGCTGCTTCCAGCCTCCAGAAAGCTGTTTTCACCCTCCCCAGGCATTGAATTATAGGTGTGGGCACTTGCTCATGCGTGATAGCACACACATGCACACTTTTGGCACCCAAGGAAAAAAAGGTTCGCCATCACTGATCTAGGACCAAGCAATAGAAGAAATCAAATTAAATGTTAGAACAAACAGTAGAAATTGCTATGAAGAAAAATCAAAGCCAGGAAAGACAAATAGCTTAAAAACAATTTCAAAAAAGACAAGAAGCAGTATGCCTCAAGAGGCAACTAGACTGAAACACCTTTGGGACAACCGTAACCTGGATGGATGACTGAGAAGCCCCATAGAGCAGAGGTGTCAAACTCAATTTAATTGAGGGACACATCAGGGTTGTATTTGAACTCAGTGGGCCGGGTTTGATGTGAATAAAGAGGCCAGCCAAGTCCATTTCTTATGCACAACGTGCACAAAAACCTTTTCTGCCAAAGATCATAAGATCATTTACTTAGCTATAGGAAAAGTTTTACAAATCTCTGATGCGGACATGGTCCTGAAAGTGTTGAGTCAAGCAACACTTTTGTTGAGAAATAACCCTGCTCAGCCTCAAGTGATTTCTGTTCCTCTGAATTAGAAACTCGATATTAGACCATTTTTTCCGGAGGTGGGAAGAAGCCTCACACGGGCCACTTTAGCTGCCTTAAAAAACAAACAAACACTTGAAGCAGGAAATATGTTTTTATTTATTTGTCTATTTATCTATCTATCTATTTATTTAATTTGTTGATAGGTAGTAGGTAGTGATATAAACATAAACATTAGCAAAGTAAGTACAAGGAAATTAGGCAATAGGACAGTAGGACAGGAATGGTAGGCACAATGGTGCACTTATGCATGCCCCTTACAGACCTCTTAGGAATGGGGTGAGGTCAACTGTAGATAGTCTAAGGTTAAAGTTTTTGGGGTCTGGGGAAGAAACCAGAGTCAGGTAGTGCATTCGAGTCATTGATCACTCCGTTGCTGAAGTCATATTTTCTGCAGTTGTGTTTGGAGCGGTTTACATTAAGTTTGAATCGATTGTGTGCTTGTGTAGTGTTGCTGTTGAAGATGAAGAAATCATTGACAGGACATTGTGGTAAATGATTTTATAAACTACAGTACATTTAAGTGTGATCGTAGGTGACAAAGTTCTAGTCCAGTGATGGCAAAGCTATGGCACGGGTGCCACAGGTGGCATGTAGAAGCATATCTGAGAGCATGTGAGGCTTTGCCCTATGTCATCTCCAGCGCACATGCATGTGCTGGCTAACTGATTTTTGTCCTTCTGGAGGGTGCGGGAGGCTGTTTTTACCTGTTGGACTGTTTTTCACCCTCCCCAGACTTCAAGAAAGCCTCTGTAGAGCCTGGGGATGCCGAAAAATCACCAAACAGACCAACCAGGGGTTTGGAAACATGGAGGGAGTGCAGGGGGTTGTATGCGCATGCACAAGGGAAGGCTATTGCATTATAGGTATGGGCACCCACCATTGCGCCATCATGTGTGTGCACACCCTTTTGGCACCCGAGCAAAAACAGTTTCACCCTCACTGTCCTAGGCTATCTAAACCCAAAATTTCATGTGTGGTAAGGCAGTTTTTCCCAACCTTGGCAACTTGAAGATATTTGGACTTCAACTCCCAGAATTCGCCAGCCATCTGGCTGGGGAATTCTGGGAGTTGAAGTCCAAATATCTTCAAGTTGCCAAGGTTGGGAAACACTGTGATAAGGTATTTTGTTGCAAGCAGAAGAGTGGAGAACTCTTCTTGTGAAATATTTTTGGACACTTTAGATTGTTTTGATAGCTGATATGCAGTGCCGTTCCAGACAGGTGAGCTGTGAAAAGTATTGACTGGAATACTGAAAGGCTGGGACAAACTCTTTTATTTGGGAGCACAGCAAAGTAACAGGCAGCACGAACCAAATTGCAAACAGAAACAAGAACGCCTCAGAACCGACTGACAGCTCTTTTATATGAGCTGTCAGGACCAGCAACCAATCCGGTCTCAGGAAACTCCTGCTTCCTGAGCCGACCAATAGGAATCCTTCTGGCTGTTGCTACGGACACAACAAGCTGTATTCAAGAATTGGTCTAGCAAAGTTTTTGTATGCTCTGGTTAGTAGATTAATATTGCCAGAGAAGAAGCTATGCAATATTACATTTATTTATTTATTTGATTTTTATGCCGCCCTTCTCCTTAGACTCAGGGCGGCTTACAACATGTTAGCAATAGCACTTTTTAACTGAGCCAGCATATTGCCCCCACAATCCGTGTCCTCATTTTACCCACCTCGGAAGGATGGAAGGCTGAGTCAACCTTGAGCTGGTGATGAGATTTGAACCGCTGACCTACAGATCCACAGTCAGCTTCAGTGGCCTGCAGCACAGGACTCTACCTGCTGCACCACCCCGGCTCAATAATAACTCTTAGTGCCTTTTTTGGCAATGCTGTTACATCGGCCTCTGGCACTTAGGTCATTAGATATGAATATTCCGTATGGATGGAATGACGACAATAGAGATGGAGATGTCATCATTTCGCTTCCTTTCCTAGAAAATACTGCTCGAGTACTTTTTAGACTTTCGAGGGATTAGTCTCCAGCAGCTCCGATTCTCGTAAATTCCTCGCTTTCCCCCCAAATAGCAGCTCTGGCAAAGCTGTTGGGGCACCTTCACTCCGGCAACAGCATGCATTGGAGAGTCACATCCTCTAGGGGGAGCCGCGTAGCTCTCCGCTCCACCCCAGAAGTCCTACCTGGCAATAGGCGGACTCCAGTTCCGCCCGGATCGAGATTGTTGTGCTTTTAAACGCATGCGCAGCCTCGCCCGGTTGTTCCACCGCCGCTGGTGTTCAGGGTCGGGTCTCGGCGGCCGGAGCGAGAGCAGAAGCGGGAGCTGTTGCTGACTCGTCGCTTGCGGCTGGCAGGGGTGGCGTTGCCGGCCTCCGCAGGTAAGCCCCGCTGCTAGGTTTTCTTCTTCCTGCTCCTCCTTCAGGAGTCACTCAAAAGCTGTAGCTCCAAAGGAGTCGTGACATCCAATGGCGTTGGATTGCAAGTAGCATTAGCGTGGTGGGAGATTCGGGGAATTGTAGTTCGACGCACGGTTTGCAGAAAGATGCACTTCAGCCTTTTCTTTTGCGCCGTCCCTGTGCCGTGGCCGTGGCCGCCTGCGACTAATGGAACCGCGTCTCTTTTCCCAACCCCTCGGCAGTTTCTCTCTTTGCTCCGGTGATTCAGGCAGCACTCTGACCGAGCGCAGGTGCAAGGTCACTTGAATGCCTAGGTTTGGATCCCTTTGCTCACCTGCGCCCGGCAATGGTTCCTTCCACAAACACACACGCACACACACACGCACACACAAGCAGGCACTTGGATTATATCCAGTTTTGCAGGTGGGCTAGCTAACGCCAGGGATCTTTTTTGAAGCGTCTTTAAGAGCTGTTCCGTGTGATGTTTTCAATTCGTACGGGAGAAGCGAAACAGGGTGATAAACGGAGGACATAAATAAATGGATAATAGTATACAGGTATATATTTCCGGCTTGCTAGATAACTCAGTATTATACCGTGCATTTAACATTCAGGGCCTGAGCATCCAGCATCCATTGCACTTTCTTATTTTCAGAGTCATCAGGCAATTTGCTGCTTTGCTCTCCTTAGTCTAGGCCAGTGTTTCCCAACCTTGGCAACTTGAAGATATCTGGACTTCAACTCCCAGAATTCCCCAGCCAGGGAATGCTGGCTGGGGAATTCTGGGAGTTGAAGTCCAGATATCCTCAAGTTGCCAAGGTTGGGAAACACTGGCCTAGACTATTTCTCAGGTTCCTTGAATTCACAGTTAACTCTCTGATACAAAATCTGCACATTTGAACTGATGGTTTGCAATATTCACTGAAGTGGATTTTGATAAAGCTGATAGTATTCCAAGATGCTGTAGCACGCTTGTTTTTCCCCAAAGGCTAATACAGCCATTCTGAAAATGTTTATTTTGTTTGTCAGAAAGCCGACCTAGAATCCTAGATGCCTGAAAATACACCGACTAATAATGTGCAAAGCCTTCTAAGCAATTTTGTCAGGCCTCACAGAATCTCTTCTGTTTTCTCAATGTCTGGAACTTGTGTTCTTTGCCTCCCTGAACCAGTAAACATAACTTATTAAACTTGCAATGGCCAGAATAATTTGTCTGGACTTAATCTGTTTTTGGTAACAGGTTAATATTAACTGGAGATTACCAGTATTGTAAATAGTACACACTTAAAGTAATAATAGTATATCACTGAGGTTAAATTGGTTAAGGGAACAATGGAGTATATGTTACTGCAGGATTTACATTGAAAGTCCTTAATGAATCTTTTGATAGAAATTGTGTATTTAATTATTCATTGAAATCAATAGATTGTGGATTATCTTAAAAATATAGAAGTTGTACATAGGTCTTGTAAAATTTCATCTGATAAATAATAGAAAATTAATAATGCATGCATTTGAAAGCCTTGGATACCTGAGCTTAATCTTTTATTTATAAATGGAAATTGTTGGCAAATGTTAAATACAATCATATATTATTTTATATCATTCACTTCACATATGTTTTGTGCATATTGTACATGCGCCAGTTGCAGAATTCTTGTATGATTAAATTAACATCTGAGAATAAGGATAAATAATTCACACTAGTCATGCTTTTAATAAATAACTAACTAGTCTATACAATTTGCAGCTGTTGCATTTTCCTATTTAAAGGAACAATACTTGTGGAAGAGCATTCTAATGGAACTTTGTTTTGTCATTAGAGAAAATATTTTGACTAGGTACAAGGAAAAGGCCCTTGGCATTATATAAATTGGATGACTTTTAATTGTTTTGAGGCTGTTTCGAAATGTTTCAGTGAATATAACAGTGTCCACACTGCTTAGAAAGCTGAGAAATCAAAGTATTTTCAGAAAGCTTATCATATGGTCTCCAGTGGTCTCCAAAGCATGTCAATTGTAAAGTGGCAGGTAGGGATATTGTTAAGTGCACTCAGACTGAAAAAAATGACCCCAATGTCATTTTGGCCTGCATCCTTCATATACTGTACTTAGATTCCATATTAAATAAAGTTTGCTGATTACACAGTTTTTATGAAGACTTTTAAATATGTCTTTAGATCAGGCTTGAATCTGCTAGTCTACAATTTTCTTGGCAACTTTTTCCGAAGAAAAGGCTAAGATAGAGTGACTGGCCAAGGTCATCCAGCAGGCTGTGTACCCAAGGCAGTCCTAGAACATACATTTCTCAGTTCCTAACCTTGTGATTTAACCAACAAATTGGCTCTCTTCAATACATACCATATATACTTATTTATTTTGACAAATTTATTTTCAGTTTTTAAAAGAAGGATCATTCTTTGTCAAGTGTCCAGATGAAATTGAAACCTTATTTGAAAAGAAACCTTCACAAAACAACATATATGATAGAAAAAACATGCTCTTTCTGATGAAATAAAAATGAAGATGATTGAAGGTGAGAAAACAGAAAGTGATAGAAAAAAATCTTGCTCTTCTAATGAAGATGATTGAAGGTGATGAAACAGAGCTCTGTTTTCTCACCTTCAATCATCTTCATATTTATTTCATTAGAAAGAACACATTTTTTCCTATCATACAAAAATCAGTCAAGTGGATACCTGGTCCACTTGACAAAGAATGACCCAGAAGCTAATCCTTCACTGTATTATAATTAATATTTATGACCAACTGTTACATTCCTTTAATGTTCATTCTTCATTGTTCTGCTCTTTGATTATATAGGCACCTTTTGGTTGCAGGAACTATTTTTAACAGCTGTAACTGTTATGTTAATGAAGTACTATGTGTTAAGAAAGGTAAGTCATTTAGAGGTAATACTGATTTTAAGTTGTCCTTTGGACTTTGTGTTCAGTTGAAAATCAGGAGATTGGCAGTTTAATCATTGCTGTATATGACAAATATTTACTATTTTTGGTCTTATATTAATCTTTATTAAAAGAGGTAGGAGATGTTAAACTCACTAAGTAGAGTCAACATATTCAACTTTAGTGCTTGAAGGACAACTTGTTGGTAATACTGTATAGGTAACCCTGTTGTTTGTGTTCCTGAGGCAAATTCAAAAGCTGTTACATTGATTTTTTTTTTAGAAGGGAAAGATATTTGGCTTTAAAAGAACCTAAATTTAAATTTCCCCAATACATTGGCTACAATTCCCATCATTCCCTGTTTTAGAGTGATCCAAGTTATAATCAATACTTTGAAACATGTACGTTTGAGGAATGCATTTTAGATCTTATAAGAAAATATCAAGTTACTTGTTGAACTTTTAATTGTTTTCAAAGATAACTCCCGGCATAACTGCACTGTAACTTATTTCTTTTTCTTATTTTTGGATTTATATCATGTCTTTAGGCCAAAAGAAAATTAATTTTTAAATATTTAAAAATATTTTAAAAATATTTTAAAAATATTTTTAAAGTATTCTTCTTTATCCTGAAATTTTCTGCAAAGTTGGTATTCCAGGCTATTCACTACATTTATTGCAAAAGATTTCTCTAGCTTGTCACTGCAATGAAAAATAGTTGGCAATGAATCACCAAAAAACCAAAGGGGTGGTCCTCTCCAATAGCATCAAACTCACAGACAAAGGTGTATGTGTGTGGCAAAATAATCCGGCCATAAAACAAGTGAAATGCTTTAAATCTAGGAATGGTGTTCAAATCTTATAAAATGAAAATAGCTCAAGTTAATGAACATGCCTTTGTCATAATCTAAAAGAATGCAGCAGTGATTTTAAAATTTAAAATTCCCTCCATCACACTTTTGGGTGGATGGGGGGCATTCCACTGTCGTCATTTTAGTGCCGTTGTAAGTTTTAACAGTCACTAAATTATTTTTGTCAGTTGAGGATTACTTGTAATGGTTCTCCAGCTTCCAAAGGTTAAACCAATGTGAAGCAGAGGAGATTAGCATATTGGATGCACTCTCTTATGATGTAAGTTTTGTTCTAGTTTTTTAAGTGAGTCTTTACTTAGATTGAAAAAACTTATGTCACTTTGATGAATTTTATATATTTATTGGTGGACAAGAGTCTCTAAAGTGATATACAGTATATTATTGCAAAACTCTGCTATTCAGCCACAGATCCTGTTTGAATACTGTATATTTGTGAGGACTAAGATAAATAAGTGGAGTTAAGTTCCAGTCATGATTGTTTTCATGTTTTTATTGTTGTATCAGATTGCTTCTGGTCTAAGTGCTGAATAATAATTATTTATAGAAAGAGAAAACTATAGAAAAGTTATTTACTGCCTGGAGCCTTTTTAGTGAGATGGGCTATCATACACACTCTCGTACCCATACCTATGGAAGATTGTACAGTATACTTTTTTTAACATCTTAATTTTGAATTATGAAAACAATAAATAGCTCTTTGGAGAGACCTGTGAATTTACATTCTGTAGCATATGCTTAAAATTGTTCATATGTTAACGCTTTTACTTTTCTATCACAAAAGAAGGCAGCAATAATTTCCAATTTCTTCCCTGCAAAGAAAACAACATGGATATATGTAACTAATCACCAGGAGTTAACCTTCAATTGAGGAAGACTTTATTTTATAACTTAGCTCCAAAGTAAGCATGAGATGGAATCTCTACATAATTTATCTGATATATTTGGGAAAAATACAGTGCAGTGATAGTCAAATGCATCTGAAGAAGCGGGGGAAGGAAGAGCAAAGTCTAAAATGAACATCACACTATTACTGTTGTACATGCGCTGTGACATCACAGTGCATGTGGGATGGTCCTTACATCATCATTTTATGGTGTTAACGTTTTCTGGTGAAACTACTGAATTCTGTGAATTGTTGTATCAACAGGCACTAACTATTCCAAACAACTCTTAGTAGCTGTGTGCTTTCATTGAATAAATACTGGAATAACATCATAGGAAGAAGGGCAGTTAAATAAATCAGATCACTAATTTGTGGGAGGTTTTCTTTCTGGGAGGAATTAATGGTAAGCCCTGCTGATTCCCAAAGATACTTGCTTATGCCAAGTCTAAACACAGAAGTATTACCAGATCCAAAGAATAGTAGGTTTAATTAAATACATCTAATACTAGGTTATGTTCTTTTTCAACATTCCTAGAGAAAAAACATTCAGGCAGACATGGAAGAATTGATTGAAAATAAATAGTGCTTTTTGAGTTTGGTTGTTTGCTTGCAGATATTTTATTACTGACTAAATATCTATGGAAATGCTCAGTCATCCAAGTCATGGTTGTCCCAAAGATGCTTTTTTTTCTTCAACAGGCAACTGGACTTTCCATTATTTCTTAGAAGATGTTTTGCTTCTCATCCAAGTAGCTTCTTGACCTCTGAAGCAAAAGCTAAACATCTCCCAAAAAATCCTAGATAGTCTAGTTTCCTCTTGAAAAACAGCACTTTTGGGATATTTCCGAATAGATAAAATATCAGTGCTTTGAGATTGCTCCCTGTTTCTATACAATCCCTTGCCATGCTATCCTTTCGAGGTGGGTAAAATGAGGACCCGGATTGTGGAGGCAATATGCTGGCTCTGTTAAAAATTGCTATTGCTAACATGTTGTAAGCCGCCCTGAGTCTAAGGAGAGGGGCGGCATAAAAATCAAATAAACAAACAAATAAATACCAGTTTTGGTGGGGATGTGATTTTCTACTTGATTAGTGTATTAGTTTCTGCTTGTTTGTCTGGTGTTAATCCTTGCTTATCTGGGTGTTGGTTGCTGCAGAGAATGTGCTCTGCAAGTAGGCAGAAGGCAGAAGCTTGTCCACACCAAGGATAAAACTGTTTGGAGAGTTTTGCGCATGCGGAAGGTAACCCCCCCACTAGCCCTAATTCACAACTATATTTAATTGAAGTCTTCAATGAAAAACACTGCAGCAGGCTTTCTTGTAAAAATATACTTTACTTGTCTTCTTAGCAAAAGGTTTCTCTAAATAAACTATCATCTTTACATTTAACCACTATAACAAACCACCCATAATACTATCATACAACTACTATTACATCCACCATTGCAACCACCCACTAACCATTAACAACAAACCACTAACCATTAACAACAAACCACACCCATGCAAGGGTGTTATTTCTTTTATATAGGTTACAGCCAATCAGGTTGCAGCACATTTAATAAACCCATGATTACATACTGATAATGGTTTACATCAGCCTTTCCTATGGTTACAGACCATTTTCTTGCATTGTAATATTAAACAACCAGACAGAAACAGGGCAATGTGGTAAAGACAGTACAATGCAGTGAACCATGTACAGATCTGTACATTAGGGAAATGAAACAACCACTTCATAAACGCATGGCACACCATAGGAGAACGAACACACCAAGACTAGATTCAGCATCCATCTTCATTTAAAAGACACAGGCCATCCTGATCTAACTGAATATAGCTAATGAGGTAGAAGTTCATGAGGTCCATGATTCTGGGAATTACAAACTTTGTGTATTTGGTCAAGCTGTATGAGCGGTACTGTAATATGCTGCTATGCTTTTCTTTTTTTGCTAGTTCTGACTATACGACATAGAATGCTGTGACATCAAATTAAATGACTGGCTGAGGAATTCTGGAAGTTGAAGTCAGCAAATCTCCCCACCCCTAAGTTTTTTTTATTTTTTATTTTTTTACAAACATATTAATGCTTGAACAGTGTAGCACCTGAGTGTCATACATTTTAGTATAAATAAAACAATATTCATCATATTTATTATGTTTGACAAGCTTATATAGTTCTGGTAATAGTCCACATATTTATGTTAAGTTATAATTTTCCATTGTTTAGTATTTCAATATATTATATTTATACCAATCACTATACAGTATTCTGAGTGTCATTCCTTTTAATACAAATAAAATATACTGCTCAAAAAAATAAAGGGAACACTCAAATAACACATCCTAGATCTGAATGAATGAAATATTCTGGTTGAATACTTGGAGTTATATTCTGTTGTTTAAGTGTTCCCTTTATTTTCTTGAGCAGTGTATTATTAATCATATTTGTTACATTTAGCAAGTTTATATGGTTCAAATAATAATATACATATTTATATTAAATTATAATCTTCCATTATTTAATTATTCAGTATTTCAGTATGTTATTTTTATGCCAATCACCATATTATTCAAGCATACTTAATAATACACTCGTTCAAGTTCTGATTTCCCCTCTTGTCATTATTTCACATTGTATAAAATGTATACAGTATTTCATTAATCCCTTTCTCTAGTTTCCATCCCTATTCTAACTTTTAATTATGCCACTATTATATTTAAAAATATTCCCTTACTATCAATCATCTCTTGCTCGCTTTAAAGCTTTAATTGTTCGTTTCTTCTTTCCAACTTGAATTTTCATCTCTATCTAGTTCCCACATCTTGACCAATTATTTTAAACATTTCTCCCTTCTCTGTCCTTTTCCATTGTCTGATTTTCAAAATATCTACTCTTGCCTCTATCTCTTTTCCAAAAGTCTTCCTTCAACGCCAGCTCCTTTTTTAATTCCCTTAAAATACCTCCCCTCGGCTTATTTCATCTGTCATTATTATTTTTGTTGGTATCTCCTTCTTGTCGTCTTGTTTTATTTGTTGGTTTTTCTGTTTTGTTTTTTTCATCTATTCTTTCAATTGGGTCCTCCCCCTTCCTGGGCATCTTGGTCACTCTTGTCCTTTCCAGTTCTCCATCTTTGCTCTACATTTTATTCATAATCTCTTGGGAATCTTCTTGTCAAAGTATCCTTAATACTTTGAATTTCTGTTTTTTCCCAAATTCCATTCATTTCTTGCTGGTGGAGCATCTTACATAAAATCATTTCTCAAAAAGTTCAATATTCATAAAACTTTAAATCCAAAAATTGATCAGCCTGTTCCTCTGGATAGTCTCGACCTGACTTGGCCACGCCTTTGACAAGCGAGTACAACCCATCCTGACTGGTGACTCCTGTACCATGAAAACGAGCGTATCAGGTGAGTCAGCGCTCATTTTGTATAGGTATTTCAAAATGGGAACAATCCAAAATATAATGATGATGTTAGTTTTTTAAGTAAATAGTTCCAGCATTTTGAAATGCCTATGCAAAATGAGCGTTGACTCACCTGATATGCTCGTTTTCATGGTAGAGGAGTCACCAATCAGGATGGGTTGTACTCTCTCGTCAGAGGCATGGTCGAGTCAGGAGAATATAAAAGCACTGGAACTGCCCATAGGCCCCAGTTTTTTTGACAAAGCTGAAACATTGACTCGGAGTGGACAGCACAACCTGAGGTTAAGAAGCTTGGAATATGAACACCTAAGCTATAACCATCCAACTGTTATGAAATAAAGAAGTTCAAGGAGGCAGCAGAAAGGGATAGGAGAATAGGTTTATTTATTTATTTATTTATTTATTTATTTTTTTTTTTATTTATTTGATTTTTATGCCGCCCTTCTCCTTAGACTCAGGGCGGCTTACAACATGTTAGCAATAGCACTTTTTAACAGAGCCAGCATATTGCCTCCACAATCTGGGTCCTCATTGACTTTGGGTTTAAATTTGTTGTTATAGAAATGCTAATACATACTACCTATATAAAAGTAAAAAGTTGAGACTGTTACTATGTTATTCTACTGAGCTAAAGAGTTGGAAATCTGTGTCTTTCTTTCTCCTCCCCTTTCTCCTACACCTTTATCTTTTTCCCTCCCCCTATTTTCCACTATTGTCATTTGTATTTTATACTTAATAAAATATGAATAATTATTTGTCATCCACATTAGAAGCTTAAACCACTTCTAAGCAGACACTTTGATTTAACTGCCAACTGTTCCATAATAAAAGGGTGGGAGGGATTAAGTCGAGTATTCCACTACTCTTTGTAGGACCCTGCGGCCGAAGGCTGCTTCCGCCGAAGCAAATTTGTCAATTCTGTAGTGGCGGATGAAGGACGTAGGAGATGTCCAGGTGGCCACCCTGCATAGCTCCTCCAATGGGCATTGAGTGGCCCATGCCGCTGAAGTGGCCACACTCCGCGTAGAGTAGGCTGTGATACCCAATGGCCGCTGGATGCCCTCAACGTTGTAGGTCTTGGCAATGGCCCCACGGATCCATTGTCTGATGGAAGTGGGGGAGGTTTTGAGGCCTAGTTTGTGAGGCGAGAAGTAGACAAATATGGCCGCAGTACGTCTGATGGGCTGGGTTTGCCTCAGGTAAATCCGGAGCCTCTCTTCATGTCAAGCATGTGCCACCTGTGCTCCGAAGGATGGGACGGTTGGGAGCAAAAGGTTGGTAAGATAATGTCCCAACCCCTGTGGAACGATGAATTGACCTTGGGTATAAAGGACGGATCAAGGCGAAGGACTATTTTATCCTGATAACAGCACAGGTCCTCTCTTACTGATAGAGCTGCCAATTCAGAGATTCGCTTGGCAGTGGTAATCATGATGAGATAGGCTACCTTCAGGGACAGGTATCGAAGGGAGGACTCTCGTAAGGGGTCATAGGGAGGCTCAGTCAAGAAATGAAGCGTTAGTGATGCCCTTGAGGAATCTGGACACCAAGGGGGTATGAACCAAGGAGGACCAGTGGTCACAGGTTATGATAGAAGATAGTGCCGCAGTCTGGCGTCGGATGGTATTCAGGGAAAGACCCCTGTCTAGACCCTGTTTTAAAAATATGAGGACCTTGGATAGTGGAATGTTGACTGGGGAGAGGTCTTGTGAGGTATACCAGGCACAGAAGGTCTGCCATGTCAAAGAGTAGATCCGCTCCGTGGAAGCTCTTCGTGCCTTGTGGATGTAATCTATTACATGGTTGTCATAGTCTTGGCTCCTCAAGATGCGCCGTTCAAAAGCCAGGCGGTCAAGCGGCACCGGCCCGGGCCCGGATGGAGCAGGGGACTCTGCAATAGCAGATGAGGTGACACCGGTAACTGTCATGGTTCCGCTGCCAACAAGATCTTTAAGTAAGTCTGCAAACCAGGGTGCCTGGGCCAAAAAGGAGCTATCAAGATGACCTCTGCTTGCTCCTCCAGGATCTTGTGGATGACCTGGGGCAGGATTGGTAGCAAGGGAAAGGCATACAGCAGGCCCCCCGGCCAAGTGCAGTGGAGGGCATCTAAAGAATATCTAAAGATATCTCTCCATCTCTATCTCTTTAAGGTATATTTTTATATAGATCACAGATATATAATTATAATATGATTTATTTCTCCTTAGTTCATTTAATTTAAAGTTAAGGGGGGTTTGATTGCCTGCTCTTTCATTACAAAAATGTTTTATTCATACATATTTATATAAATTGTGTCCTGATCTTGTTTGGAGAAATATTCAACCATGTAAATCTATTTCATGCTCTCATGTTCTGAAAAAGGGTTCTGACAACCACCATTTTCTTTACTTTTGAGTCTTTGAGTCTTTGTTTAATTCTGCATAGTTGTTCTTGACTTATTTATTATTGAACAATGGTGCTTGGCAAGTATAATACCCAAATAACCTTCTTAATGCTTCTTAACTGGAGATTATAAGAGATTAATCCAAAGAGTTTTGTGCTCATAGCTCCTTTTAGTGGGCTGATTTATTTTTGCTCTCCAATCAGTGGAATGAATACAAAACTTGTATTCACAGCATAATATTTAAACATAATATTTAGTCTAATGAGAGCTAGTAGAATTTTAGCCAGAAAGAGGCTATGTTAATCTTTAGAGAATGACCTCAATTGAGCCCAAAATTTCTATTGCTAAGCTAGACATTTGTTAATGCCCCATTTTACAAACTTTATTGTCAGTTTTTAAGTGAATCACTGCAGTTGTTAACTTAGTAACAAGATTGTTAAGTGAGCCTGGCTTCCCCATTGACTTTACTTGTCAGAAGGTCACAAAAAGTGATCAAATGACCTGGGGATACTGCAACTGTCATAAATATGAGTCATTTGCTAAGCATCCAAATTTTGATCACCTAACCATGGGGACACTGCAATGGTAGTAAATTTGAAAAATGGTTATAGGTTACTTTTTTCAATGCCATTCTAGCTTTCGAACTGTCACTAGCAATAGCAATAGCATTTAGACTTATATACCACTTTACAGTGCTTTACAGCCTTCTCTCTAAGCAGTTTAGAGAGGCAGCATATTGCCTCCAACAATTTGGGTCCTTATTTTACCCACCTTGGAAGGATGGAAGACTGAGACAACCTTGTGCCTGGTGAGATTTGAAATGCCAAATTTCAGCCAGCCAGAAGTAGTCTGCAGTATTACATGCTAACCACTATGCCACCATGGCTCACTAAATGAACTGCTATGAGCCGAGGGTTACCTGTATCCAGAGGTTGGCTCCTGGCAGGAGGGCATGGAACACCGTTCCACTGGCAAAAATGAAGTTGTGCACGCATCTCCATTGCCATGCGCCGTGCACACAAAATCTTGCTGCCCCAGTCAGTAGCAATGCCCACTGTTAAGTGGAGCCAGAAAGCACAGCACTTGTTTGGTGGGCATGGGGCGCCTCTGCCACTGGGATAATTTGGAGAGAAGACTTGAGCCGCCCGGTGCGTTTCCTGACTCAGCGCTGGCTCAGCTAGGAGACACACCTGCTGCCCACCGCAGCCAGAGTGGGACCGGGGTGGCTCGAGCAGGCAGAGCACCGAGCGCATCTCCTAGTTGAGCCAGTGCGAGAAGCAGCTCAGAGAGGTGGCCGCCACCTGCCAGGCCCACCCGCCAGGCCCGTCCTGGAGCATTTTTTCCTGCTGGTGGCCACCTCTCCGAGCTGCTTCTCGTGCTGGCTCAGCTAGGAGACGCGCCTGCTGCCCCGCCGCAGCCAGAGTGGGACCGGGGCGGCTTGAGCAAGCAGAGTGCCAGGCATGTCTCCTAGCTGAGTTCAGAGAGGTGGCGCGCGCCCACCATGCTCACCCTGGAGCATTTTTTCCTACTGACGGCTGCAGGCTGGAACTGATAGCCGCCACTGCTACTGTGCCTCGCAGGACTCAGCCCAGTCAATCCCTCACAGGAGCCACCAGTGGGAAAAAATCCTCCAGGAAGGAGAGCAGTTCATGGGGGTGACTGGCAGGCGGGCAAAGCGGGAGCGACATCGTCTCCACGACTAGCTGCTCTCCTTCCAGGCGGATTTCTTCCCGCTGGTGATTCCCGGGCAGGACAGCCTCTGGTCACAATTCTGCGTGTGCGCAGAAAATTAAAGAGGGCGGGTTGCACACGCCGCAAATAGCTGCCCTTTGCTGCCCGTATCTGGAAAGAAATGCAGTACTTTCACTTACATTTCTGATTAACTGAATTCAAGCACTGCATCCAAACCCTAAATTTGGAGATAAATATCTTTACAAGAATGAAATCATTCCCACCCTTTACACCATCATCTTTTTATCATTTTAGATTGCTCTTCCTTCTAGCTTCATTATTTATTTTTGCTATCAGTTGATTTATGAGAAATACATAGCCATAATACATGTTTTAATGCTGATTTCCAAAATGTTTCTAGAAACATTAAATCTTTACTGTAATTTGTTTACATGCTCTTCAGTGTTGTGGATGTGCTTCCATGGCTAGTGATAGTGCGGTATTGCAGGTTTCTGGGAAGGGTAACTTGTATCAGGTAGCAGCTAAGTTGCATGGGCCTGAATGCTGGAAGGGGTTGGATTACACTATATAGATATAGAACAAAGGCTTGGAAGTCATTAAATTGTGATCAAAGGCACTAAACTTTGATCACCATTATCATGGCGGCATCAAGTTTTTCAAGAAAAATGCCAGGAATTTCAAGTTTGCTATTTGCATTAAAAATAACACAGCTCAAAAGGGTGATACTTTCTCTAAGAAATTTAACTTCACCTTGACTTCTGAGAGCAAGACTAAATGGAAAGAGCATTGAATATCCAATTTTGAATATTTAAAAAGTTTAACCCAGGATTATCTCACAGTGCACGCTTTCCAAATGCTTCACATGATTTTGATAGGAAAAAAATGCAGACATTTAAGATTTTGTAGCTTGTTGGCTTTTATTTATTTTTGTTTTGGGGTTTTCAGGATTTGATGCTTGTATGAAAAAGAAAACTAAATGTTGTACTGTGCTATAATACCACAGTATTATTTTTTCATGCAACAAATGAGAGAATAGTTGAAATAATAGAGTTACAGTCTACTTTTTTGTAATGGGAGACCATGACCAGTGAGAGGTAAGAGGAAATATTAACAAGACACTGCTAAGGGGGGAAATGTCAGGGAATCTTAAGTTCTATTGCAGAGTAAGCCATACTGAAAGCTCTGTCTTCTGATAGCAATCTTCCAAGAAAAGCAAGTCTTGAGTGGTATAAGCATATACAGTTTAATTAAATTTTGCCTATTGATTTATAAGAAGGGCATACTTTTCATTGCTTTGGGATGAATGGAAATTCTCTTTATCCTTAGTATGGCAAAGGGAAACTACTTTGAATATTTGTCTGGGCTTATACAGTGATACCGCGTGTTACAAACCCCTCATCATACGAACTTTTCGAGATACGAACCCGGGGTTTAAGATTTTTTTGCCTCTTCTTCCAAACTATTTTCACCTTACGAACCCGCCGTCGCCACTGCTGCTGAGATGCCCCGCCTCTGGACTTCCGTTGCCAGCCAAAGTGCCCGTTTTCCCGCTGGTAGGATTCCCCTGAGGCTCCCCTCCATGGGAAACCCCACCTCTGGATTTTGCGATGCTGCAAGGGAATCCCAGCAGGGGAATCCCGTCAGCGCGAAAACGGGCACTTCGGCTGGCAATGGAAGTCCGGAGGTGGGTGGCGATGCTGCGATTTCGCTGAGGCTTCCCTCGCTGGGAAACCCCACCTCTGGACTTCCGTTGCCAGGCGAAGCGCCCGTTTTCGCACTGGTGGGATTCCCCTGCTGGGATTCCCCTACAGCATCGCAAAATCTGGAAGTGGGGTTTCCCATGGAGGGGAGCCTCAGGGAAATCCCACCAGCGCGAAAACGGGCACTTCGGCTGGCAAAAGGGGTGAATTTTGGGCTTGCACGCATTAATCGCTTTTCCATTTATTCCTATGGGAAATATTGTTTCGTCTTACGAACTTTTCACCTTATGGACCTCGTCCTGGAACCAATTAAGTTCGTAAGATAAGGTATCACTGTACTACACTCCTGAGTTATTAGGTGTAGAGTGTGTATATATGTTCATTTTTGCAACAAAATTTTAGAAACATAGAAGATTGATGGCAGAAGAAGACCTCATGGTCCATCTAGTCTGCCCTTATTTTATTTCCTGTATTTTATCTTAGGATGGATATATGTTTATTCCAGGCATGTTTAAATTCAGTTACGTAGATTTACCAACCACGTCTGCTGGAAATTTGTTCCAAGCATCTACTACCCTTTCAGTAAAATAATATTTTCTCACGTTGCTTCTGATCTTTCTTCCAACTAACCTCAGATTGTCCCCCCCTTGTTGTTGTGTTCATTTTCCTATTAAAAATACTTCCTCCTGAAACTTATTTAACCCTTTAAAATATTTAAATGTTTTGATCATGTCCCTGCTTTCCCTTCTGTCCTCCGGACTATACAGATTGAGTTCATTAAGTCTTTCCTGCTAGGTTTTATGCTTAAGACCTTCCACCATTTTTGTAGCTCGTCTTTGGACCCGTTGAATTTTGTCAATATCTTTTTGTAGGTGAGGTCTCCAGATCTGAACACAGTATTCCAAATGTGGTCTCACTAGCACTCTATACAGTGGGATCACAATCTCCCTCTTCCTACTTGTTATACCTCTAGTTATGCAGCCAAGCATTCTACTTGCTTTCCCTACCGCCTGACCGCACTGTTCACCCATTTTGAGACTGTCAGAAATCACTACCCCTAAATCCTTCTCTTCTGAAGTTTTTGCTAACACAGAACTGCCAATACAATACTCAGATTGAGGATTCCTTTTCCCCAAGTGCATTATTTTGTTTGGAAACATTAAACTTTATTTTATTATATAGTCTGTATTGAATTTTAAAGGTGAGGTATTAGGAAGGAGTTCTGGCATTACAAGATATAGTATCTAATAAATAATATCAGACAATTACTTTTTCTTTGATCTTTAGGCTTTGAGTATAGTTTCTAGGTAAAGTGGGTCATGTTTTAAAATAGAACATATTTTTTGAAACTATTTGTTTCTTCTGTAACCACAAATATCTTTTTTCGGCTGCAAATGTTTATGCAATATTTAGAGCAGAAATAAGTACTATATTGACTTTTGCTGTTACTTCTTAATAACAGCTGAAGAAAATATCAGCTAGTCCTTCATCAGGTTACCTAATACACATTGATTCCCATAAATTCTTTACAGGAATCAGGAATATGTATAAAACAAAAAAACTGAAACATCCCCATGGATAGAAAAATTATATTTCATGTGTATTATATCAGTGGTCATCTTGGGCTTGATTTAAAACATAATCTTAGCATAATTGTAACTGTCTTTTTACAGATCTGTTCATCTTGATGCTTATGAAGAATTGTTTGCTGGAAGCCTATCTGAATTTTCCATAGAGCTTACTTTTAACAAGGAAGAGGATTGGGGATTCTGGTGATTCACAGATCCTGGGATTTAGCAACTGGCTTCTGAAAATAACACCCTGTATAACAATGAATATGGTATGGTCCCATTTTCTACCTTTTATCTGGCTTTAGCTTGTCTAATTCTCAAATTAGAATTGAGAAACTTTTTGGAATGAGAGCATATTTGAAATTTTGAAAACACGGGCAGACTTACTTTGTACCATGTTTGGAGGTTACCTGTTCAAAAAAGATTTTTATGTGTTTTGGAAAACATCTTTTTACCCAAAAGCACTGTGGTGAGATGACCTTGCAGCATTTCCAATAATATTTTGCCTATCAGATCTATTTGTGATTCAGAGGCTTTCTCATAAGTCCCAGCTTTCCCAGAAAAATTGTATACTTCTGAACACAATATTCTGCTCAAATCATCTGACATTTTTATTTTCTAGGCTACTAAGGTGTAGCAGTTTGAAATGGAGATGATGCTGACCCTTATACTTTTTAAGTGTTCTTTTTTAGAAAAATGTAAAATAGGATAAAAGTTCTAGATGTTGCCAAAGAAGGTACTTGTGAGCACAATGGTGACATTACGACCAGTAGTACAGTATATGTTAAAATATAATGTTAAGTAGTCTCTCATTAATGTTAAATTATTAAAGATAATATAAATCAATCATTCAACTGTTTCATACATATAGTATTTATTAAATTCATGTGCCACCTATCTTACAAAAGCAACTTAATGCGTAAAATAGATAACTGAAATCTCTAAAGATGAATATACTCCTTTGCATCCTCCCATATAAATCAGGAAGGAAGTTAAACTTTAATTTTTTTCTTAAGTTTATTCTACCTTATATTTAAAGGTAGATGCTATACCTTTTTATAGATGCTTTGTAAAAATTGTATGTGTCTCACTTAAATATCAGTAAACTGCTCTGAACTTTTGGAGCCTTTCTGAACACATTGAAATGCCAGCATGAAAATGGGAAATATCACTACAGAATTTAAGGAAGTGTGTGAAATAAAGGATAACCATTACTGATCTTATTTAAAAGCTATGGATTGTGAAAGAAGGGCTTTTGATCCCAACCTTAATTGAGGATAAAATATGTGTGGTTTGATTTCAAATTTATTTTTATGGGCAAATAAGTTCCCATGCCTTCCTCGTCCTCAAATATTGACATTTTTGGCAATGATTTAGAATACAACCTGGCAAATAGAAGAAAAAATGTAATAATAATAATAATAATAATAATAATAATAATAATAATAATAATAATTTATTAGATTTGTATGCCGCCCCTCTCCGAAGACTCGGGGCGGCTCACAACAACGATAAAAACAATATTATAATGGCACAAATCTAATATTAAAAAACTAAAAACCCTATCATAATTAAAAACCAAACAGCACATACATACCAAACATAAATTATAATAAGCCTGGGGGAAAGATGTCTCAAATCCCCCTTGCCTGGCGGTATAGGTGGGTCTTAAGTAGTTTACGGAAGTCAAGGGTGGGAGCAGTTCTAATCTCCGGGGGGAGTTGATTCCAGAGGGCCGGGGCCGCCACAGAGAAGGCTCTTCCCCTGGGGCCCGCCAGACGACATTGTTTAATCGACGGGACCTGGAGAAGGCCAACTCTGTGGGACCTTATCAGCCCCTGGGATTCGTGCGGTAGCAGGCGGTTCCGGAGGTACTCTGGTCCAATGCCATGTAGGGCTTTAAAGGTCATGACCAACACTTTGAATTGTGACCGGAAACTGATCGGCAGCCAATGCAGGCCACGGAGTGTTGTAGATATGTGGGCGAATCTGGAAAGCCCCACGATAGCTCTCGCGGTCGCGTTCTGCATGATCTGGAGTTTCCGAACACTTTTCAAAGGTAGCCCCATGTAGAGAGCGTTGCAGTAATCGAACCTCGAGGTGATAAGGGCATGAGTGACTGTGAGCAAGGACTCCCTGTCCAAATAGGGCCGCAACTGGGGTACCAGGCGAACCTGGGCAAACGCCCTCCTCGCCACAGCCGAAACATGGAGGGGCTGGGAGTGTCAGCTGTGGATCCAGGAGGCTCCAATGTCAGCTGTGGATCAAGGAGGACGCCCAAGTTGCGCACCCTCTTTGAGGGGGTCAATAGTTCCCCCTCCAGGGTAATGGATGGACAGATGGAATCGTCCTTGGGAGGCAAGACCCACAGCCACTCCATCTTGTCTGGGTTGAGTTTGAGTTTGTTGACACCCATCCAGACCCCAACAGCCTCCAGGCACCGGCACATCACTTCCACTGCTTCGTTGACTGGACATGGGGTGGAGATGTACAACTGGGTATCATCCGCATATTGATGATAGCTCACCCCATGCCCTTGGATGATCTCACCCAGCAGTTTCATGTAGATATTAAATAGCAGGGGGGAGAGGACCGACCCCTGAGGCACCCCACAAGGGAGAGACCTAGAGGTCAACCTCTGACCCCCCACTAACACCGATTGTGACCGACCAGAGAGGTAGGAGGAGAACCACTGGAGAACAGTGCCTCCCACTCCCAGCCCCTCCAGTCGGCGCAGAAGGATACCATGGTCGATGGTATCGAAAGCCGCTGAGAGGTCAAGAAGCACCAGGACAGAGGACAAGCCCCTGTCCTGGGCCCGCCAGAGATCATCCATCAACGCGACCAAAGCAGTTTCCGGGCTGTAACTGGGCCTCAAACCTGACTGTTGAGGACCTAGATAATCGGCTTCTTCCAAGGACCGCTGGAGTTGGAGCGCCACCACCTTCTCAACAACCTTCCCCATAAAGGGAAGATTGGAGACTGGATGGTAGTTATTAAGCACGTCTAGGTCCAGGGAAGGCTTCTTGAGGAGGGGGCGCACAAGTGCCTCCTTATAAGGAGCTGGAAAGGACCCCTCCCCAAGGAGGTGGTGACAATGTCCTGGACCCAGCTCCATGTCACCTCTCGACTGGCCGAAACCAACGAAGAGGGACACGGATCCAGTAAACAGGTGGCGGAGCTCACAGCTCCAATGGCCTTGTCTACTTCATGAGGTGTCACCAAGTCAGACTCCTCCCAGACAGATGGACAAAGATGTTTAGCCACAGTCGCCTTTATTCTGTATATGGAGACATAATTTTGGGATCGAAATATGTATGTATATGTATATATGTACATTGCTGTCTTAAAGTTGCCAACCTAAGATTTTAATATGCATTTTGAATAGGTTGATAAGTTCACCATCTATTTGTATGTAATTTGGGGATTGGTAACAGTCCAATAATTCTGGTTTTTTTATTTTTTATTTTAGACCTTCATATGATGATTTTTTTATCATGGCAAATGATACTTTAGAAGGTTTTCATGAAGTGAATCTAGCTTCCCCTACTACTCCAGATCTTTTAGAAGTGCACAAATCTAAAACTTCTGAAGAACCTACCTCACCTACCATTATTTACCGGCTTCACCCTTCAGCTGTGTGCTCCTTACCTATTCAGCCAAGTGCTCTGAATGTGACTGATCTTCCTACACAACCTGTCTACTCCTCCGCTAGGCACCTAAATTGTGCAGAAACACCAGGTATCAGGTTGGTTGTAAAAAAACCCTTCTGTTGATTATTACACAGGTTGTGTATTCAATCACCTTGTGTTACCTGCGATTGCAGATAATCCATGTATAATGTATTACTTTTAAAAAATACATTCTTTTCTTATAGCATCAATACCACAGAAACTGTACCGTGTACTACCTCAGGAAGCTATGGTGGGTTGTCCAAACATGATCATTCCAGGAAAGACAACTGTAGCGCAGAGAGAGAATTTTTGCAGGGTGCAACAGTAACAGACTTTTCTGAAGGAAGAGATGATGTTTTTGGCCTAAGCACAGATAGTCTGTCTCGTCTGCGAAGTCCATCGGTATTGGAAGTTAGAGAGAAAGGCTATGAGAGACTGAAAGAAGAACTTGCTAAAGCTCAAAGGGTAAGAATAATATATATAATTCTATTTCTGTGTAACGGCAAAATATTGGTGTTGAGATAAAATATTCCAAATTATGGCAATTCTTTATTGTCTTTATTTTCTAACTTTTCTGCCCCCCACTCCCCTAACTATACCTTTCATTATGTACGAATAAAACATTACACTGCCCTTTAGATAGTTTCCAAGCAATTTCATTCATTCTTCATTCACAATTTATTGAAAAACTGTGTTATGTTGTGGATGTCTGCGAAAGCTATGGTGAATTGAAGATGACCCTGCAGTGAGCACAGTTGTCAACTGGTAGACTGAGAAGTCAGCAAAAGAGCAGACTTCTCGTTCTTCCTCTCCAGACAAGGAGAGGAATCAGGATTGCCCACAGGCATTCCAGATATGAATACATACAGTAACTCCCTATGAAGAGAGTATAAGACAGTGGTCTTCCTCTGAGAGCTGAGGAAATCTCCATTGTTGCCTAAGCCAGTGTTTTTCAACCAGTGTGCCGTGGCATACTAGTGTGCCGCGAGACATGGTCAGGTGTGCCGCGAAGCTCAGAGAGAAAGAAAGCAAGGGAGAGAGAAAGCGAGAGAGAGAGAAAGAAAGCAAGAGAAAGAGCGAGAGAGAGAGAAAAAGAACTAGAGAAAGAAAGCAAGAGAGAGAGAGAAAGAGAGGGAGGGAGGAAGGGAAGGAGAGAGAGAGAAAGACATAGAGGAACGTAGGGAGAGAGAGAGAAAGAGCAAAAAAGAGGAAGGAAGGAAGAGAAAGACAGAGGGATGGAGAGAGAGAGAAAGAAAGAGGAAGGAAGGGAGAGAAAGAGGGAGGGAGAAAGAAATAGAGCGAAGGGGAGGAAGAGAAAAATTTTTTGTCCAAACTTTTTTTAGGCCCCCTCCCGCTCAATGTGCCCCAGGGTTTCGTAAATGTAAAAAATGTGCCGCAGCTCAAAAAAGGTTGAAAATCACTGGCCTAAGCTATGGCTTTGAGCCTTCAGAAGGACACTGAATTTGCAGACTTCCTTTTTAATCACCTTTAATTGCTTATTTATTGCTTTTTGGATATTAATCAAATTGGCAAGTTGTAGTCTATCAGAGATTGATATGACAGAAATGCTGAGCAGTTGTATGCGGCGGTACTAATTCCAGAAGTTTGCTGTTCAACTACACAGGGAGAGATCCTTTCATTTCTGGAATCTTGCAGCCATTGCCCTGATTTATGTTTCTTAATATTTACTGCCCCCTAGTACTATACATTATATTTAACACTTGTTAAAGTGTGGACTAGAGGATTAACACTTTGGGCCTAAATTGAATTTTTTTTTTAGTTAACCAGCTTTGTATTCAGATTTGGCTACAAATATGGAATATTTATGATTTTGTGAAATCTAGTTTGTGCAAGTTCCACAGATTTAATTGTCTCACCAGCTCAGAAAAATGCAATACAGGCTACAAAAAAGGGAATGTGACAATTGCACTTCCATTTGTTAGCTGCCACATAATATGGACCAGGGATTTTATTGAGGTCATGTTATATCTGGATCCCTTGTATTTTTATATTTTCATATTTCCATTTTTTGTTCAGCCACTGTAGCTATTTATCATCACTCTTTTGAGATTACAGTGATCCCTCGATTTTTGCGGTCTCGATCTTCGCGAAACGGCTATACCACGGTTTTTCAAAAAATAATAATTTAAAAATAGTCTGCGTTTTTTCCCCTACACCACGGTTTTTCCCGCCCGATGACGTCATACGTCATCACCAAACTAACGTCTGCCATTGCTGATTGGCCGAAATCTCGGCCAATCAGCTTTGCCATCGCAAAAACTTTGCCCGGCAACGCTGATGCACCGAAATCTCAGCCAATCAGCGTTGTCATTGCAAAAATTTCGCCTGACTGCTGATGGACAGAAATCTCGGCCAATCAGTGTTGTTTGGCCAGCGTGCTTTGGAACTTTTGGAACTTGTTAAGACTTGTTGGAAGATGGCTCCTAAACGTTGCATGCGGAGCGGAGGCGGCGACGCTAAAAAGAGCAGGAAGATGCTGACAATTAAGGAGAAAATTGAACTTTTGGACATGCTGAAAGAGGGATGCTCTTATGCAGATGTTGGTCGGCATTATGGGATCAACAAATCGAGTGTGCGATACATTCGGAAAGACGAAAAGAAGATAAGGCAAACTTCTCTGATAACATTCAACAAGGCTGCAAAAAGAATGGTGACGCCTAGAAACAAACGCCTTATGAAGATGGAAGCTGCTTTGTCCATGTGGGTACAAGACTGCCGTAAAAAGAGCATTGCTTTGGATACCAACACAATACGGACAAAGGCACAGCAACTCTACACCCGTCTTGCAAACACAGAAGGAGGCGATGCAGATGAGGGAAACGCAGGTGAGGGCTGGGGTTTTTTATTCTGTCATTATTTAATACAGTACTGTATGCTTTCATTCAAGAGTCACTTCTCTCTTCCTTTCCTGTCATTCTCTGCAGATGAAGGTGCTGGTGAAGGTGCTGATGACTCTGAAGACCCCCAGCCATCAACATCTTCAAAACCTTGTGGCTGCTGGATGCTACAACTGAAGACCAGGAGATACAGAGATACCTCTCAAATAACAGCAGAGGTACTGGTAGACATTTGGGGCGACCCATGAGAGACCGGGGGTGTCGTGGAGGTGAGAAAGCTGATAACAACGACAGTGGCAAAGAGAAAACCTGGGAGGACAGAGGACAGAGTTTATACTCAGGACTGTTTGTCCTACTAATAACATCATACATCCCTTGGACTCACCTTTTTAGACTGGATGATATCTATATGAACTTGGCTTAATTGATTAATTAACTGACCAGTTGAAATATCTTCTACCTATATTTTTATTTTTATTACTTATATTTATCTATATTTTTAATAATTAATATTTTTAATAATATGAACTGTTAGTTTTATATTAACTCTTTTTAATTAAATTATTGTGGGGATTTTTAAGTGGATGGGAGGATGGTAGTGATGACATGAATGAATGGGACTATTTTAGTAATTATTGGAAGAACCGTTGTACCTACCTGAACGGTCTTCTCGATGCCCTGGAAGGAGAGTCCAGCATGGGTTTAGCTCAAGTCTTATTGGTAGGACTGAGTTTTAAATTAACATAATTAAATAATAATTAGGTACCGCCCCCTTGCTGCCCCAAGAAGCCAGTTTTTAAAAACGAAGGTAGAATAATCAAACAATTTATTTAACAACAAGAATAACAACAAGAACTAGAACTCCCATGGTTCAAGAGGGAGGGTTTGGACTCTCCTTCCAGGGCATCGAGAAGACCGTTCAGGTAGGTACAACGGTTCTTCTCCCATGCCTCTGGAAGGAGAGTCCAGCATGGGATATACCCAAGTTTAATGTTCCAGGGAGGGTTGAACCATGGATTGCGCCTCCCCGCACACTGTCTGAAGTACACACCTGCCAAAGGCAGCTTCAGCCGAAGCGAAGGCATCTAACTTGTAGTGGCGAATAAATGTTGTGGGTGTACTCCATGCCGCGGCTCTGCAAATGTCTTCAATGGGCGCTTGCGTCCTCCAAGCTGCCGACGAAGCCGCACTCCTTGTTGAATGAGCCTGTATGCCACACGGCGGACTAGTTGAACTCGCCTTGTATGCCTCGACTATACAGAGTCTTACCCATTGGCTAATGGTATTTGAAGAAACCTTGAGACCCAGTCTACAGGAACCAAATGAGACGAACAAGGCCTCAGTTTTTCGTATAGTGCTTGTACGCCTGATGTAAAGCTTCAACGCTCTGCGTACGTCTACCTTGTGCCACTTAAGCTCTAAAGGGTGATTACCACGAGTACAGAAATCTGGTAACACCAATTCCTGGGCTCTGTGAAAGTGTGTGTTGACTTTCGGGATAAACGTGGGATCCAGACGCAAACTAACTCTGTCTGGATAGAACCTACACAAATCCGATCTCACCGACAGTGCAGATAATTCGGATAACCGCCGAGCCGAGGTAACCGCTACCAAAAAGGCCGTCTTGATAGAAAGGTAACGTAATGAAACTGTCCTTAAAGGCTCAAATGGTGGACCAGTGAGGGCCTGAAGGACCAAAGTTAAGTCCCATGTGGGAAAACGACGTACCGGAGGAGGGTGTGTGTTCGTAGCCCCTCTGAGGAAGTCCTTAATCCAAGGGTGATGGGTCAAGGAGCCCCCATCGTCCCCCTTTATAATGGTGGCTAGCGCCGCAACCTGACGTCTCAACATGTTGGGCGCCAGACCTTTCTCCAAGCCTGTTTGTAAAAACTCCAGAACAGGAAGGACTGAAGAGTCCTGGGGTCGTAAATGTCTGCTGTTACAGAAGGAGGTAAAGGCGGCCCATGTCGCCTGATAAATTCGAGCGGTGGAAGGGCGTCGAGCCGCTTGAATTGTGGCAATGACATTCTCGGGAAGGTGACAGCTCCTCAGCCTGTCCCCCTCAAGTGCCAAGCGGTTAGGTGGAACCATTGAGGATCCGGATGATACACAAACCCTTGGCTGAGGGAGATCCGGTCGTCTGGAATCCTCCACGGTGGAGAGATGGATAGTTCCCTGAGGTCCGCAAACCAAGGTCTCCGAGGTCAATGTGGTGCTAACAGGATCACCTCCGCCTTTTCCATCAGGATCTTCCCTAATACTTTTGGAATACGTGGAATTGGAGGGAAGGCATACAGTAAGGTCCTTGGCCACGGAAGGTGCAGGGCATTGACCCCCTCGGCTCCCGGGGATGGAAACCGGGAGTAAAACCTCGGGAGCTGGGTATTTTGGGGCGTGGCGAACAGATCCACCACCGGGTCCCCAAACCGACGGACGATCTCTTGAAACAGAAGGGGATCGAGTCGCCACTCCGTCGGGTCCAGCGCTTGTTGGCTGAGCCAATCCGCCTGTTTGTTGTCCTCTCCCGCGATGTGTTCTGCATGCAAAGAGGAAAGATGCGTCTCCGCCCAATCGAAAAGAAGAACCGTCTCTTCCATCAGTCTGAGCGACCGCGTCCCTCCCTGATGATTTAAATGCGCTCTGGTCGCTACATTGTCCGTGCGTACGAGAATGTGGTGTCCTTCTAGCAGGGTGGAAAAGGTCTGTAATGCCAAGCAGACCGCTCGCAACTCCAAGAAGTTGATATTGATCGGGTGCAGATCCTGGGGTTTCCACAACCCCTGGGCCACGTGGGAGTTGACATGGGCGCCCCACCCCAGAAGGCTGGCATCCGTGGTAAGGGTGGTATAACGAAACTGGCCAAAGGGGGAGCCCTGACGCAGTGCCGGGGATCTCCACCATCTCAGGGAAAGTCGTAGTTCGTGTCGCACGGAGATCAGATGATGCGTATGGCTTAGACGCCGTCGCTGGAATGGGAGTAGAGTCCACTGAAGCAGCCGGTAATGGTAACGGGCCCAAGGAACAATGTCCACGCAGGATACCAGGGTTCCCAGTACCTTGGATAGGAAGGACAATGGGACTCTCCGTTGCCGTTGTAGACTGTTCACTAGTGAGCAAACGTTGATCTGCCGCTCCGGAGAGAGATACACCCTCTGGGAAACTGTGTCTATTACCGCACCCAGGTGGATGAGCCTGGTTGCAGGGACCAAGTGACTCTTTGGCACATTGATCGTAAAGCCGTGATGTTGTAGTAAGGCCAATGTGGTCTGCAAATCCCGGTGTGCCGCCCTGCGGTCTGTAGACAGGAGGAGGATGTCGCCCAAATATGCTAGGATCCGGATTGGTTGGGATCGTAGATCGGCCATCAGCGCGTCCAAGAGTTTTGTGAAGGTACGCGGGGACGATGACAGGCCAAAGGGCATTGCCTTGTATTGATAATGGACGTGGTTTAGACAAAATCTGAGAAATTGTCGATGGGCCGGGTGTATGGGGACGTGCAGATAGGCCTCCTTCAAGTCGACTGAGGTAAGAAGGTCCCCTGCCCGAACGGAGGCCAGGATGGAACGGAGGGAGCTCATCTTGAACCTTCGGTAAAGAACATACTGGTTCAAACGTTTGAGGTTCAAGATGAGTCTGCAACCCCCTGACGCTTTGGGTATGAGGAACACTCTTGAATAAAATCCCGTACCTTTGAAATTGTCCGGAACTGGCTCGATTGCTTGGATCTGTAAGAGGTGGTAAATCTCCTGTTCCAAGAGAGCCCTCTTTGTGGGATCCTTGGGTACAGGACAAGTTACGAAGTGACGCGGAGGAGTGTGCAGAAACTCGATTCGCAGTCCCCGAGAAACAGTTGCTAACACCCAGGGGTCTGAAGAAGTAGTCCGCCAGACCTCGCTGAACCGCTGTAACTTGCCCCCCAAGGGTGTGTCGTGTCGGCAGTCACTTGGAACGTCGAAGGTTCCGTTGCTGGTATCCCCGGAAGGGCCGTCTTGTCTGAGAGAAACCTCTACCCCGATCTTGGGAGTAAGATCTGTCACTTCTATAGGGCGTCGAAAAGTTACCCTGGGAATAAGGTCTGGCCGGCTGTGACGTGGCCGACCACGAGTCCCACCGAAAGGGCTGACGACGGGAGTACGGGCCAGTCCTGCGGTCCTGGCGGGGGTAAGATCTCGGAAGGACCTTCCTCTTGTCCTTACCCTCCACCAGGACAGGCTCAAGAGCTTCCCCGAACAGTTTTGTGCCCTCAAAGGGAGCCGAAGACAATGTCCACTTCGACTTGGCATCCACCTGCCAATTCCTCAGCCAAAGTAAGCGCCGGGACGAGATGGTTGATGCCATAGCCCTTGAGGCAAATTTAGCTGCATGTAGCGTGGCGTCTGTAGAAAATTCAGCCGTCGCTAGGAGCTTGTTTAAGTCCTGCCTCAGTCGGGTCTCATCTGAGCCCAGCCTCGCCTGGACCTCCTGGATCCACATGATGGATGCCCGATTGAAAAACGAGGCAGTGGATGCTGCCCGAAGAGCCCAAGCGGCCATCTGATGAGTCTTCTTCAGGAGAGTCTCTGCCCTCCTCTCATCAGGTTTCAAGTTATCAGCAGTCTCTGATGGCACGACCGCATGGGAGACCAATGTGGCCATCGGTTTGTCCACGGGGGGAAACTGTAGCAGATTCTCCAGGTTGTCATCGAATGTATAGAATCTGCGCTCTAGGCTTGAAGGCCCTTGCGCCGCCGCTGGATGTTGCCATGGGCGCTTAATGTTTTCAAGAAATATTTCCAGCGCAGGAACCTTGTCTGATTCCCTGGTGGGTTCTTTGCACAATGTCGCTGATGTGCGCGGCCCATCTCCTGGTTCCACCGGAGTCGCCGATCCCGGCACATCCAAGGCCTGTTTCGCCTTGTGCAATAAAACCCGAAACAAGGAGGGTTTAAATAGGCCGGCCACTGCGGGTTGCTCAGGAAAACTGAATTCGTCGTCCCACAAACCGTTCCCGTGGTCGCTGTCCTCCTCAAAATTGGAATGGTCAACAGACATAGAACCCAACCCAGTAGGGGGCGGTGGAGCTGACCAGATATCTCTGGGTTGGGTAGCCTGTGATGTGAAGGCATTAGGACGCTGGGTTGCCGCCGCTATGCCCTGAGTATACGCATTAGCGATAATGTCCTGTAACGTTGGTGAAAAGGCTTGCCAAGCGTCTGTGTGGTCTCTAAGACCCGCTGCCGTTGGCGTGAAAGTAGATGAGGGAGCATAAGCTGTCTGCAACCCAACCTGTGGCAAAGCCTGACTATTAGATGATGAAGGCCGTTCAGGCCTCGAGGCAGGAGAAGGCAAAGGTGGAGGGGGAAATTGTGATGCCTGCCTGTCAGGTGACCAGTCTCTCTCTGTTGCAGTGCCTTGGAGCCCCATTAATACAGCAGGTGAGAGAGCTGATGTAGGAAGTGGTTGAAAAGCCACTTCCTACATAGCCAGTCCCCCTGGGATGGGGGGGGGACAAGGCCGCCTCCAAATGTTGCTCTAGGGCTTTGATTTTTCTCTCAGCTTCACGAAGAGAGGAGCCCGATTGGGAGGATTTGCTCTTAGGCTTGCCTGAAGCCTTGTCCTTTCCCTTTGGAGGTGCCTTAAGTGCTTGGGCCTGCTCCTCCCTGGCCTCGATTTGATCAGCCATTATCTTTATAGGGGCAGCGTACTCAAGTCGAATCCAACAAGGGCAGTCACTGGCCTACACCGCAATTTCTCACTCGCAAGTGAGACGTGAGGGCAATCTGACAGCTAGGCTGTTCCTTTATTGGCTGTCAAGACACCACGTGACCCCCAGCGTCTGTCTCTGGGCAGAATAGGAGCCTCCACAAAGGTTGGCAACCTGCCCAGTTTGCGCCTTTTAAAAACGTTAATGAAAAAACGTTCGCGCCTTCGGGTGCCAGAAAAAATGGCGGGCGCGAGGAAGCCGCCTCAGAGTTAAGCACCATGGCCATCAGAGCCGGGGGAAAAATCCTTGCCGTGCCGTCCAGGCAGCCATCACTCCCCAGGGACTCTCAGGCACCCGCAAAGCCAGCCGCTGTCATCCGCTCCCTGCGATCGAGCGATCAGCTGTTTGGCGGCTTATAATGGCGGCCACGGCCGCGGTAGCAGCGTTTTTTCTCTAGCCGCCCCCGTCAATGGGGAGGGGCGGACCCCCCCCCCTGGGGTGTTTTGGGCTTAGTCTGGCCACGGGGGTCAGAGACTGACAGCCCAGTTGCTCCTCGTTGGGCAGTACCCACGGAGAGAAGAGGCCCCAAAAGGAGGAAAGGTGGGGGTGGTGCCCGCGGAGGGCAGAGACCCCAGCCAAACACGAATCTGTGTAAGAGAAAGGGGAAAAAATTACAAAGTTCAAATACAATCAATTTTAATTACTATTTTTAAACATACTCATCCTAGAGGAAGAAAACTCATGTCCTTAACCTAGACTGAGTTTTTAAAAACTGGCTTCTTGGGGCAGCAAGGGGGCGGTACCTAATTATTATTTAATTATGTTAATTTAAAACTCAGTCCTACCAATAAGACTTGAGCTAAACCCATGCTGGACTCTCCTTCCAGAGGCATGGGAGAATGAATGGAATACTGTGAATGAAAATGAATGGGAGGGGGGTGATAGATGGAATGGAGTGGGTGGGGGGGATTATAATATGTATGGAATGAATGAATATGACATGAATGGAATTTTTGGCACACCTGACGCTGGAAGGGCAGGAGGGGAGGGGACACTTATCTCTGGGGTGGCAGAGGGTCAAAATATCCTGGTCTTGCTGGGGAGAGGCAGGTATGGCGGAAGCCATGGAGCTAGCCGTTCCAGGGGAAGGAGGGATCGCTGCTTAGTAGCGATCCCTTCTTCAGGCTCCATGAGCTTAACTCAAGGCGCTGGTGATGAGTGTAATTCTGGCCCTGGGCTCAAGTTGTTGCTACTCAATGCCAGGTCGGTGGTAAATAAAGCTCTCTTCATCCGGGATCTGATCCTGGATGAGGAGGCCGACCTGGCTTGTGTGACCGAAACCTGGCTGGGCCCGGAGGGAGGAGTTCCTCTCTCTGAAATTTGCCCAGCTGGGTTTCGGGTATGGCACCAACCTCGACCCCAGGGAAGGGGGGGAGGAGTGGCTATTATAGCCAGGGAGACTCTTGGCCTGCGTAGGCTTATTGCTCCAGAGGTTGCGGGTTGCGAGTCCCTCCTGGTGAAGTTGGACTTAGGGGTTCAGGTGGGCTTGTTACTCACGTACCTGCCTCCCAGCTGCGTGTCAACAGCCCTGCCTGTGCTACTCGAGGAGGTGGCTGGGCTGGCGGTGGAGTTCCCCGGACTTATCGTCCTGGGGGACTTCAATCTGCCGTCGCTCGGCGGTTCCTCTGGACTGGCACAGGAGTTCATGGCCACCATGACAGCCATGGACCTGACTCAAGTAGTTCAGGGTCCGACTCACGAGGGTGGGCACGCACCCGATATGATATTCCTCTCTGAGCAACTGAGTAATGATCTGAGATTAAGGGGCTTAGAAGTGTTGCCTTTGTCGTGGTCAGATCATTTCCTACTGCGGCTTAACTTCCTGGCTCCAATCCTTCCCCGCAAGGAGGTGGAACCAATTAGGAGGTTCCGCCCCAGACGCCTGATGGATCCAGAAGGCTTCCAGATGGCGCTTGGGGTTATTCCAGATACACTTGTCCACAGTTCGGCAGAGTCTCTTGCTGAGGCCTGGAACAAGGCTGCAGGGGAGACTCTTGACTGGATTGCGCCGTTGCGACCTCTCCGCGGCACTAGACCCCGTAGAGCTCCATGGTTCAACGAGGAGCTCCGGGAGTTGAAGCGCCAGAAGAGACGTCTGGAGAAGCAATGGAGGAAGAGTAAGTCCGAATCCGATCGAACACTTGTAAGAGCTCATATTAAGACTTACAAAGTGGTGCTCAAGGTGGCAAGATGCGCGTATCATGCCGCCTTGATTGCATCAGAGGAATCCCGCCCGGCCGCTCTGTTTAGGGTAACCCACTCCCTTCTTAATCAGAGGGAAGTTGGGGAGCCCTTGCAGAGTAGTGCCGAGGATTTTAACACGTTTTTCGCTGATAAAATCGCCCGGATCCGAGTGGACCTCGACTCCAATTGTGAAACAGAGTCGACTGACAATGAGTCAGTCGAGGTGACTGGGGCTAAACGTCTTTGTCCATCTGTCTGGGAGGAGTTTGACTTTGTGACACCTGATGAAGTGGACAAGGCCATTGGAGCTGTGAGTTCCGCCACCTGTTTACTGGATCTGTGTCCCTCTTGGCTGGTTTCGGCCAGTCTAGGGGTGGCACGGAGCTGGGTCCAGGAGATTGTCAACGCCTCCTTGGGGAGGGGGTCCTTTCTGCCCCTTTATAAGGAGGCGGTTGTGCGCCCCCTCCTCAAGAAGCCTTCCCTGGACCCAGCTGTGCTTAATAACTACCGTCCAGTCTCCAACCTTCCCTTCATGGGGAAGGTTGTCGAGAAGGTGGTGGCACTTCAACTCCAGCGGTCCTTGGATGAAGCCGATTATCTAGGTCCTCAGCAGTCTGGATTCAGGCCTGGCTACAGCACGGAAACTGCTTTGGTCGCGTTGATGGATGATTTCTGGCGGGCCCGGGACAGGGGCTTGTCCTCTGTCCTGGTGCTCCTTGACCTCTCAGCGGCTTTCGATACCATCGATCATGGTATCCTTCTGCGCTGGCTGGAGGGGTTGGGAGTGGGAGGCACTGTTCTTCAGTGGTTCTCCTCCTACCTCTCCGGTCGGTCGCAGTCAGTGTTAGTGGGGGGTCAGAGGTCGACCCCGAGGTTTCTCCCTTGTGGGGTGCCTCAGGGGTCGGTCCTCTCCCCCCTGCTATTTAATATCTACATGAAACCGCTGGGTGAGATCATCCAATATGCCGATGATACCCAGTTGTATATCTCACCCCATGTCCAGTCAACGAAGCAGTGGAAGTGATGTGCCGGTGCCTGGAGGCTGTTGGGGCCTGGATGGGTGTCAACAAACTCAAACTCAACCCAGACAAGACGGAGTGGCTGTGGGTTTTGCCTCCCAAGGACAGTTCTATCTGTCCGTCCATTACCCTGGGGGGGGGGGAATTCTTGACCCCTCAGAGAGGGTCCGCAACTTGGGCGTCCTCCTCAATCCATAGCTCACATTAGAAAAACACCTTTCAGCTGTGGCGAGGGGGGCGTTTGCCCAGGTTCGCCTGGTGCGCCAGTTGCAGCCCTATTTGGACCGGGAGTCATTGCTCACAGTCACTCATGCCCTCATCACCTCGAGGCTCGACTACTGTAACGCTCTCTACATGGGGCTACCTTTGAAAAGTGTTCGGGAACTTCAGATCGTGCAGAATGCAGCTGTGAGAGCAATTATGGGCTTCTCCAAGTATGCCCATATCACTCCAACACTCCGCAGTCTACATTGGCTGCTGATCAGTTTCCAGTCACAATTCAAAGTGTTGGTTATGACCTATAAAGCCCTTAATGGCACCGGACCAGAATATCTTCGGGACCGCCTCCTGCCGCACGAATCCCAGCGACCGGTTAGGTCCGACAGAGTTGGCCTTCTCCGGGTCCCGTCAACTAAACAATGTCGTCTGGTGGGACCCAGGGGAAGAGCCTTCTCTGTGGGGGCCCCGACCCTCTGGAACCAGCTCCCCCCTGAGATTAGGATTGCCCCCACCCTCCCTGCCTTTCGTAGGGGGAACTAAACTAAAACACCTCCCCCTTGCCCATGTTGTTTTGTTGATTGATTGACTGTGTGCCTGTTTTTTTATATATACTGTTTTTATGAGATTATTAATTTTAAATTGTAACTAGATGGGTGGGCATTGGATTTGGTATTATGTACTGTACTGTTTTTTATTATTGTTGTGAGCCGCCCCGAGTTTGTGTAGAGGGGCGGCATATAAATCCAATAAACCTAACCTAAACCTAATCTTCTGCTTCTTCGGCCCCATCCACATTCACATCAAGCAAAGGGTGGTTCGAGAAATTTCAACAGCGCTATGGCCTGAAGAGTGTGTCATTGCACGGAGAAGCTGCCTCAGCAGATACAGGTGCAGCCGAAAAGTACGTCCAGGGCACGTTTAAAGACCTAATTGAAGAAGGGGGCTACCTTCCAGAACAGGTGTTCAACATGGACGAAACAGGCCTGTTCTGGAAGAGGATGCCTTCACGGACTTTCTTGATGCAAGATGAAGCCAAAGCCCCTGGCTTTAAGGCCCAGAAAGATCGGGTAACTTTGATCATGTGTGGGAATGCAGCAGGCTTTTTGATGAAGCCAGGGTTAATTTATAAGTCACGAAATCCAAGAGCCCTCAAGAACAGAAATAAGAATGCATTGCCAGTGTACTGGATGCATAATCCTAAAGCATGGATTACAAAACCCCTCACGCGGGACTGGTTTCATCAGTGCTTCATCCCACAGGTGGATTATTTGGCTGGCAAAGGACTCAATTTCAAAGTGCTTCTCCTAATGGACAATGCTGGAGGCCATGATGACCTGGCACATGAACATGCTGGGGTGCAAGTCGAATTCTTGCCACCAAACACCACATCGCTTATCCAGCCGATGGATCAAGGTGTTATCCGCGCATTTAAGGCACTGTACACACGCAATTCCCTTGCAAGCCTCGTGGAAGCAATGGACGCTGATGAAAGCTTCACATTGAAGGGCTACTGGCGTCAGTACACGATCGCATCGTGTCTGAAGAACATTCAGAATGCCTTAATGGATATGAAGTCACAGACAATGAATGCCTGCTGGAAGAAATTGTGGCCAGAAGTGGTGCATGATTACAAGGAATTTGCTCCCGAAGAAATTCAACATGCTGCAGTCCAGAAATCTGTGAAGCTGGCACAGGCACTGGGTGGAGAAGGCTTCATTGACATGACACCAGATGAAGTCCATGGGTTGCTTGATGAGCATGGCCTACCACTGACAGACAAAGATCTGGAGGAGCTGACCAGGTCAGCGAGTGAAGAAGAGGAGGAAGAGGAAGCTGAACAAGCTGAGGAAGAAGAAGATATTGGCCTAACGCTTGAGCGGCTTGCAGAACTGAACAGAGCTGCAGCACATCTCCAACGCATGGTGGAACTTTGGGATCCCAACATGACTCGCTCTATACACTTTAAGGCCTCCCATGACAACACCTTTGCACCATACAGAGCCATGTTAGCCCAGAAAAAGAAACTGCACCAACAACTGCCCATAACTATGTTTGTCACGAAAACCAAGAGGTCTGTCACACCATCACCTGCAGCGTCCATTGTAGAAATGGTGATAGAAGAAGATCCCGAGTTATCCTAGTTATGCTAAACACCCCCCCCCAAAATGTAAATAAATATTGTTATCATTTATTATCAGGATGACTAAATGTCTTATTCAATGTGTACAGGTACAGGTAGAGGTACTGTAATGGGAAGGGGAAATGGTAATTAAGGGGATGGGAAATGGTACTTTATGGGTTAAAAGTGTTGGGACTGAGTGGCATACAGAAGAATGAATGAATGACTGAGTGAATGAAATTCAAACACAGGTGGGAAGGAAGGAAGGAAGGAAGGAGGGAAGGAAGGTAGGAAGGAAGGATGGAAGGAAGGAGGGAGGGAAGGAGGGAGGGAAGGAGGGAGGGAAGGAAGGAGGGAGGGAAGAAAGGAAGGAAGGGGGGAAGGAAGGAGGGAAGGAAGGAGGGAGGGAAGGAGGGAGGGAAGGAGGGAGGGAAGGAGGGAGGGAAGGAAGGAAGGAGGGAAGGAGGGAGGGAAGGAAGGAAGGAAGGAGGGAAGGAAGGAGGGAAGGAAGGAGGGAAGGAAGGAGGGAGGGAAGGAGGGAAGGAAGGAGGGAAGGAAGGAGGGAGGGAAGGAAGGAAGGAGGGAAGGAAGGTGGGAGGGAAGGAAGGAAGGAGGCGGGCATTCTAAAAGCCGAGAAGCCGTTGCCGCCAGCGCTGCTGCAGGAGGACTCGTGCCCCAAGAAAGCTGGTGAGAGGGGCGAATCGGGCGGGCGGGGGATAGCGGCGAGGAGGCCGGAGGCGCTGGGTGGGTGGCCGACATTAAAAGCAATCATTGCCAGCCTTTCGTCGCTCCCCGCCTCCCCGCCTCCAACTTCAAGCCCTTGCGCGGCCATGGAAAAAGGGCACGCATGCACAGATGGTGTTTTTACTTCCGCGCCGCTACATCGTGGAAAATCGATTTTCGCGGGAGGTCTTGGAACGTAACCCCCACGAAAATCGAGGGATCACTGTATTTGAATATTCTGGTTGTGGGAAAGGTTGTTATGTAAGTATTCAGTAGATACTTTGTAAGCAGTATCAGGATACAGTCCTTAGAATTTCAATATAATTTGAGAAAATGCCTCTCTAAATTTCTGAAATTTGCTGCTCCTGTGATACTGTGTAAGGTGAATCACAAAAGAACTTGACAAAGTATAATTGAAGTCTGAAAATAGCAGGAAAATATTTCATTGGAATACTTGGACTAAAAAGAGATCAATACTTTAAACCAGTTAATTTTTAATGATGATTTTAACAGTTGTGAGATATTACTTTTTGAATTTTAGTTTCCTTCAATTTTTGTTGTTAGTTGCGAAGTCGTGTCTGACCCATCGCGACCCCATGGACAATGTTCCTAAAGGCCTTCCTGTTCTCTACCATCCTCTGGAGTTCATTTAAGTTCAGTGACTTCATCCAGCCACCTCATTTTCTGTTGTCCCTTTCTTCTTTTGCCCTCAATCTTTCCCAGTATTTGGCTCTTCTCCAGTGAGTCCTTCTCATTTGGTGGCCAAAGTATTTCAGTTTGATTGTCAGGATCTGGTCTTCTAAAAAGTAGTCAGGATTGATCTCCTCTAGGACTGACTGGTTTGATCGCTTTGCAGTTTGCTGAATATGCAGCTATATTAGTATATACACCTGAAACATCTCCTAACTGAATAGTATAGCCCAGATAATTAGCAGTCTCCATGTATCTACAATATTGACTTCTTTAAGAAACACTTTCCTTGCATGAAAACCTACCGTTTAATTTTATAAACTATTAAAAGGTGAAATTAAATCATTAGTTATACAGTATATTGATTTGTGGAAGGAAGAATTGAAATTTTCAGTTTTGGAAAATTGGTAGTTCAGGTGGTAAAAAAAATACTGCTTATGATTTAAAAATGAAATTAATTCATTGTAAAATATTATTTCAGATTTATTTGACTCTTACAAGAATATTTTAAAAATGAAGGAAATTACATTTCTTATTTTTAATGATACGAGCAATTTATCATGACATGATTTGGTCTTGTTCTTTTATTATTTTATTTTGGTTTCAGGTTTAATATAACTTTAGAATGACATAGTTAATAATCTCAATATGATATTGAACTTCGCTCCTTAAGTCAGAAGCCAACTTCTTAAACACTCCCACTTGTAATATAAGCCAGAAAGGAATGAAGAAGATAGAGCTTTCATCTCCTGCTGTGTTTGTTATATTTTATATTAGAAATGGATTCTATGCATTTTGATTGGTTATTAAAAAAAAGCCAGATCCCTAAATGAAATGCACATGGCTGTCTAATTGCATATAACACGAACCTAGCTTCCATATTCTTTTTGAGTTTGCAAGTTAAAACTGTCAGTTATTACTGTCAGAATAACATTTTACCTCATAGGAACTCAAACTAAAAGATGAAGAATGCGAGAGGCTTTCCAAAGTACGTGATCAACTTGGCCAGGAATTGGAAGAACTCACTGCTAGCCTTTTTGAGGTTTGTTAAAAGACTTTACTATAATATACTCTAGGAATGATATGGCTAATTTCATGAAACCTTCAATTCCCCCCAGTAAAATGGCAAATTTGGGAAATTGCTTGTGCTTCTGAATGTTGCATATTCAAAATGAAGAAAATGTCTCCATAGGTTAGATCAGTGTTTCCCAACCTTTTTGGAGCCGCAGCACATTATTCATATTTTCAAAATCCTGGGGAACGCTGAACCGTGGGGGCGGGGGGGGGGGCGGGCAGCTAAAGAAAAGTTTTGACAAAAAAAAATCTTCCTCCATTTCGCTCTATTTCTCCCTCACTCTTTCTCTCTCTTCCTTCCTTCCCTTCTTTCTCTCTCCATCCCTCTTTCTTTCTTCCTCTTTTTTGCTCTCTTTCTTGCTCCCTCCTTCCCTCCCTATATGTCTTTCTCTCTCCCTTGCTCTCTCTGCCTCTCTTGCTATCTCTCTTTCATTCTCTCTCTTTCTTTCTTTCTTTCTCTCTCTTTCTCTCTCTTTCTCTGGCTCTCTTGCTATCTCTCTCTCTCTCTCTCTGTCTCTCTTTCTCTGGCTCTCTTTCTCTCTCTCTTGCTAGCTCTCTTTCTCTCTCTTTCTCTTTCTCTGGCTCTCTTTCTCTCTCTCTCTGTCTCTCTTGCTATGTCTCTCTTTCTTTCTCTCTCTCTCTCTGCCTCTCTTTCTCTGTCTCTCTTTCTCTCCCTTCCTTTCTTGTCTGCGGAGGCCGGCGAAGGTTTTTCTTATTTTAAAAGTTCCGGGTGGCAGGGGGATGCGGAGCCCGCACGCACACACACACGACATTCCAAATCCTGCCTCAGCTGTGAGAAGAACGGCTGCCCCGCTTGTCCTGTAGCCCTTTCGTTGACAGCCTGGGACAAAGGCGGGCGTTAGCAGCCGGATGAGGAGGACGAGAAGCCGCTGCAGCCACCCCCAATCCCCCCCCTTCCCTGGGTACCTTCCAAAGGCCCCTGGAAAAAGGCAGGAGGCAGCAACGAGGCACGAGGACAAGCAGGCAGCTTGGCGGAGGGGAAGCGCTGAGGGGCTCTCCTCCTTCCCCACCCCCGCGCTTCTCTCCCGCCCTGGCTTTTGCTTTGCCCGCAGATTTTCCCGCAGTTCAAAAGGAGGCAAGAGGTGGCCTGGATGAATTTGCGGGGAAATCATGGGGCGAAGCAAAAGCCAGGGCGGACTCGCAAAGGCGGGCTCAGGCTGCATGAGGAGAAAGAGGCGGAGGGAAAGAAGGTGACGGCAGCGGGACCTGCATAATTTGTTGAGGAGCACATTAACATTTTAAGGTTTTGTACTGAGCCCTCAAAGTTCAGTATGATAACACATTAGGCAAGTAGCTCAATTTTCTTTAATTGCTATAAAAGTTCAGTTATAGATAATGATTAAAATAATTAAAGTATTTATGGGTAAAAACATACTATTTATTTCCTATTTTAAAAGTAATTAAGGACCATACCTATTAAGTATTCAATAAATAGTGCAGAAACTTACTACCCCCACTGCGTCCCACCACATGGAGACAGCAGCCCATTACTGGGCGCACCTTAGTTTTTGGGGAGGAAAATAGAGAGAGAGAAAAAATCTGCCTACCAGATATTCATCTAGCTAGCATCCTTAGTCTTGTGTTTCAGCACATTATTCTATCTTCTGGTTAGGGATAAAAAAAAATCTTATTCGGAGAGAGTAACAATGAAAGAGCTTGCAAGCTGGTAAGAGTTGGGCACACTGTTAGCACCTGGTTAGGGCTGGAAAGAAATATTTGGAGCAAGTAGAGAAATGAAAAACAGCCTGCAAAAACTTAGGGCTTGGAAAACATTATTCGCAGACAGTAACAATGAAAGAGCTTGCAGGAGGGTAAGAGCTGGGAAGATCATTAGCACTTAGGGCTGAAAAAATAAGCTAAGGAAAAGAGTTACATTCAGTGTATAAGAAACAACCAAATTTTCAGCCTCTTTTAGGAAGAAAAAAGGTGCGTCTTATACTCTGAAAAATACTGTATTTCTGTCTAATGCGTCTTATAAAAGTAAAATAAAAGAGAATTTTAAAAATGAATATATTGGTTCCTATTTTACATATATAATGTAGATCTGTGTGAAGGAATTATACCACATAAGTTTTTTTTAATAGGAAGCTCATAAGATGGTGAGAGAAGCTAATATAAAACAGGCCACAGCAGAAAAACAGTTGAAAGAAGCACAAGGAAAAGTGAGTTCTAATTTTTGATATAATAGCATTTACAAAATTTCTCTTTCTCTCTCAATGCATGCTTCTTTTTTATGATTTCCCAACTGCACTTCAAATGTACAGAGTTTTAAAATCAGTTTAATTGATTCTATGTCAAAACAATCCAAAGAGAAATGGGTGAGAAATTATTCACACCATTTGAGAATAGGGTTCTTATTTTTTGGATGATTATTTTGCATAAAGAGCTAAATCAGTATTCAAAGTTGGTGAGCCTTTCCAGATATAGCTCACTGCTTAAATAATTGGTGTAACCAATCTATTTATTTGCTCAATTTATATGCTACTATTGGTTCATATTGAACATTGTGAGTGGCTTGCAGTTTTAATTAACATAAAAATGCAAAAGATAAAAATAAGGAAATAAAGCAATTCCTGGCATAAAAAAATCACTAGCATAACCCTTAACTGTTCTCTTCATAGTTCCCCTTTCTTTCTACTTTTAATTAGATATTTTACATTCCCTATATCAAGCAAAATATTTGTGTGTGTGTGTCTCCCCTACTAATTTTTTTCATAATTCTATTACTGTTCTACCTAAATATAACATGTATACCAGAAGTTCAAAAGATATCAATCTTGTTGCTAATTTGCTACCTATGCATTAAAATCTTGATTTTAATAGGGTTGCAGTTGTTTTTATTTCAATTATATTGGCTATGAATTGGAATAATAATAATAATAATAATAATAATAATAATAATAATAAAGATAACGACAATAATAATAAAATAAAAATAAAAATGTTAGAGTTGGAAGGTACCTTGGAGGTCTTCTAGTCCAACCCCCTGCTTGGGCAGGAAACCCTACACTACTTCAGACAAATGATTATCCAACAGCTTCTTAAAAACGTCCAGTGTTGGAGCATTCGCAACTTCTGGAAACAAGCTGTTCCACTACTTAATTGTTCCGTCAGGAAATTTCTCCTTAGTCTGAGTTGCTTCTCTCCTTGTTTAGTTTCTACCTTGTTTCTTGTTCTATTCTCAGGTGTTTTGGAGAATATTTGACTCCTTCTTCTTTGTGGGATATTGGAACACTGCTATCATGTCTCCCCTAGTTCTTCTTTTCATTAAACTAGACATACCCAGTTCCTGCAACCGTTCTTCATGTGTTTTAGCATCTGGTCCCCTAATCATCTTTGTTGCTCTTCTCTGCACTCTTTCTAGAGTCTCAAAATCCTTTTTACATCATGGTGACAAAAACTGAATGCAGTATTCCAAGTGTGGCCTTACCAAGGCCTTACAAAGTGGTATTAACACTTAACTTGATTTTGATTCCCAGAACAGCTTAGAACTGTGTTGGCTTTCTTGGCAGCTGCTGCACACTGCTGGCTCATATTTAAATGGTTGTCCACTAGGACTCCAAGATGCCTGCCATAGTTACTATTGAGTATAAAATGAACTCAATAAATAGTGCATTTTGTTTTTCTTATAATTACGTCCATCTTTTTATGAAAACTCCAAGGGCAATGGGCTTTGTTTTCTCTTGTTATAAACAAACAAACAAACAAACAAACAAACAAACAAACAAACAAACAAACAAACAAACTAACTAACTAACATACATACATACATACATACATACATACATACATGTATCTCATCTTACTGTGCAGGATGCAGAATGGCATGTTTCTAACACATTTTTCTTTTGATATATATTTAGATTGATGTACTTCAGGCTGAAGTAGCAGCTCTGAAAGCATTAGTACTATCTACTTCTCCAACTTCACCAACAAAAGAGCTTCAGTCTAGTGGAAAAACAGCCTTCAGAAAAGGCCACACAAGAAACAAGAGTACAAGTAGTGCAATGGGTGTCAATAATCAGGAGGTTAACGTGATGCAGCCAATTGTAAAGGACTGCAAAGAGGTATTTTAACAATTGGGATTTGGTGAAATATGGAGCTCAGGGTTTGCAAAGATTATTGGGTGTTTTTACAGAAAGTCCTTGGTTATTATATGAGCCCTCTTTTCCTACCACATGTAACTGAAACTCTTCAATAATTATGTTTGCAACTTATAAGTTAGATCTGTTGCTATAGTCATATGAATGGATTTTGACTGGAATATTGACAGGAAGTTTTGGCCACATACAAGGAAAAGCTATATAAAGCTATTCCTGGAGAGGGGCGACATACACTGTGGTTTGAATGATATAATTGCAGCCACACATTTAATGTAATTTAGGGTTAGCCTTTAGTTTCATTGGCTTAACAAGGCTTAAGCAAGCTAGTTGTTGTCAGGTTTTTATAGGATTAGAATTGGGAGTTAATGGTGATAAGAAGTAGATAAAAAACAATCTCTTTTAAAAAAAGTTGCACTAAATTAATGGCAACTGGAGGAATATCAACAATATGCTGTGTTCAGGAGATCTCCCATTTGTTGCATCAGATTCGGCCGCTTCGGACCAGTTGGGGTGAACTGCCAGCATCTGGGCCCACCCACCCACCCTGGCGCTATCCTGTCCTATACAACTGGCATGTTTTTGACTCAGCACACATGTGTGAAAGGCACACGTGCAAGTGAAGCTATCCCATCCTATACAATTGCTGTGGTTTTGATGCAGCACACGTGTGCACATTTTTAATTCTGGGTGAACTGTTGTTAAATTATATGAAGCCCACCTCTGCCACGCACAATTTCATTCCTTTCAACCATCCATTTTTCTTTATATTCCCTTTTTTCAACAGCCAGTTAGAAATTTATTTAGCCTGCTTAGTCTACTTTTCCTAAGGAGACAGAACATATATTGGCCATATAACTTTTAATATGGCAAATTGTTAACCCAGGAATTGTTAACTTTTTTAGTATGGTGTTATGAACAATGGCATATATGTATGGAAATATTAAGAGGACAAAGGTAGAAGTTGACAATTAGCTAACACTTCAGTTTTCTCTGTTCTGGGTATTCTTCAAATACGTGGACTTCAATTCTTAGAATTCCAGTCAATATAGCTATTGCTGAACTGGCTACCCAGTGGGAAGTCTGCTTTACTTGTCTGGTTCTGCAGTTTAGTGCTTGAAGCTGCTATGCAATGGTATGATGGAGTTTAATTATCTTGATTTAAGTGGAAGAATGAAGTACAGTACCTGTAAGTTAATATCATTGAAGTGCAAGTGCAATGTAATGTCTATCATTTGTTAATTATGGTTTGGTACAATATAGTTTATGGTATATAGTATGATTCTTGAATGAAGCACTATCATTTTGCTTATTTTATTTCAATGTTAGGCTGATGTATCTCTATACAATGAATTCAAATCCTGGAAGGATGATCCTACCATGGAAAGGACATGCCCTTTTCTCAATAAAATCTATGAAGAAGATATCTTTCCATGCTTAACCTTCTCGAAAAGTGAGGTAATACTTTGAAAATATATAGTTATATAGTTAGATTAGTAATCTAATATGAAAGAAGGCCTTTAAAACAACTACCACCAACTATTTTGATATTTCAGTCCAAAATTCCCTCTTTTACTTGCAAAGTATTTCCACAGAATTATAGGTAGAATTGATTTTGTTTTTATTGCATATACTGTTTCTCTGGACCATTTCACAATTAAGGTCATAAAGTTTTCTTCTGGATTTGTTATTGAGAGTTTCAAAATAGCATATTGAACCTTTGAGCAGTTGCCAAGTATTTTGATGATAAATGGTTTCAAGGAGACAATCTACATATAATCCATAATTAGTGACTGTTCATTTAGTGACCGTGAAATAATTTAATCAATCCTCACATTTATGACACAAGTCTGTAAAGCAAAGGAAAGCTGAAGTAAAATCATAAGGAGAGCCCCAACTTCACTTTGCTTAAATTGCAAGCTGGAATAATGGAAAATATTGCAGTTAGTTTTAGCAGATTATAATACATTTCTTTCCTTTTGTTTCTCATATCGTACTACAATTTGCTATTGATTTTACTGCTCCTAAAATCTTACTCTGTTGAATACAAATATTGTGTTGGTTCCTAATCTTAGTTTTATATTAATGCCAAAATTAGCTTTATATTAAACCAAGAATCTCTGGGCAGTTCTTCTACATTGCTATTCTTCTTTCCACTAGCATTAAAAGCTGATATGTTCATTAGTTTCTCAAATTGAAAGCCATCTATCTTAATATATATTTAGAATGTTTTATTCTTGATCATAATTCATAAACGGACAACCTGTGATATCTGAGCCCTGTGTGTAGGATGTACATGGGATAATGTAGTGTAAAAACAAATGAGAATTGCAGTTAAACTCGAAAATGGACTTTGTTTTTATCTTCTTCCCTGCCTATAAAAATGTGGAAGAAAATAACGTGAAATTTTCCAATGATACAAACCACCAAAATGTTGCCTTCCCTTGCAATGCAATTCTAAAGCTGGTTCTTATGTTAATGAAGTATATGGTTTTGCTGCTTTGTGTTACATACTGTGTTGTTCTGGTTTATATGAGAAGAGCCATGTGTCTAGGCTTCATGCAATTTCTACCACCGGTAGTATAGCTTTGGAGTGGGTGGTGTTGGTGGGGGCAACTGGATGTATCGCATTTTCATTCCTATGCTGCTAAAGCAGTGTTTCTCAAACTTGACCACTGGAAGTCATATGGACTTCAACTCCCAGAATTCCCAGGGAGTTATGCTGGCAAGGAATTCTGAGAATTGACATCCATACTTCTTTGAAAGGCCAAGATTGGGAAACACTGATTTAAAGTATTGAAGATACATGTTTCCTTTTGTCACAGGTAAATTAATAATGTCTCCAGATAGAGCTCATAGCATGCTTTGTCAAGCCTTGGGAAACACCTTGAGAAAACTATTTGCCTCTTTGTGGTCTATTTTCAGTTGGCCTCTGCTGTCCTGGAAGCTGTAGAAAACAATACATTAAGCATTGAGCCTGTTGGTCTGCAGCCTGTTCGATTTGTAAAAGCTTCTGCGGTTGAATGTGGAGGACCCAAGTATGTTGCAATTTAAGGATCTTTTGGCATCGGGAATACATTGCTGGGTTTTATTCTGGCAGAAATGACTAACAGATTTACCCCCAAAGAGAAACCCCATAAATGCTGCATGGAAAGCTACACGATGCACTATTTCTTTCTCAGCAAGGCATGGATCTCCACCATCTTTTATACAAAGAGGAAGGGTTGTTGCTCCTGCAGGTATAACCAGAGCAAAGGCAGTTGATGTGCCATGAAAGAGATTAAGAAAATAAACTAGGCTATGGATCAAAAGCCCATAAAATAAGTTAAAACTCTAAGTAAGTCTGAGAATCACTATCATCTAATCTCTGAGTCCTAACTTAGTTTATGGGGTTTAGGTTAATAACCAGATCTAGTTTCTTCAGGAGCAGTAGTAACATTTACTGATGGTGTTTCTGAGGCTGAATTAGAGATTATGGTTGTGAGAATAAATATGTAAATATTTATAAATATATATATTTATTTACATATTTATCAGTGACATTTGGGAGTTATAAAGCACATTTATGTACACTGATTATCTTCTTAGTTTGGGTAGTTGCCAGCGACTATTACCAGGCATCTGATGTGTTTCAGTACTTGGAAGGGAAGCTTTGTATATCCCAAGTTCTGCACATACGACAGTTAATTGGCTCAAGAACAAGTAACATAGATTCTTCCTGTCTCCATATTTTACTATGCTTTCTTTATTTTTGCTCTTTTAGCCCCACCCCTACAAATTACACACTATCTTGCCTGTATCCCCATTTCTAATGACATAAGGAAGTCTCTTTCCCTCTCTCCCCCCCCCCCAAAATCAGATATGCCTCTGATCTCATTTCCCTCATGCCCCTCCCATTGTGTCAGAAGTTTAATTCAGGTAGCACTTTTTATCATTCTGTAACCAGCAAGAGGTGAGAATCAAACTACTTCCATAGGTAAAACTGTGGCTGTGTTAATTAATTAATACTAGGCTGTAACCACTGCAGATCACCACCACTAAGTTCATAGAGATACTAAACCATAACAAAATGAAGGGATCTTAAGTATGTAATAGTTGATATGCTTTTAAGGGGATTAAAAAAAATTGGCAAAGACCACTGCAAAGGGCAATTCTGTCTGGAGTAGAAAATTTTACCTACCGTATTTTTCGGTGTATAAGACGCACCTAGATTTTAGAGGAGGAAAACAAGGGAAAAAGTATTCTGAACCAAATGGTGTAGTATTATATTGTTTAATAAAATACCAGTGAAGCAGAATACTTTTTACAACCATGTATATTTTTAAAAACCATGTACACCTTTTACTGTCAACTTCAAACTTGTCAGCTTCAAGACTTGTGGACTTCAACTCCCAGAATTCCTCCTCCAGTCATGCTAGCTCAGAAATGGAAGTTAAAATCCAAAAGTCTAAAATTTGCCAGGTTTAATGACCATTGCACTCCTAACTCCTAACTCAGGAATCTTCAAACATGACAGCTTTAAGACTAGTGGACTTCAACTCCTAGAATTCCTCCACCAGTCATGCTAATTCAGAAATGGAAGTTGAAGTCCACAAGCCTTAAACTTGCCAGATTTGAAGACCCTTGCACCTCTAACTCAGGGGTCAGCTTGGAAAATAATAAAATTCCTAGATTGCCACTAGGAGGTTTTTTCCTCTTTCCCTGCTGATTTTTGGCCCACTTATCCATAATCTAGCAAGGAAAACCAGCTAAAGGCCAATAGAGCATCCACTTAATTCCCCTCCCCAATTGGGCTGTTTTCTCTCAGAAAACAGAAGAGAAGCAAGAAACAAATGCAGCACTTAGGCTAGCATTGCTTCTCTGTCATAAAACTCTCACAGTATCTCTATGTGAGCCTAGTAGAGGAATAATTGGACACAATTAAAACCACAAGCTCAGAATGGCAATTGGGATTTCCAGACACACCAAAAAGCTGTAAAATAAAAATATCAAAAACCATACACCCTAATATCAAATTAAACCCAAAGGGGTAGATAAAAGGCCAGCAAAGAAAAGCTATGGAAAAAAGAAGCAACCCCAGAGCCATGCACAGCCAGGAGATCATTCTACAATCATCTAAAAATGGCAATGTGGTGGTTGGTTGTCTTTTTTGGGGCGGGGGAGATCCGTCTATCAGTTGACACTCTCTGCAGCTAGAGAAAACAGCTGTTAATACGAAAGAAGAAGAAAAAAGGCAATAGTGGGAGAGGTCAGCGATTAGTTTTAGACTTTCACCATTTGGGTGTAATTACAGCAGCAAAAGAGAGGAAAGGAGGGAGGGAAACAGGGTGAGGGTGGGGAGAGAAAAGTTAAGATCTCCCATTCTTCTCTTCTAGAAAGTGGAAAAGGCAGAGAAGGGTAAAGAAAGGAGGATAGGAAGTGGAAAGGGAGGAGGAGATAGAGGGTGGGGAGAGGATGGAGAAGGAAGAGGGAGAGAAAGTTAAAGAAAGTTGAAAGGTGAACAGAAGAGGAAGGGAAAGGAAGGTTGAGTGTCCTTATTTTTTTTTAAAAACATCAAACTGGAAGAATCCTTTTCATTCTCTTGCTCCACCAGATATTTCCTTTATTTTGAAGAGGAATGAGTATCAGGTTTGGGAAAATGACTTCCTTCCCTCCTTGCAGGATGGTTGTATACATATCTGCTACTATCCCACCCCATCTCTTTTTTATTCCCCCTGTATTGCTTCGTTCCAACTCTTGCATCTCATCTGTTTATGGAGAAAGGGGGCTTCAAATTCCTCTTCCCAATCGCCAAACAACACGGAAACTTCCAAGAAAAAAATGTTATAGATGTTTAAAAAGAGCTTGGGATTTTGCAAAATTCCAGGGACCAACTGTTTTAGATTCCATCCCCTCTACCTTTTCTCTCTTTTCCTCTCCCTTACCTAATCTCCTCTCCCAATTTGCTTTTTAACTCTTAATTCATTGCAAGTTTCACTGTCAAAACATACAACAGAAAAGAACGTGTGGATGTGTGTGGTCCTCACGGCAGAAAAAAAACACCCCAAAAGCTGGCACACCTACTTGCAAAAGCAGGCAGGCACAATTTTGTTGTGTAATATAGGGGGGGGGAAGGGAAGCTAGGGTGCACCCCCCCAGGGGTTGCTGACTCGCACCCCGCTCCAGGCAAAGAGCCAGCCCCGAGCGTTCTAGAATGCACCCCTCCCCAAACAGATGGAACGTTTGCAACAGAGGGAGGGGCGAGGCGATGAGGAAGTTAAATTTGCAGCTGCAGCCACCAGACTGTAACAAAACGCCGGCAAGCCCCAAAGCCGGCTGAGGAAGCCTTTTCTCCTCTCTCTCACCCCCTCCACTGAGTCAGTCTTTCCTTCCTCCCTTCTACAGTTCGTAGAAGTACCGGCAAAAGGACCAGGCAACAATTTGAGGTGCAGGAGCAGCAGCGGGGGTGGGCAGGTGCAGCAACCGGCTGAGGCTGCTGGACATGAGCATTCTTTCTGCCAGCCAGCCACATGGTGAGGGAGGGAGCCGCATGCGGTGGGGGGGAACAGAGGCTGAAGCTTGCACGCTGGAGAAGCAGAAGTTGCCAGTAGCACTGGCGGTGGCAGCAGAAGCTTTCCAATGTTTTGGTGGCTGTGGTTAAAGCCAGCCCCCCGCCGCCAACCCAAGTGAAAAGCTGCCACCACGGGACTATGAGAAAGCTGCTGACCTCTGTGAGAAGGCATAGCAGCGGCAACTCTTAGGCAGAATCATCTCTCTAATTCCAGCCATTGTCACCGTTGCCGCCATCATCCAACTCCCCCCCCCCATGTAACGTTCAATATATAAGATGCACTCACTTTTTGACGCACTTTTTTGAGGCAAAAAGGTGCGTCTTATACACCGGAAAATACGGTATGTGGTGTTAACAGCTTTACAAAATATTGTAAACGATGAGCAGATCATTTTGTAATTTTTGTCAAAGTGGTATATAAATGGATGATAGGCTCTTTGGTAAACAACTCTACCATAATTCAATATTCATGTAAATTAAATCACAACCCATATTTTAAAACTCTTCCATTCTGTTGACAGGAAATGTGCTCTCAGTGGACAAAGTAAACTCTGCAAGCATCGAATCAAGCTAGGGGACTCAGGAAACTACTATTATATTTCTCCTTTCTGTAGGTATAGGGTAAGTGTTGAACTCTAAATCATGGTTTGTATATTTGGATCAGGCAGGTAATTGAACATGTGGAATTCTAATTCTTTATCCCCCTTCTTTTATACAGATCACATCAGTATGTAATTTCTTCACATACATTCGATATATTCAGCAGGGGCTTGTGAAGCAGCAGGATGGTAAGTTAGGAATGAAGCCTACTGTAAGAAAGTTGTTTTATTTCTTAGCAGGGCTGCTATTATTTTTGCAGTAGGTTGCGGATTTTCAGAACTATATTTTTGCTATATAAACCAAGAACTTGGAGAAATTGTAATGCTCCTACAACCTCTGGAACTGCGTCTAAAACCTCTTACTATGCTGCTTTTTTATAGTCCCATATGGTATAAGTTAGGAAGAGAAATATATTTTTCATAATTAAGCTGACAGTCATCTGTTTAAATTTCAAAAGAACAATATGTCATTAAGCTTTTAATTTCTAGGCAATCGGTGGGTTTCATATAAATACCGTATTTTCCGGCGTATAAGACGACTTTTTAACCCCTGAAAATCTTTTCCAAAGTGGGGGGTCGTCTTATACGCCAGATACTGGATTCCGGGTGCCGAGCACCACCTGCCCGCCGTTCCAGCGCCTCGGCCTGCTCGCCCGGCCTCTTGCCTGGTGGGGAGAGCAAAGCCGGTGGCGGGAGTAGCAGAGGCGAGGCGGAGAAGAAAGAAGTGGTGGATAGCTGGCGAGGCGCCGGCTAGAGGGCTGGACCCCGCCGTTTTGCTGCTGCTCCCGCCGCCGGCTTTGCTGGGGTTGAGCGCCACGCCTGGCGGCAGGAACTGCGGGGGGTAGCCGGCGTAACGAGCCCTTGCCGCAGCTATCCGCCGCTTCTTTCTTCTCCGCCTCGCCTCCGCTACTCCCGCCGCCGCCTTTGCCTCTTGCCCGGCGGGGAGAGCAAAGGTGGCGGCGGGAGTAGCGGAGGCAAGGCAGAGAAGAAAGAAGCGGCGGATAGCTGCGGCAAGGGCTCGTTAGCCGGAGCGTACGCCGGCTACCCCCTGCAGTTCCTGCCGCCGGGCGTGGCGCTTGACCCCAGCAAAGCCGGCGGCAGGAACTGCGGGGGTAGCCGGCGTACGCTAAGAGAGAAATGCATTGTGAGTGAGTTTTCCCCCCTTTCTTGCCACAGTCCGTAGGTGGAACCATTGCAGCTGTCAAGGCATTGACCCGGTCCTTAAGTGAATCCGTCTCCCCTCCCATTCAAGAGTGCTCGTCAGAAGGTCGCAAAGGGAAATCACATGACTTGGGGATACCATGACCGTCATAAAGGCGAGTCAGTTGCTGGGGGTCTGAAGTCTTCTCCCACGGCCACAGGGAAGGCAATGGTTGTTAAGGGTGAAAAACAACCATAAGTTGCTTTTTTTTCCAGGCTGCCATAACTTAGGGGGTCGTCTTATACACCCAGTCGTCTTATACGCCGGAAAATACGGTATATTCACAGATTTTTGTGACAGATTGTATCAAGGGAGGTTGGAGAAAGAAAAATAGAAAGCAGTGTTTCATTCTTCTAAACCGAGCATACAGAAAAAAAATACACCAGTTTTCCTGTTCTCTTAGTTCTTTACATCCTTTTGTGAATTTTTCATATCTGCACTGCACTTGAAGATTAAACTACATAAACTATTTAAAAGTTAGGTTTAAGGATGCAAATTGATTTTATCTTACACTGGTAAAACATTTTTATTGCGTTGTGTATTGTGAATTAAAATCTATTTTACATGGTCTTAGTATTTTTATATGAAAAATGTTGCAAGGGATTTGATATATTCATCATTAAATAGTTAAACATCAGTTAAATACTGTCATAACCTTTTATATACACAGTATGCATGGTTGTTAATTCTAATTTTGTATCCAGGTTTTACCAAACTTTAAGATCTACAGTATTATAAGATAGTAGAAAATGTTATTTTGAAATTTAGATGTTTTTATCAGAGTCTTTACAGGTGCATCTTAAAAAAACCTAAATGGTTGCAAAATACTAAAATAAATAAATATTTTTATATAAACAGAGTAAGTTTTAAGGCAGAAAAAATATAATTAACAGTGCAATTGGTAAAGGTTGAAGTATCATTAGATTTTTGCCCCAAAATCTTGAATTAGTTTGAAAGATGAACTGAATGATAGGCTATGTATTCAAAAGTGGTTGAACATAATGCAATCCTTAATATAAAATATATTTCCCCCCCCCAATAAGCACCTCTCAGTACCCGTATAAATAGTGCTTTTAGTGTCTGTAAACTATGATTTAACATTGCTAAATATCTTTGATCATTGGGAAATTTTAAAGAAGCATTTTTTTCCACAACATCTCCTTTTCTTTTGCACAGTGGACCAGATGTTTTGGGAAGTAATGCAACTGAGGAAAGAGATGTCGCTGGCAAAACTTGGCTATTACAGGGAGGAGCTGTAACCCCAGCATTTCTGGTGCCTGCATGAACTTCCATGACTGTATATACATTTGAGCCGGTTCTATATCTCTGTCTATTTATTTTAAAATGGGTCCAAGATTATGTGCAAGATTGCACTATATACTCTTATAATTCAACAGAATAATTTTACACGAGATTAAAGCTGGCTAGGCAAGATAATTTTCAGGTATACTTGTGACTACAACTTATGACTGAGAAATTCAGGTGAAACACTGCTCAAGATTTATGTGCTTTTTTTGTGTGTTCTAGAGAGAGTTTTTAATATAAAATTTCAGCTTAATAAAAGGTTAAATCTGAACTCTTTGGGTCTGAAATATTCTTTTTAAAAATATATCGTTTGTAAAATGTGTGAAAGAGATTATTTTTTACCAAATTTACCAGTAATCAAAGGCCTGAAATGATTCTGGATGAAATAGCTTGCAGGCTGGGAAGAGCTGGGAAGATCGTTAGCACCTAGTTAGGGCTGAAAAAATAAGCTTAGAAAAAAAGCTACATTAAGGGTATTAAGAAGCAACCAAATTTTCAGCCTCTTTTAGAGAGAAACAAAAGGTGTGTCTTATACTCTGAAAAATACTGTATTTCTGTCTAATGCGTCTTATAAAAGAGAATTTTAAAAATGAATATATTGAGTCCTATTTTACATATATAATGTAGATCTGTGTGAAGGAATTATACCACATTGATTAATTAGTGTAGGTGGGGATATAGCAAATGTTCATACCGTAGCATGCATTTCCATTAAGAGCTCATTGTTTGCAATAAGATTTGGAGATGAATTAAAAAATAATATGAACTATTGCTGATTTAGCTTCAGAAGTATTGAGTGTCTGTTTCATCTTCTGATTCTACTTAGCAAATGTTAGCATTATTTGAAATATTTTTCTCTTGAGTCTACAATATTTGCTTTGTTGGGAAATCAAACAGAAACATATTATCTAAGGCAGTGTTTCCCAACCTTTTTTGAGCCGCGGCACATTATTCACACTTACAAATTCCTGGGGAATGTGCGCTGAAATTTTATGAAAAAGTTCACACGAGACGTTTGGACAAAGAGAACAGAAATGTTTATTCTCTCTGGGTATACCAAAAACGGTTTGCAAAGCGGGTACTCTTCCCAAGGGAAGAGACACTTGTACAGAAGCTAAAGAGCAGGTTATATAGGTTTTTACAAATCACAAAGGTACATAGAATTCCTCAACTTATCATAGGGGTACACAGAATTCCTTGCCCAAATATGGTCCTCATCCTGCCTCCCTCTCCCGGAGATGAATAGTTTATTGGGTAAACAGCAAACATTTATCTTGTTAAACAGCAAACATTTATCTTGTTAAAAACAGATCCCAAAGTGACAGTCACAAGATAAGGAAAAACAGGAAATCCTAATCTTGTTAACTACAGACAGACAGCAAATACTGATATTCTTAAAATAAAACTTAAATTATTTTATACACAATGGATTCTTCCTTCAGGAACATTGAGTGTGGGGGGGGGGAGCGGGGGGGCTAAAAAAGTTTGGACAAAAAACCCCTCTCTTCCTCCCTTTCGCCCTATTTCTCTCCCCCTCCCTCTTTCTTTCCCTCTCTCTCCATCCCTCTTTCTTCCTTCCTTTCTTTTTTGCTCTTTCTCTCGCCCTCCTTCCCTCTTTCTCTCTTTCTTGCTTTCTCTCCCTCTCTTGCATTCTTTTTCTCTCTCTTTCTCTCTCTTTCTCTCTCTCTTGCTATCTCTTTTATTCTCTCTTTTTTTCTCCCTTGCTTTCTCTCTCTTTCTCTCTCTCTTGCTTTCCTTCTCTCTTCCTCTTTCTTTCTTTCTTTCTTTCTCTTTCTTGCTTTCTCTCTCCCCTCCTTTTTCTCTCTCTCTTTCTCTCTCGTGCACCACGCCGGCAACAGAGAGAGAAAGAGAGAGAGAGAGCGGAGAGAGAATGGAGGGTGGCTTGCCGGTCCGCGGCCCCCTGGATCAGCGGCCCCGCATGGTCCCAGCGTAGACTCCGCTGTCACCTTCACCTCCGCCTAAGAGGCAGCAGCCACATTCAACCCTTCGCCCTCCCAGGTGTCCATGGCGCTCAGCGCCCGGCCACATGCCGCCTCCGCCTCCCAGTACCCCGCCCAACTTCTACCTGCAGGAATGGGTGGTGGGGCGCCATGAAGGGCGGCGCTTGGAGGTCACCTCGGCACCGTTGTCATCACGGTGCAAAGCCACGCAGTCCCGGATCGCTCGCTTCTCCGGCTAGCAAGCCAGCTGCCTGGGAAAGCGGCACGCTTTTTAAACGTGCGCTTTTCAAACGCGGCGCTTTCTTGGGCAGCCGACTTTGCTGGCCGGAGAAGGGAGCGATTCAGGACTGCGTGGCTTTGCGCCACTTCAAAAATTTCTGCGGGGGAGGGGGTTCTAATGGCTGTGCGGGCGCACGCCCACGCAGCTTAGAAGCAACAGTGGCCGGCGCCCTCCCACTGGGCCCCAAAAGTTCACTTCCCGTCACCGCCAGGGAAGCTCCAGCCAGGCTGGGCTCGCGGCACACCTGACCATGTCCCGCGGCACACTGGTTGGGAAATACTGATCTAAGGAACATGGGACTGTGTTGTGTGTGATTAGTGAATGAATAGAAAGGAGTTCCTGCTGAAGAAAACAACAAGGAAAAGGTTCATCAGCTTTGAATAAAAATTAAATCACATTCACCCTTGTGCCAGAGTAATGCTCCCATACCAATAGCCACTGAATAGGTGTTCTATACTGTCAGTACTGATGAGATCCCAAAGCACTCAGATTTTTATTGATCCATCACCTTTTATTTGAGCATGGATAAAAACACTCTCAAATAATTAACTTCACTGTTACTTCTCTTTGCAGCACTGAAATTTGATTTGTGTTTTTTTCTATTTCTAGTTGAGATTTCTCTTACACTTAGTATGCATTACACAGGTTGCTAATCTGAGGCAAATATTGGGACACTTAATCATTTCTTGCCCATGATCATTAGGCTCTATATTACAAAATAAAAGCTACAAAGTTGACAGATTTGATCTGAATGGTAGCTTTCTGTATCTTACAATACCATGAATAGTTTTTCTCAATCTTTTTATCTCTTAGAGACTCTTGAAATAATTTTCAGGCCTCAGGAAATTACTGGATAAAAATAGCAAAAAATACAAAAACTGCACAATCCAATCCACTCCATTCCATTATGTTTTTATAATGTTTACATCAATAGCAACCATTGTATTGCACATGAAGTTACAAGACATTTTTTTAAATTATGGAAAGCCAGATTGCTGTAGTCCCTTTCTCTACTTTAGCAGAAATGTTTTACAGTTTTTTAATGGCTATGCTACACAATTTCCTATGTTCAGGATCTGTACTTCTCTGTGCTATGAATAGTATCTTGGGCCATGTGGGACCACTTTTCTGGTTTTGGGGAATACTGGCTAAGAATTTCTGTATTTGAACATTTAAATCATCATCATAGCATCTGAAAACTATAGCCAATTCTCTGTGCATGTCATTAACAAGCTTCAGCTATACTGTTCAGGAAGTGGCAGCAACTGTTGGGCCTGCCAGCAAATCTGGCAGCGGATCCAGACCATGAGGAGGTTAGGGAGTAACATGGGTTAGCCCTGGAGTCTGGGGAAGGCTCGGACAAGGGCCCTGCATTGGAAGTAAAGAGGGGGCCAAAGACATCTTGTACTTATCAGCTGGCTCTGGAGTCAGACATCAGCGAGGCAGAGTAACAGCTGGAGCCCATTCCCAATGTGCGCATGCACAGAGCTGCCACAAGACAAGAACAATTGAGAAAGCAGGATCAATTTGGGGATAAGGCCACATTTTCGAGATGATTGGCCCCTCCCATAGGACACATAAGAGGAGCAAATTGGACGTGAGCTTTTGCAGGAAGCAATTATTTCATCTGGTTGGTTCAAGCTTTGAAAAGTTCTGTTAGATTCTGTGCCAAGTTTGGCCTTGCCTTGCATTTGGTAATTTAGTTGTCTTCCAAGTGCAATAAGGTCGTGTTTATAAACATTCCTCTGGAATACTTTTTTGAAGCCTTGCAGGCTGTGAATGAAAGTGATTCACAGCCGTGGAAATAAAAGAGGTTTTGCTGGAACTAAGATTGTGTTTTATGCTTTCTAAGGAAGCCTAAGTCAGAATAACAACTGTATGTGCTGCTTTCTCAGCTCAGTATTGGAATATTTTCTCACTCTTACACTTTTGTCACATATCTATGTACATAATATATCTACAATTATGTTACTTGTAAACATAAGGACCCCAGCAAAATATTCAACTTTTATTGCTCATCAGTTGGAAAGTACCTTGAATGCAAGAGCAAAGGTCCTTAAAATGAGGAAAAAAGAAAAATCTGCTACGACTTGGTAGAATGAGCACTATATTTGAAACTCACTGAAAACAATAAGGTGAAACTCAAAAAATTAGAATGTTGTGCAAAAGTTCATTTAGTTTAGTAATGCAACTTAAAAAGTGAAATGTAATATATGAGAGAGATTCATTACGTGCAAAGCAAGATAGTTCAAACCATGATTTGTCATAATTGTGATGATTATGGGGTACAGCTCATGAAAACCTCAAATCCACAATCTCAGAAAATTAGAATATTACCTGCAATCAATAAAACAAGAATTGTACATAGAACAATATTGAACCAAGTATAAATATGCCCGAACACTCAGTTTGGGCCCCTTTTGCTGCAATTACTGCCTCAATGTGGCATGGCATAGAAGCTATCAGCCTGTGGCACTGCTGAGCTATTATGGAAGACCAGGATGCTTCAATAGCGGCCTTCAGCTCTTCTGCGTTGTTCGGTCTCATGTCTCCCATCTTTCTCTTGGCAATGCAATTCCCCATAGATTCTCTATGGGGTTTAGGTCAGGCGAGTTTGCTGGCTAATCACAGTAATTCCATGGTCACGGTTTGGTGCTTTTGGCAGTGTGGGCAGGTGCCAAGTCCTGCTGGAAAATGAAGTCAACATCCCCACAAAGCACGTCTGTGGAAGGATGCATGAAGTGCTCCAAAATCTCCTGGTAGACATCTGCATTGACCCTGGACTTAATGAGCACAGTGAACCAACACCAGCAGATGATATGGCTCCCCAAATCAACTGTGAAAAGTTCACAGTGGACTTAAAGCATCTGGTAGTGTGTGCCTCTCCATTCTTCCTCCATTCCTCCTTTGTTTCCAAATGAGATGCAAAAGTTGCTCTCATCAGAAAACTTTAGACCACTGAACAAGAGACCAGTTCTGTTTATCTTTTGCCCAGGTAAAATGCTTCTGAAGTTGTTTGTTGTTCAAGAGTGGCTTGACAAGAGGAATACAATATTTGTAGCCCATGTCCAGGATCCGTCTGGGTGTGGTGGCTCTTGATGCATTGATTCCAGCCTCAGTCCACTCCTTGTGAAAGTCCCCAACACTTTTGAATGGCCTTTTTCTCTCAAGGCTGCAGTCATCCCTGCTGCTTGTGCACTTTTTTCTTCCACATTTTCCCCTTCCACATAACTTTCTATTAATGTGCTTTGATACAGCACTTTGGGAACATCCATCTTCCTTTGCAATTACCTTTTGAGGCTTTCCCTCATTATGGAGAATGTCAATTATGGTTTTCTGCACAACTGTCCAGTCAACAGCCAAGTCGGTGATTGTAATTCCTACTGAACCAGACTGAGAGACCATTTAAAGGCTCAGGAACCCTTTGTTATGGCTTAATTAGATGATTAGAGTGGGACACTTTAAGCCTGGAATGTTGAAACCTTTCACAATATTCTAATTTTCTGAGATTCTGGGTTGGGATTTTCATGAGCTATACCCCATAATCATCACAATTATGGCAAATCACGGCTTGAACTATCTTGCTTTGCATATAATGAGTCTCTCTCATATATTAGTATCACCTTTTAAGTTGCATTACTGAACTAAATGATCTTTTGCACCATATTCTAATTTTTTTAGTTGTATGTCTAGTTGGATTGAGACATTTTGTTTTGTTTTTCAGTATGTGGAAACTCTTCTTTTGTGCCCATGGGTGTGGTGGGTGAAAATGAGAACGTTAAGAGTGAGCACCGTGTAGTATCATCACATAACCCCCAAAACCTTACCCTTAGATCCACTGTTGACTTCTCCTGATTCCTAAGAGTTCAGTAAGGGGCCTGCATAAGTGCACCAGAGTGCCTTCTGTCCCCTGTCCTAATGTTTCTCTTTTACTAGTATCATGTATCTAAATATTATATCTTTGTATACCACCAATATGTACATGACAAAACAAACAAATAAAAATAAATAAAATAAGTCTCTAAAGAAGGAATATTGAAGATGCTACTGTTAATTTCTAATGTGATCCCTTTTTCTTATGTATCAAAAGATGGATAAAATTGAACATTTTGGGATCATGATATATTGAGCCAGTGATAGCAGGTGAGCTCACAAAAGTAATAGTTTAATTTTTTTTTCTGCCTTAAAGGCTACTGTGAATTTAAGTATAATGAAAGATGGTATAAAAGCCTTTTATCAGTATGTTTTGAATTTGAATTTGAAACAGCTTGTGTTTCCAATAAAAATTAAAGAGGCCAATAAAAAAATGGCAAATCATCTTTTACAATTTGATGGTTACTATACCCAGCATTAAAAACATGAAAACAAACATCCATAAATTAAATACAAAGCAAAGGAGAAAGATAACATAAAATAGAAAGGAGTATACTGTATGTAGTTTAGAATTGGACGATAGAGTCCTTGATTCTGTCTGAACCTGGTTATGTGCTTGCAGACATTTCATTATATCAGCGTGCATAAGTGAAAATCATTAGTGCATTGGTCAGATAATGAAAGTTTGCAAGCAAATAAGCCAACTTCAAAGAGCATCAAGGACTCCACAGACAACAGAAAAATCTTCCTAACTTAAAACCTACAAGTGGTGAAAGCATGCTTAGAGGTATGATCACATGTCTTGCAAAATTTATTCTAGAAGTGTCAGCTGAGTCCAGCTGAGGGAGGTTAATCTGTGGCCCCTATGAATTAAATTTCAAATAGACTTGAATCTTGGGATGGAAGAGAGGAAGAGAAGGAGAAAGGCATAAAATGCATTTTAATCTTGGATGCATTGTCAAACAATTTATTCAAGATTTGCATTTGTAAAATAACTATACTGCTCAAAAAAATAAAGGGAACACTCAAATAACACATCCTAGATCTGAATGAATGAAATATCCTCATTGAATATTTTGTTCTGTACAAAGTTGAATGTGCACAACAGCATGTGAAATTGATTGTCAGTCAGTGTTGCTTCCTAAGTGGACAGTTTGATTTACTTGGAGTTATATTGTGTTGTTTAAATGTTCCCTTTATTTTTTTGAGCAGTGTATATAGAATGTTATTTGATTTTATATTCAAAAACAAAATAGTCATTCTTATAGAAGAAGAAACCACAAGTATATTTCAGTGTATAGGTCCATGATGGCGAACCTATTGCACGTGTGACAGAGGAGGCATGCAGGCCCCTCTCTGATGGCACACAAGCCTTTGCCCCAATTCAGCTCTGCTATGTGCCTCCCTCCGACCAGGTGGTCTTCGGGTCTTTGCCAACATGTGGTGGTGGGGCATGCACGTTGCATTTTGGGGGTTCAGGCATGTGCATGTGCAATTGCACATGTGCACACGGACTTTGGGCTCTTAATCTGCAAAAGGTTAGCCATCACTATTATAGTTAGTCCTCGACTTAACAATCATTTGTTTAGCGATTGAAGTTCCAAGAGCATTGAAAAAAGTTACTTATAACGGCAAGATCCAGTCTGTGTGGGTCACCAAGGCCAGAGGTTTAGTCTTCTGAGCTTTCAGACTCATGCTGGAGCCCATTCTCAGGCAACTTCTCTCTATTGGAATGTGCTTTGGGCTATTCTATGCTTCATATAAAGCACAATATAAATATGAGGCATAGAATAACTCAAACACATTTTCTAGGGGAGGAAAGTTCCCTGAGGATGGGCTCTAGCACGAATCCAAAAGCTTGGAAGACTAAACCTCTTATCCCAGTGACTGACTCAGATTGGGTCTTGTAACATTATCCTGGGAGACATATATTTGCCTTCATTCGTGACTTATGATTGTTTCTCACAACCATTGCAGCATCCCCATGGTTACGTGATCAGAATTTGGATGCTTGGCAACTGGTTCATGTTTAACTCAGTTGCAGTGTTCCTGGATCTTGTGATCACTTTTTGTAGCCTTCTGACAAGTGAAGTCAATGGGGAAGGCAGATTCATTTAACAACTGTGTTTCTAATGTAACAACTGCAGTAATTCACTTAACAAGTAAGGACATAAAATGGGGCAAAACTCACTTAACATTGCCTCGCTTAGCAACAAAGATTTTGGGCTCAATTGAGGTCATAAGTCAAGCACTATCTGTACTTCACTATACTCAGAAGTTGGCAAGGCTTTATAAGAGAATTTCAATAAAATATTTATGGATGGAATGTCCTGATCTAATCCTGCATAGTTGGAAGCTGACCAATGCCCCTGTCTGTGTTTTTCTTTGTACCATTTTGTCTCCTGCAAGATGCAGCATTGTCTTTCCATTTTTCAGTGAAATCCCAGAGGAAGACATCATAAAGGAATCCCTACTTCATGTTTTTCTGGAAGGGTTAGGGTTCAAAATGATGAGAGATGCAAAGCAGAAAACAGTAACATCAGCAGTGGCATTGTTCCTCACTTTCAAAATTTCAGAAATGCCGCCAAAGGAAAAAAAATCAGATGTCTTTAAAAAACTTTTGGAAGCTGATCTTTGATAGCTGCAGGAGAAGTGCATTAAAGAAAAGGAATTTTCCATTTAAAAAAAAGCTAAATTGACTTACATTCCAGACTAACATGTCTAAGATGTTAGAAGAAGTGCTAAAAGAGACAAGCAAAGAGCTTTGCTTGTTGAATGAAGAAGACATACCGGTAATTTGGAGATTCTGTTGATTACAGTAGTAGCTTCTGTTGAATATCAATGCTGGTGACACTGATAACAATTTGATATCTCCATCAAATAATAATAAATTCATTTGTCTCCAACATGGCTTGTGATGAATATGAAAAACACTGTCAAGAAAAGCCCTGAGAAAGAATACAAATCTACCAATCTAATTTAACATGAATTGATTGAATATCTTAACAGATATTTCCAGTCCTTGCTACACTAGCATCACTTTTTAAAGAAAATGTATTCAACTGTGACCACACTGACATAGTTGTCAAATCACATTTTCATTTCTTGTGTTCTAAATTTTGGTCATGCCAGATTAAGCCCTCTCATGCATTTCAAATCATGGACAGAGAGGCTTTGTTTCAAACAAACTTGGCATTCAGTATCAGTAGCCAATGGCGTCCAGGGCCACTTAAGGTCCACTAACAGGAGCATTGGAGATGAGGTCATGTTTTATTCTTGATATCTTTTTTTTTTTATAATAATGCTCCAATTCCACTAAAAAACACCCTAGTCCAGTGATGGCGAACCTATGGTACGGGTGCACATGGAGCCATATCTGCTGGCACGCAAGCCGTTGCCCTAGCTCAGCTCCAACGTGCATGTGTGTACCAGCCAGTTGATTTTTGGTTCGCACAGAGGTTCTGGGAGAGTGTTTTTGGCTTCTTGGGAGCCTTGGGGGGATGGGGGAGGGCAAAACATGAGTCTACTGGGTCTAACAGAACATGGGAAACAGGCCATTTCCGGCCTCCGGAGAGCCTTCGGCAGGGTGGGAGGAGCTGTTTTTGCTTTCCCCAGGCATTGAATTCTGGCTGTGGGCACTTGCGCCTGCGCGAAAGCGCACACGCATACTCTCGGCATCCGAGGAAAAAAAGGTTCACCATCACTGCCCTAGTCTGCTCTTTTAGTTGTTACCTTAATTATTCTTAGGTTAGATCTGCAATTTCTCTTGTATTTAGTTATGTATTACAGTTAAAATGTGTTTAGGCTTGATATCTTTGTTTACTGATTATGACAAAGACAACTGGTAAGAAAGACTATGTACTTGGTAATATTTAGATTGTTATTCTGACATGTGTATGACTTTAGACTGTTTATCTGAATATGTTATTTCTCAAACTAAACTTTAATTCAGGTTAGTATATCTGTATGGCTGAATAGTTATTCACAATTAATCTCAATGTAAATGTTTCTGTGTGTGCACAACCTTGGTAAACCAGGATTAGTCTGCTCATACATTAACAGTTATCACAACCATTTGGAAGACACACAGTTATAGAAGACTACTTAATGTAATAGTGTTTCCAGGGTGATATCTACAGTAAAATCAACTGAGCACTTTATTACATTATCAGTTTTTGTGAGCTATAATCAGCTTCATCAGTTGCATGAAATAGGAACATGAATTCTGCCCTAATAGGAAGAGAAAAAATAATAATGAATGAGATTAGAAGACATGAACTGCAGAAGATACAAAGCATGCCATTTATTTCGTAAGCCATTCAATCTTCATTCTTAATGCATTTTAAGTGTTTGCATGTATTATTACAGACATATTATGTTAATCAATGAACATAAAGAAAGAGATTAATGGTCCCACAAGATGGCAGCATTTAAATTCAAATGTGGGGCTACTCTGTGGAAAATATAATTGCATTTAATAGCACTAGTTCCCAAAACATACAGGTGAGATGTTGCACCTTTTCAATCATTTTCTCATTTACTTATTTGTTGGTTTTATTTAATACAGACACATGGACAGCTATTGGGCAAACAACCAAACAAATGCAATTTAAATTTATGCATTAGACCCTGGGACACATATGTAAGGTGGCAATAGGATCACCATACATATGTCATTATTTTGGTGTCTGCTATTGTGTGCTAGAAACTGTTTCAGCACATTTTATTTATTTCTATTGGCTCAAGAAATTAGTAGCTACTGACACTTCAATAATAAGCTTTGATAAAAGCTAGTTATCAGGCAGTAACTCACTACAACAAAATGTAATGCTGTTTTCTTTCTAAAAAACAGTTAGTTTGTGCCATCATTGGATTTTGGTTCAAAAGAATTATTTTATTTAAAAAAGTTTTTTATTGGATTCCAGGTTATGATTATTTTCTAAAATTTATTCCATCGTAGTAATAATAGTAAAAATAACAAAATATATCACAGCAACTTAATTATAGTTATAATTTATTCATAATTTAATTAAATAATTTAATTTAATATTAATCAACAATAACAGCCACATCAAAACATCCAAATTATCTGAAAATAGAGCCATCTCCTAGTTTGAAGACAAGTTTTTTGTTGTCTCAAATGCTCACTTCTCTCTGTAGCAGTAAATCTCAGGTTTGCAATCCAGTTGAACTGAACAATTGAACCAGAGATCAAGGAACATCTGTATTATTTCTTGCCTTCTTATTTCTCAATTGGATATTACTTCCTCTACTGAAAGAATTGGTAACTTGGAGCTCTAAAATGTTGCACAACTACAACTCCCAACAGCCTCAGTGAAGATCATGGACCCAGTTTCCTCACTCCTATAGAAGAAACATTGGGCTAGGAAAACAAGCAATATGCACTAATTTATAGAAAACAGTCCTTCTTTAAAGGCAGTGATCTTTCTTTTAGATAGAAATCAGAAGAAGCCTGGAAAATGATATAAATGGCTGAACCAGAAGAATTATTTAAACATCATAAAAAAGGATAAAAACTAGCATTAATATTGCTCGCTATGAACACAACAGATAAAATGAAAATAATTTATACTGTAATCTATGCAAAGCTATCAATCAAGACAATGATGAAGATCCACTTGAAACCCTGGAATTGGCTGAAACTGTTCATCAACATAAACACACAATATACATAAGGACAATATACACACAACTAATTTTTAAAAAGATAAAAACAAAAATGACAACAACCTGAAAAGCTAGGAAACAGAAAGATAACATTAAAAACAGCGAAGAACCAGAAATGAGGGATAGAATACATCCACCTTAGATACCTTAACTTTAGGTCGTACACTAATGAAAATCAACTGGATAGTTGACATAGATGTTCCCTTTCCTTTTTTTTTCATTTCCAAAATCAAATAGATGCTCATACTCTTACACACACCTAAAAGTATCTGGAATAAATTGAACTTTAAACTGCAACGTTGACAATATAAATGAGGAAAAACTATATGCTATCTAAAATAAAGGGTTTCCTAGCATTTAACACTATCTGTAAGTGTGAATTATGCATATGTCCGTTATTTTGTGTGTTTTTTCTTCTTTTCTTTTTCTTCTTTTCTTTCTTTCCTTTCCCCTTTTGTTGTATATTGTATATTGTAGTGATTTAAAATGTATATATTTAATAAAGATTGTTGTTTTCGTAGATTTAGTAAAGATTATTTATACATAAAAAAAGAAATCAGAAGAAGAAAGTATTGAACACAATATAGGCTTGAATTGCTAACAGCAAAGATGAGATTAAGAAGACATAAAGAATACCTGATACAATTTCTTCACTTTGAATGAATTCAGTATTCTTTCATTCAATTACTACAATATAGCAATTGTAGTAATTTTTTATACTGCACTGTGATTATTTGAACAGATAATTTAGCAGGTGAAAAGGATGTATTTATTTTTCTGCATGTTCTCTTCTTTTGGAGACTGTATCAGACAAATATTATTTATAACTATTTTGTTATATGTACTGGATCCAATGGGGTTACCAAATCTATGCTACAAAAATCCAGACTTAATGGATGTTACACTGTAATTAATTATATTGACTTTTGCAGTAGTTCTACAGGTAACAATATTTGTTTAATTTTAAAATACCGTACTTATTTTTAAAGGAAGAGCATAATTTTGTGGTTATAAGAGACACAATTAGTTTGGATAATTTTGGAAAGTGTTAAAGCAACTTTCTCTGGCTGAGTGTATTGATAAAAGTTGAATAATTTTTAATGAATTACAAAAAAAAAAGATTTTCTACATTTGAAGATTTTGCTATTGGAATGAGCTTCCCAAGGAGACAACTACCATTTCAATTTCTCTTTTCCCAGTCTTCATAGATTACCCCCCCCCCAGTTTAATTTAATGACTGTTCCACATTGGAATCCCATATTTTATATTTTATATGTTATTTATTCATTCTATTTATTTTAAAGTTATTTTTATCTTTGATTTTTAGAAACTTGATGGTTTATACCATTATATATTGTATGGATGTTTATATTATAATGTCTGATAGTTTAAACTGCCCAGAGAAACAATGGTCTTTTTTCAGACAATTTCAACCTCATTATTACCAAGAATTGGTATAATATTATAATAGTAATAATGTATAAGATTACAGCGCCACAAAATTATGAAACAGTATAAAATTAGCACATAAATAGGACCTGAGAAGTAGATTCATCTGTGAATGTTAAAATAATAAAAGTAACTGCAGTGTAAAATATAAAAAGTAGTTACAGCATTTGCTTATTTCAGTAAACCAGCTGAGCTGCAACTATGCTGTGGTGATGATGTTGATCATGTGATGTTCCCTTAGGCCATGAAAAGCCTTTTTGGCTTTGTTGATCATGAATGACTATACAGTGATCCCTCGATTAGCGCGGGGGTTACGTTCCAAGACCTCCCGCGCTAATCGATTTCCGCGTTATAGTGGTGCGGAAGTAAAAACACCATCTGCGCATGCGCGCCATTTTTTTCATGGCCGCACATGCACAGATGGTGGAGTTTGCGTGTGGGCGGCGGGGAAGACCAAGGGAAGGTTCCTTCGGCCGCCCAACAGCTGATCTGCTCCGCAGCGCGGAGCCGAAGATGGGGTTTCCCCGTTGCCCAGGCAAAGGGGAAACCCCATCTTCGGCTCCTCGCTGCTGCCGCGCTGCCGAGCGGATCAGGTGTTGTGCGGCTGAAGGAACCTTCCCTGGGTCTTCCCGCCACCCAGGCAAAGGGGAAACCCCAAGATCGCTTGCCGCTTGCCGTATTGCAGCTTGGAGCCTTGCTTCGCCTCCTTCGCTGCAATACGGCAAGCGGCAAGCGGCAAGCGATCTTGGGGTTTCCCCTTTGCCTGGGCGGCGCTGGGGCCATGCGGAGCCGCTCATCTAGGGGGGCGTGGACCGGCAAGGTGCCCTCCGCTCTCTCTCTTTCTCTCCCTGTTACCGGTGTGGTATAAGAGAGAGAAAGAGAGAGAAAGGAGGGCGACTTGCCAGTCCACGCCCCCCTGGATGAACAGCCTCGCATGGCCCCAGCGCCGGGCTCCGCTGTTGCCTCCGCCCCCATTCGGCTCTGCAGCTGAGAGGCAGTAGCTACGTTCACTCCTTTGTCCTCCCCAGCACCTAGTGTCCGGCCCCACGCCACCTCCAGCTCCCGGTAACACACCCGACCTCTACTTGCAAGAGGGGGGGAGAGAGAAGGGAGGAAGAGTGTGAGAGAGAGGAAGAAAGAGAGAGAGAAATGATAGAAAAAAGGGGAGAAAAAAAGAGAAATGAGAAAATGATTGAAGCAGAGAATGACAGGAAAGAAAGAGAAAGAGACAGAGAAGTGACTCTTGGTGATGACGTATGACGTCATCGGGTGGGAAAAACCGTGGTATAGCAAAAAAACCGTGGAGTATTTTTTAATTAATATTTTTTGAAAAACCGTGTTGTAGCGTTTCGCACTAATTGAGACCGTGCTAATCGAGGGACCACTGTACTATTAACTGCTGGGCCAAGCAGCCAGCCAGCCATCAGCCCCACCTTTTGGGAAAGCCATATATTCAGGCTGCGCTCACTGTGAATTGCTGTGACCTATATTACAGCTTTAAGCCTGGAGGGAATGAGACTCTCCTAGTCTTGGGTATTATCCTGTGATTGCTCTGTATTGCTTCAATATTTCTCATAGAAATATTTCTATTTCTATTTCTATTTCTCATAGAAAGAGAGGATTGTAATAATCTTTTTCTCTCTCATAAATGAGGTATACATTTGAAGAAGAGAAAAAGCAGACAATTTAGAAAACTTTACATTGGATTGGCGATTATACTGTGTATGATTAATGAAAGTGCATCTCTGGCTTTAGGCCAACAGTGGGCTAGATTCCAGTTTTGTAGTACCCTTACTTCAAAATGGCAGCAAACCAGTAATATCAACTATTGCCAGAATAGCTTCCAGGGCCACAAGAGAACTTTGAGCCACAGGAACATGCAGTGTTTTCAGCTCATGAAATTAGTTCCGATGTCTTTTCATCTGTTTTCACTGATTTTCCTCTGGGACGGCCTTTGGAGGCAATTCTCCCTTGCTGTGATTCAATACATCCTGATGTGGTTATACCCTAGTGAAAAGGTCTCCCTTTCTGACCACATCCCAGGTTCTGCTCATTTATTTATTCATTTCTGTTTATATTGTGTGGCAATTAAAATTTATTCTTATCGAGTGGAAGGACTCTTATTCTAGAACACTTAAAATATGTTCATATAAAGATGTAGATCTCCATCCATTTTTTAAATAGAGGAGACTCCTTTTTATAATGATTTTTTTTAAATATCCCCCCCCCCCCAAGTTAATATCAGATGCTTTATTAGAAAACCTACTTTCTTTGACTTTAAAATGGCACTTGTGCTTAAAGGCACATATTTTTTGCAGATAAAGTTTGTTATTTGTACACTAGTAATTATTAGTGGGCTATCACAGTCTGAGAGTCCTTTAGGTGCTTTTTTTTTTTTGCAAACTGCAAATGGGCTTTTATGTGTTTTGCACTGAGGAGAGGCTTCCGTCTAGCCCAGGGGTTTCAAAACCTGATTCGTTGTGAAGCTTGTATTTGACTTCGGGAGGCCGGTGGGTGTGGTTGGGGTATGTTTGGCCAGCCATGAGAGCATCCTGCAGCCCTTTGCCAGCAAAAATGGAGGGCAGGATAGTTCTTGGTCACTTCTCTTATTAAGGCCTTTCTCCCCTAATTGCTCAGTCTAACTGGGCGACCAGCTCTTGGAAGAGTCCTGGTTGTGCTCTCAATGCAGCAGAAATTTTATTGTAGCCTTTAATAAATCTATGCCTCACAATAATCCTGTTTATGAGCTCTGCAGGCAGTTCCTTTGACCTCATGGTTTTTGCTCTGCTACAGTATGCATTGTCAGCTCTGATGCCTTCTAAAGAAAGGTGTGTGCCTTTCCAAATCATGCCGAATCAATTTAATTTACCACAGGTGGACTCCATTCAAGGTGTAGAAGCATGTCAGCAACGATCAAGAAAAATGGCAGGTACTAGAGATAAATTTCATGTGTTGTTGCAAAGAGTCTGAACACTGAGGGCAATGTGATATTTCAGTTTTTTCTTTTTAATAAATTTACGGACATTTCTAAAATTCTGTTTTCACTTTGTCATTATGGAGTATGAATGTAGATTAATGAGAAAAAATGAATTTCAACAACTGTAGAAGTTTATTTGTTTGATTTCTATGCCACCCAATCCTGAAGGACTCAGGGCGACTTACAACAATATAAAAAAATACAGTTAACAATAAAAAGTCAAGTATAAATTAAAACAACAACAAAACAACAACAACAACAATAATAATAATAATAATTTATTAGATTTGTATGCCGCCCCTCTCCGAGGACTTTAACCCCAGTTAAAACTCACAACTCAGCAGTCCAATCAAAAAATACATATTATTTAATACGATTTGGCCATGAACGATGTACAATTCATTGGCCCCATTATATAGTACATTATCTACTATATAAACTGTATGTGTATGTACACCCTCTCCCCCACAACTCTTCTCAAATTATACAAATTCAACCTCATTTACTGTGATAGGAAAAACATACCCAGAAGGGGGGAAAAGAAAAAAAATCCAAATTTTTTCTACCAATTCTGCATACCATGCCCATAGGAGCCCATCACTAGATTGGTGCATCTGGATTGTCTGAACTAGCTCACAAGGCTGACACCAGAAGGTGTACCTTGGTTGCAAGGTCTGCTTTCTGGAATGTTATTCTTCGAGATATTTGTGTGGTTCCCATCCTCACGACATTTTGGAAATTACTAACAATTTGATTATTTTCCCAGGTTGTGGAAGAGAGTGATTTTGGAGACTCTTAGTTTGATTTAGTTTATGTTATTCTTGTTAACCATGTTTTCTTGCCATTGAGAGTTCCCAAATTTTGGGGTATTTGAAACTGGAAACAATGACAAAACTCTTACCCGAGTCTACGGAGAGGGGTGGTATACAAAATAATAAATAATAATAAATAATAATAATATACCTGTAAAAATGTCCTACCATAAATATTTGTTGATTTCTGATTTGAAGGCCAGCTGTGGGATATCACATTGTACAACAGATGCATTTTTCTGCCTTAATCATTCTGTTGTCAAAAGAAAAACAATTTCCAGATTATAATCCATATTTGATTACTATAATCTCCTCATCATAAAAATCCATTTGGGGATGAAGTAGTAGAAATGTTTTATTTAAATACTGTTAGCATTAAGGTGAATCTTCTTCCTTTGCTTTCTCCTTTTCCTTCAATTCCCTTCTTTCTTCAGTTATAAATACCAATGTCTCATTAGCAAGTACATGATCAACAGGATCAGTTTTTACTTTCTTCATAAAGAAAATAAAAGCAGACGTATTGGATTTCAGCTACCATAATGATTAGCTAGCACTCTCAGTTGCCATGACCACAGGATAGCTGGTAGTATAGTTCAGTCATTGCCATATTTCTCAACGTTACTGTTGTGGAGATGAGATTAACAGACTGTTGGGGGTCAGAAGATCAACAGAGTATTTACCCAGACTCTGGGTGTGAAGAATCTCTGACTATTTAGAGGAAAACCTTGAAACCCTCTTTTATGTCTTTCTGATCTGAGGATGCATCTTCTAAAAGTTTGGCTTCAAATTTTTCTATTGATTATGTGGTTATTCAGCCAATAATTCAAGTTTAGAAAGTGATAGCAAGTGAATGTGAAACTATGAAATTGGCCGATTCTTCAGATTTCATAAAAGCCTCAGTTGAGCTTAGACAAGTCCTGAAACAGCAACTAAGATTTAATCAACAGGTAGCTTCCTGCACTGCGTTTACCAGTGTCTCAATTGTGGTTTTTTCTGCCTACGTAAGGGGAAATATGCTTTGTCTATTCATAGTAAAAAAAACAACAACGCCATTCTCTACTTTTTTAAGGTCCTCAGCCAGGTGGGAATAATTTAAAAACATGGGGAAGAGAAAAACTCAGCTCAAAACAAGCTCAAAATGTCACTGTCAGTCAAGCTGTGCCATGTACTACGGCAGAGGTCCCCAACCGCCGGTCCGCGGACCGGCACCGGGCCGTTGGGGGTTTTCAGCCGGTCCGCGGCGCCAGGGCCCCCTCGGCCTTTCCGCACCACCAGCGGCGCTCCCCCCGCCAGCCAGCCAAGCCCCGTGGCCGCCGGAACCGGCTCCTCGCCCGCCGCGTTTGCAGGAGGCGGGGAGGGTCGGGCGGCCCGCCAAGGCCAGGAGGGACGCCGCTGCCCCCCCTTCCCTCTCTCCGCCCGCCGCTGCGCCTCCTTGACGCCGAGAGGAAATGCCGGCAGAGGCTTTTCTCAGCGGAGGTCTTCAATGTCGGGGGCGCACGGGCGGTTGCACGCGCTCCCTATCTCCCTGCTAGCCCACTCGGAGTATTCAAAATAAGAAAAACCTTTGCCGGCGAAGGCTTTTCTTATTTTGAATATTCCGAGTGGGCTAGCAGGGAGATAGGGAGCGCGTGCAACCGCCTGTGCGCCCCCGACATTGAATATCACCTTCGCCGGCCCCACCTCTCCTGCAAACCCCCTTGCTGAGAGCCCGGGGCGAAAGTGCTCTCGCAAAGGTGAGGCGGGCAGGGCGTGCGCGCGTCACCGCTGAGAAGAACGGAGAACGAGAGTGAGTGATAGCAACAGACAGCAAGATAGAGAGAAAGTGAGAAAGAGAGAGTGAGAGAAAGGGGGGGGAGAAAGAGATAGCAAGAGAGAGAACAAGAGAGAGAAAGAGCGTGAGAAAGAAAACAAGAAAGAGTGAGAGAGAGAAAGCAAAAGAGACAGAAAGAAAACAAGAGAAAGTGAGAAGAAGAGAGAGAAAGAGGGGGAGAGAGAGAGAAGGAGAGGGAGAAAGAGAGAGGGAGAGGGGGGAGAGATAGCAAGAGAGGGAGAGAGAGAAAGAGAGAGGGAAAGGGGAGAGATAGCAAGAGAGGGAGAGAGAGAAAGAGAGAGGGAAAGGGGAGAGAGGGGGGAGAGAAAGAGAGAGGGAGAGAGAGAGGAGATAAAGGAAGAGGAGAGAGAGAAAGGAAGAGAAAGAAAGAAAGAAAGAGGGATAGAAAGAGAGAGAGAGAGATGCTCAGTGAGCCTTTCTTTGAAGTTGCCTTTCTTTCTTTCTTTCTTTCTCTTTCTTGCTTTCTTTCTTGCTCTTTTTCTTTCTCTCTTTTACCTTCCCTTCCTCTATTTCTTCTTTTCTTTCTCCTTCCTACCTTCTTCCCTTACTCTCCCCTTTCATAAGTTTCCTTGCTTCCTTCCTCTGTTCCTGTCCCTTCCCCCCTTCTTTCTTTCTTTCCTTCCTTCCTTTCCTCCCTCCATTTCTTGCTTTCCTTTTCCTTCCTCCCTTCTTTCCTCCCTCATTCCCTCCTTTCACTCCTTCCTCTCTTACTCTCCCCTTTCACACCTTTCCTTGCTTCCTTTGCACCCTTCTTCTGTTCCTGTCCCTTCCCTCTTTCCTTCCTTCCTTCCCACCCTCCGTCCATTCATTCACCCATTCCTCTCTTGATCGCCCCTTTTACGGCGCCGCTGACAGCTAGCTCCCCCCCCCCACCGGGCCATGGAAAACTGGTCTAGCTTAAAGCCGGTCCCTGGTGCAAAAAAGGTTGGGGACCTCTGTACTACGGTATTATGAAAATTGCCTTTCATTTCTTCTCCTTCCCTTCTGAAGGTTCAAAATCTAGAGCAAAATGTCACTCTATAGCAGTGTTTCCCAACCTTTTTTGAGCCGCGGCACATTATTCATATTTTCAAAATCCTGGGGAACATTGAAGGGGGGGGCGGGCTAAAGAAAAATTTGGACAAAAAACCCCTCTCTCTTCCTACCTTTCGCTCTATTTCTCCCTCTTTCTCTCTTTTCCTTCCTTCCCTTCTTTCTCTCTCTCTCCATCCCTCTTTCTTTCTTCCTCTCTTTTTTGCTCTCTTTCTCTCTCCCTCCTTCCCTTCCTCTATGTCTTTTTCTCCCTTGCTCTCTCTCTCTCTCTCTGTCTCTCTTGCTATCTCTTTCTTGCTTTTTTCTCTCTTTCTTGCTCTCTCTCTCTCTTTCACTGTCTCTTGCTATATGTCTTTTTCTTTCTCTTTGCCTCTCTTGCTATCTCTTTCTTTCTCTCTCTTTCTTTCTCTCTCTCACTTTCTCTCTCTTTCTCTCTCTCTCTCTCTCTGCCTCTCTTGCTATGTCTCTCTTTCTCTCTTGCTATGTCTCTCTTTCTTTCTCTCTTTCTCTCTCTTTCTCTGCCTCTCTTGCTATGTCTCTCTCGCTCTTTCTCTGCCTCTCTTGCTATGTCTCTCTTTCTCTCTCTCTCTCTCTGCCTCTCTTATATGTCTCTCTTTCTTTCTTTCTCTCTCTCTCAGCTGACTGCAAGCGGGAGCCCTGATGGCGGCAGCTGGACGTGCTGCTGGACGCCGTATATGCCAGTCCCGCAGCGCCAGCATGTTGGTGCCTCCACCCTGGAGCTCTCCCCGCGACTGCCTGCGGCCGCTGCCATCTCCCCGCGACTGCTTGCGGCCGCTGCAGCCACCCCCCCTGCTCCCACCACCATCTCCCCGCGACTGCCTGCACCGCTGCAGCCGCCACCCCCCGCGACTGCCTGCGGCCACTGCAGCCACCACCACCCCGCTCCCACCACCAGTGCCCTCCCACCGGGCCCCAAAGGACACTTGCCGCCGACACCAGGGAAGCTCCAGCTGGGCGGGGCACTGCCGGTGCCTCCGACTTCCCGGCTCCTGCCCGATGCCGCGGTTTCTGGCGCTCTCCTGCTGGGCCCCAAAGAAGGAAGGCGGGAAAAAGGCGTGAAGAATAAAGCTCTCCTTCTTCCTGCCTTCCTTCTTTGGGGCCCAGCAGGAGAGCGCCAGAAACCGCGGCATCGGGCAGGAGCCGGGAGGTCGGAGGCATCGGCAGCGCCCTGCCCAGCTGGAGCTTCCCTAGCTTCGCGGCACACCTGACCGTGTCTCGTGGCACACTAGTGTGCCGCGGCACACCGGTTGGGAAACGCTGCTCTATAGGTTCTGATTATCCCACCTACTCAGTCCATGCTATCTATACCTTCTGTTACACTTACAAAAAGGAAATAAGATTGCTGCAGCTGAGAAATCCTAGCAAGAAAAGGATTTTGCTGCTTGGTTTAAACTGGTATTTTCTTTATTCAAAAGAGTACCCTTGCAGAGAGATTGAACACATGTCAACTTCCCTTTTTATCTTAGTGTAAACCTGTTTATAAGTCTACTTTCTTTCACGACCTTAGGTGTAGTAGCCAGTGATCCCTCTATTTTTTTGGGGGGGGGGCGGAAAAGTATAGTGTCTGAGCGGCAGTCCCTTCGGGACTGGGCGGCACACAAATAATAAGTAAGTAAGTAAGTAAGTAAGTAAGTAAGTAAGTAAGTAAGTAAGTAAGTAAGTAAGTAAGTAAGTAAGTAAGTAAACAAACAAACAAACAAACAAAAAACCCACCCTGTTTTGCCTCAGAGAATTTCAAAATAAAATACTGTACTGTGTGTCTATAACAGTGAGCTCATAATAGGGCAACTCTATCAATATCAAACTGCTACTTAAATAGTTGAGCTAGTTTCAAACTAGATTTTGATTTTCTTTCTCTCTTCCTTACTCCCATTCTTTTTCTTTCTCTTTTCCTTCCTCTCTTTTTTCTATCTGTTTCTCTCTCTTCCTCTCTTTCTCCTTCCCTCTCACTCTTTCCCTCTCTGCTTCTGGGCAGGTTTGGAAAACTCTGAGTTGATGATGATTTTTAAGTGAGCGATTGCTCACTGCTCAGCTTAGAGGGAACTATGGTAGTAGCTAGAAGGTCTAATTTTGGGATGGGAAACCCAAGTTCAGATTGCTATTCAGTTAGGAACTGAAACAACTGGAGTGTAACTACAACAAAATGTTATATACCAAATACTCACATAAGTATAAAAACATCATAAAAGACCAATACCATTATGGTTTTTTTAATGGAAAAATAAAAAACAAACATTGCATGGCAATTTTCTTACGGCTAATATTTTGTGATAGCACTTAGATTTACAGTATATACTGCTCCATAGTGCTTTACAACCCTCCCTGGGCAGTTTACAATGTCAGCATATTGTCAGTCTAGGTTCTTATTTTACCGACCTCAGAAGGATGGAAGGCTGAGTCAACTTTGGACCCATCAGGATCAAACTCCAAGCTGTGGCAGAGTTTGTAACCACTATACAACCATGGCTCCTTATTTATCTTTATCCAATATGGTTAAATTAAAACCAATGAGATTGGCAGAATGTGGTTTTCAACCCAGGACAACTTGGCTGAACTCAGTAATTCTTTTTAACCTAATTTACCTCTCAAAGTAACTGCAGGGATTAAATTTCATTAAAGAGAGCTTTGATTGTTTTTTACTATAAGGGTTTTAAATATTGTTTTTAATATTGGATTTGTAATCTGTCTGTTGTCTGTTGTGAGCCGCTCCGAGTCTTCGGAGAGGGGTGACTTACAAATCTAATTAATAATAATAATAATAATAATAATAATAATAATAATAATAATGATAATAATAATTTGAAAACCATCAGAATTGACAAAATCTCCATCTGTCAATTGCAAAAGGCTGCTTTACTGGGATCGGCAAACATAATTCGCCGCTACATCACGCAGTCCTAGGTGCTTGGGAAGCGCCCGACTGGTGATGAAATAAGAAATCCAGCATAGTGATCTCGTTTGCTGTGTTGTACTGATAATAATAATAATAATAATAATAATAATAATAATAACAACAACAACAACAACAACAACCACTACCATATAAGCCACTGTGAATTCTTGGAGAATATATGGACTATATTATTGTTGTTGTTGTTGTTGTTGTTGTTATTGTGACTTCTATGCTGCCCAATCCTGAAGGACTCAGGGTGGCTTACAACAATATAAAAATACAATTTACAATAAAAAGAAGTCAAATCTAAATTAAAACTATAAGCTCAGTTAAAACCATTGATGGGCTACCAAAATTATTACTACCACACTGTGGGCGTGGCTTATGCAAGATGCCCTGCATTTTCTTTCATTATCTTTCAGTGCAAATTGGGTGCTCTGGGGTGGAGCTCCATTTTTGCTACCCCACTGCATTCCCTCCCATGTGTTCAGTAGCCTACCCCTGGTTAAAACCCACAACTCAAAGAATCCAATCAACACATGTATACCATTCAATACAATTTGGCCATCAAAGATGTAATATTCCTGGCCCCCAGGCCTGCCGGAAAAGCGAGGTCTTCTTAGCCTTTTGGAAGGCCAGCAGGGTGGGAGCAGTACTTCCAGAGATGCTTGGAAATAAAAGTGCCAAGGCAAAAGACAAAGGATGGTAGACAGTATGCTTGGGAGCTAGGAGGGGCAATTTGATTAATATATCTTTTAATAAAAAGATGTTAATAATTGACCACATCAAGAAAGGCAGCCATTTGTTAAATGGTAAGTTATTGATCTCTAACTTCCAGTACCACAAGCTAGAATTCAGCATTCCAATCTACAACAGAGGCAAAAAGGATCACTAGGTTCCAGATAGATACAGTGAGTCTCTACAAAGTAGGATTTGTATAGAGTGGAGTCTTAGCCATAAAAAGAAAGATTTCTTTTTTAAAAATAGCTGTTCGGTCATCTAAGGTAGTTGCCCTCCATTAGATGGGTGTAGTATGTATGGAGTGAATGATTGGTATGGATGGGATGGATGGGGTTACAATATGGGTGAGATGAATGGGAAGGTTGCAAATAACATAGTTGGCCCACCTGACGCTGGAGAGGCAGGAGGGGGGGGGAGACACCTATCTCTGCGGGGACAGAGGGTCAGAATATCCCGGTGTTGCTGGGGAGAGGCAGATATGGCGGGGGCCACAGAGTTAGCCGTTCCAGGGGAACGAGGGATCGTTGTTTAATAACGATCCCTTGTTCTGGCTCTGTGAGCTCAACCTTGGGTACTGGTGATGAGTGTAATTCTGGCCCTGGGCTCAGGTTGCTGCTGCTTAATGCCAGGTCGGTGGTAAATAAAGCTCTCCTCATCCGGGATCTAATCCTGGATGAGGAGGCCGACCTGGCATGTATTACTGAAACCTGGCTGGGCCCAGAGGGAGGAGTTCCTCTCTGAAATTTGCCCAGCTGGGTTTCAGATATGGCATCAACCTCGACCCCAGGGAAGGGGGGGAGGAGTGGCTATTATAGCCAGGGAGAGCCTTTGCCTACGTGGACTCATTGCTCCAGAAATTGCGGGTTGCGAGTCTCTCTTGATGAAGCTGGACTTAGGGTTCAGGTGGGCTTGTTTCTCACATGCCTGCCTCCCAGCTACGTGTCAAAAGCCCTGCCTGTGCTGCTCGAGGAGGTAGCCGGGTTGGCAGTGGAGTTCCCCAGACTTATTGTCTTGGGCGACTTCAACCTGCCATCACTTGGCGAAGCCTCTGGACTGGCACAGGAGTTCATGGCCACCATGACAGCCATGGACCTGACTCAAGTAATACAGGGTCCGACTCACGAGGGAGGGCACGCACCCGACATGGTATTCCTCTCTGAGCAATTGAGCAATGGTCTGAGACTAAGGGGCTTAGAAGTACTGCCTTTGTCATGGTCAGACCATTTTCTACTACGGCTTGACTTCCTGGCTCCAATCCTTCCCCGCAGGGAGGTGGAACCAATTAAGATGTTCCGCCCCAGACGCCTGATGGAGCCAGAGGGCTTTCAGATGGCGCTTGGGGTTATTCCAGATGCACTCGTCCACAGTTCGGCGGAGTCTCTTGCGGAAGCCTGGAACAAGGCTGCAGCGGAGGCTCTTGATCGGATTGCGCCTTTGCGACCTCTCCGTGGCGCTAGACCCTGTAGAGCTCCATGGTTCAACAAGGAGCTCTGGGAGTTGAAACGCCAGAAGAGACGTCTAGAGAAGCGATGGAGGAAGAGTAAGTCTGAATCCGATCGAACACTTGTAAGAGCTGTTATTAAGACTTACAAAGTGGCACTCAAGGCGGCAAGATGCGCGTATCATGCCGCCTTGATTGCATCAGCGGAATCCCGCCTGGCCGTTCTGTTTAGGGTGACCCTCTCCCTTCTTAACTAGGGGGAAGTTGGGGAGCCCTTGCAGAGTAGTGCCGAGGATTTTAACACGTTTTTCGCTGATAAAATCGCTCAGATCCAGGCGGACCTCGACTCCAATTGGAAAACAGAGTCAGCTGACAACGAGTCAGTCGAGGTGACTGGGGCCCGTACTTGTCCACCTGTCTGGGAAGAGTTTGATCTGGTGACACCTGATGAAGTGGACAAGGCCATTGGAGCTGTGAGTTCCGCCACCTGTTTACTGGATCCGTGTCCCTCCTGGCTGGTTTCGGCCAGCAGGGAGGTGACACGGAGCTGGGTCAAGGAGATTGTCAACGCTTTCTTGGGGAGGGGATCCTTTCCATCATCCTATAAAGAGGCGCTCGTGCGCCCCCTCTTCAAGAAGCCTTCCCTGGACCCAGCCATACTAAATAACTACCGGCCAGTCTCCAACCTTCCCTTTATGGGGAAGGTTGTCAAGAAGGTGGTGGCACTCCAGCTCCAACGGTCCTTGGAAGAAGCCGATTATCTAGGTCCCCAGCAGTCGGGTTTCAGGCCCGGTTATAGCATGGAAACTGCTTTGGTCGCGTTGATGGATGATCTCTGGCGGGCCCGGGACAGGGGTTTATCCTCTGTCCTGGTGCTTCTTGACCTCTCAGCGGCTTTCGATACCATCGACCATGGTATCCTTCTGCACCGGCTGGAGGGGTTGGGGGTGGGAGGCACTGTTCTCCAGTGGTTCTCCTCCTACCTCTCTGGTCGGTTGCAGTCGGTGTTAGTGGGGGGCCAGAGGTCGACTCCGAGGTCTCTCCCTTGTGGGGTGCCTCAGGGGTCGGTCCTCTCCCCCCTGCTATTTAATATCTACATGAAACCGCTGGGTGAGATCAACCAAGGGCATGGAGTGAGGTATCATCAGTACGCTGATGATACCCAGCTTTACATCTCCACCCCATGTCCAGTCAACGAAGCAGTGGAAGCGATGTGCCAGTGTCTGGAGGCTGTTGGGGCCTGGATGGGTGTCAACAGACTCAAACTCAACCCGGATAAGACGGAGTGGCTGTGGGTTTTGCCTCCCAAGGACAATTCCATCTGTCCTTCCATTACCCTGGGGGGGGATTATTGACCCCCTTGGAGAGGGTCCGCAACTTGGGCATCCTCCTCGATCCACAGCTCACATTAGAGAACCATCTTTCAGCTGTGGCGAGGGGGGCGTTTGCCCAGGTTCGCCTGGTGCACCAGTTGCGGCCCTATCTGGACCGGGACTCACTGCTCACAGTCACTCATGCCCTCATCACCTCGAGGTTCGACTACTGTAATGCTCTCTACATGGGGCTACCTTTGAAAAGTGTTCGGAAACTTCAGATCGTGCAGAATGCAGCTGCGAGAGCAGTCATGGGCTTACCTAGGTATGCCCATGTTTCACCAACACTCCGCAGTCTGCATTGGTTGCCGATCAACTTCCGGTCACAATTCAAAGTGTTGGTTATGACCTTTAAAGCCCTTCATGGCACTGGACCAGAATATCTCTGAGACCGCATGCTGCCGCACGAATCCCAGCGACCGATTAGGTCCCACAGAGTGGGCCTTCTCCGGGTCCCGTCAAGTAAACAATGTCGGTTGGTGGGCCCCAGGGGAAGAGCCTTCTCTGTGGCGGCCCCGGCCCTCTGGAACCAACTCCCCCCGGAGATTAGAACTGCCCCTACCCTCCTTGCCTTTCGTAAGCTCCTTAAGACCCACCTTTGTCGTCAGGCATGGGGGAACTGAGACATCTCCCCCGGGCATATACAATTTATGAAAGGTATGTTTATTTGTATGTATGTGTATTTAGAAAAGGGGGTCTTTTAAATATTTTTAAATAGTAATTTAGATTTGTTGTAAATTGTTTTCACTTTGTTGTGAGCCGCCCCGAGTCTGCGGAGAGGGGCGACATACAAATCTAAATAATAAATAAATAAATAAATAAATTTACAGATAACTAAAAGATACCGAAGGGCAAGACACCAAATCTCCATTTTAAAGATTTAGCACTCAGAAAAATGAATTCACTTTTACTAGACATTATTAAATACAGCAAGAAGATATCCCAAGTGCTGAAGAACAAAATAATACTTACAGCTTGCAGCTGATCTAAGTAAGGTGATCCAAAAATAAATGTTCCCTGTGTTTAGATATATACATATACTAAATAAAAATACTACAACTGCTATTACTGAATATGAACTCTATAAATCACCCTCTTTGGACTTTTAGATTAATTATTTAATGCCACATATTTCATATTACATATATATTAATAACATACATATTAATGCCACAATAAGTTCCTGGTCTTCAATGGCAGAAATGAAGATATTTTTCAGTACCTGAACGGTGAATGTCTTGCATGTAATAATTCAGTGGGTTGCCCATGCTGTTTAGGTTATGTTTTGCTTAGGTTTTGTTTTATATATTCACACAGCATATGTGAATATACAATACTGATTCTCTTACAATAGAAAATCTCTATGACATTTTAAATAGTGTTCCTATATGGCTTTAATATGGTACAGCAGTTTAAATATGCCCATAATAATATACCCATTCAAAATCCAAATGGCAGATTTCATGTTACACATTGGCATGGAAAAATAGTTTTATTAAATGGAGCATTATAATTAGTACAGTGTTATGGGAGTATTTGCATAACCTCTCTCAAATCACATGAATAGTTAGACTTCTATAGAGAAATAAAAAATAAAATGCATTAATTTTTACGTTGAGGCAGTGGAAGACAATAGGAAGACTTAATCATGCATACCGGAGCACAATCCCATTCCTATTGTCTATAAATTCCTACAAATACAGTGAAGATTTATTTATTTATTGCTTGATTGCTTGATTGATTTACTACAATGTAGAATAATACACAATGAAGGTTATAGAGGATATATAGAGTAAGATATATTAGAGAAAGAGTAGAAGTGAAAATATAGGAATAAAATATATCAAGAGAATAGAAGAATATTGTAGAAAAGTATGAGAAGGATAGAATAGAAGAATAGTAGATATGATATATGAGATACAGGAGAGACAATAGAACAGGGCACGGGAGGCACGCTAATGCACAACCCTTACTGACCTCTTAGGAATCTGGAGAGGTCAACCGTGGATAGTTTAAGGGTAAAATGTTGGGGGTTAGGGGAAGATACTACGGAGTCTGGTAATGAGTTCCACGCTTCGACAAATCGATTACTAAAGTCATATTTTTTACAGTCCAATTTGGAGCGGTTAATATTAAGCTTGTATCTGTTGTGTGCTCTTGTGTTGTTGTGGTTGAAGCTGAAGTTGTCGTTGATAGGCAGGACATTGCAGCATATGATCTTATGGGCAAGACTTAGATCATGTTTAAGGCGTCATAGTTGTAAGCTTTCTAGGCCCAGGATAGTAAATCTAGTTTCATAGGGTATTCTGTTTTGAGTGGAGGAGTGAAGTGCTCTTCTGGTGAAGTATCTTTGGACATTTTCGAGGGTGTTAATGTCTGAGATGCGGTATGGGCTCCAAACAGATGAGCTGTATTCTAGGATGAGTCTGGCGAAAGTTTTGTAAGCTCTGGTAAAATTGCCAGAGCAGAAGCTACATAGGATTAGATTAACAACTCTTGAAGCTTTTTTGGCGATGTTGTTGCAGTGGGCTTTGGCACTTAGGTCTTTTGTCATTAGTACCCTGAGGTCCTTAACCGAGTGGGGGTTATCTGTGATAATTTGTTTATTCAGTTTGTATTTGTAGTTCTGATTCTTTTTGCCAATGTGTAGGACAGAGCATTTGCTGATTGAGATTTGGAGTTGCCATGGGTTAGACCAATCAGAAACAGAGTCCAGGTCTTTTTGGAGAGTAGTTGTGTTGTTGGTATTGAAAAGTTTAACATCTTCTGGAAGAGAACACAATTGCTTGTGATGAGTTCTTGTGATGAGATTTTGTATCAGTTCACATGCCATTTTTATGATGTGTGTGACCTGCTTTACGATGGTCTCACTAGCAGCATTTGTAAAGAAGTAATTATTTAATTAACATAGGCCGCATATGTATTTTAACTTCTGGATACAGTTTTCATAGATTTTTATGTCAGAGGTTGGCAATCTACACATTATGAGACCAAATGCTGTTTTCAACTTACCAGTGATTCCTGGTGTTTATTAAGATATCTCATCAAAATTGGAGAGAGCCTTCTAATAACAATACTTCTATTCCAGTGATGGCAAACCTTCTTTTCCTCGGGTGCCGAAAGACCATGCATACGCATCATTGTGCCCACACCCATAATTCAATGCCCGGAGATGGCAAAAACAGTTTCCCCCATCCCCTGGATGCCTTCTGGAGGCCAGAAACGGCCTGTTTCCCAACTTCTGGTGGCCCCAGTAGGCTCGTGTATCATCCACCCAAGGAAGGGCTACCAAAATTTTTACTACCACACTGTGGGCATGGCTTATGCATTTTTTTTCAACACCTTTCAGTGCAAATTGGGTGCTCTGGGGTGAAGCTCCATTTTTGCTACCACACTGCGTTCCCCCCTGTCCGGGCAGCAGCCCATCCCTGCACCCAGCCCTGGCTCCAAAGGCTTCCCTGGAGCCGGAGGAGGGTAAAAATGTCCTCCCCATCAGCTGGCCAGCACACATGCACTTTGGAGCTGAACTAGGGCAACAGCTCACATGCCAGCAGAAATGGTTCAGCGTGCCACCTATGGCACCCGTGCCAAAGGTTTGCCATCACTGTTCTATTCTCTTGTTTTTCTTTCAAAAACGTTAAGAAGTTACGTAGGTACCTAAGCTTTTGTTAAAGTTAGTGCATCTGGTCTATTAAAAAATGAATCGTTTACCTATTTTTGTCTTAAGTTGAACGTTATCAGAGAAATCAATAGCATTTGTTTTTTTCTAAAGAATTCAGTTAATCTCTTTTTCTGCTTTGAAAAGTATATATTGATATGGAGAGAATCAGAATGGATTTACCTGTATGAGAAATCAAGAGATACGATCTAGAATAAAACTGGTTCACCCATCTCTAATTCCTCCTTTCTGTCCCATTTTGCTCCTAAGTGCTATGAAACTCTTGTCTGAATTTACTTAATACAAACTAGGGGAAAGGCAACTTGATGCTCTTCATTTTTTAAAATGACATTCTAATGAGCAGCTTCCAGTAATCCAGGAAAATTGTACTACAAAAACATCTGAAGGTTTCATATCTTAACCCCAATATGACTATTTTTCTCATGATGTTCATTAAACTTTGTCATCTTTTTTTAAAGTCACACTCCATTTTAACCATTTTAATCAAACCATGTGTTTGAATTGGCTTAGTGTAGAGGAGGGGAAAAATAACTTCGTTGTTTTTCCAAAAATTGCATTCAATGTAAGGTGACTTTAGTCCATTAGAGTGAGCCTGCAAGACTACCAGCAACTGCTTTAGTCCTATATTTATTTATTCTTCTTAACAAAAAAATAATAATCATTGCTCTCTTTTCAGAAATAGCATGAGGGACTCTTGACTTCCATCTGTCTTTTTCCCCCTTGGGTGGTTATGTGGGAACTGCAAGATAAATGGTTCAGCTGAGCCTATTAGCAGCATCTGACATGCCCTGAATATAAACCTAATAGTAAAATCTGGATCTGTCTTCAGAAAACTGTTTGGAGAGCAAAACATTTAAGACCCTCAGATGCCTGCTGTGATATTTTTAACAATTAGATATCACACTAATTTGAAACAAGTATTTTGATGTGATAGTGCATTAAATTTGCACAAGTGGTCCAGGGCAATTAACTCTAGATGGAACATGGCTTTTTTTGTGAAAATTAATACATCCAGCAGTTTAGAGAGATATTTTATGGTTCCCAAAGTGTGATCATGATACATATTTATATTTGAACAATTATACATCATTATGGAGATGAAAAGTTTATTATAATAGTATTGGAAAATTGTAACTCCATAATAGCATTAGAATAATTCTTGCAATTCCAGCATTAAAGCAAACCTTTTTCTGGTCACAAACTATTTTCAAACAGACATTGGTTTCAATTTCCTATTGTAGTTTCTGTGGGGAAAAATGGGATTCATAATTCTAAGTTACCTCTTCTTGACAGTAAACTATCAGTAGATTTTTGCTTCCTGTAAATTTCCATCTTTTCTGATCTTTCTTCTCCAACATTGCTTATTTCATTATTTACTGACATGACAGAGAAGGAAATAACATTTTAATAATGGATATATAATTCTAGGAAATTAAGGCAAGCTGCATGCTGTCAAGAAAATAATTTCAATAAAACAGATTTTTTAAAGCAAGTTTAAGTAATTTAAAAAAAAATGTTTTGTGTTTCTGAGGCTTAAGGTCATAATTAACATTAAGCCATTTTGTTTATTATTGGCTTAATGTGATCCCTGAATCCTCTTTTTATGGTTTAGTAGACCTTGCAGTTCATTCAGTAAACCATGCTACGTGTGAACCAAGCTAATAACAGTTGAAATGGAGTACAGTATGTTTGCTTTAAAAATTGTGTGTATTTTTTCTCAAGATGCAGTTTGTCTAAACATTTATGCAGTGAGCCCATATTCCATTTAAGTAATGAGCCCACTTTTAAGATACAGTATATATTCCAAAGCAAAAGCAACTGTAGTTGAACTCCAGGATTTTCCAGTTCACTGCAATTTCTTTGATTGCTGCTATCGCATTTTGGTAAAAAAAAAAAAAATTCCCATCAACCCTACTTCTCCCTGCCCTTCCCATTATTATTTTCTTTGTTGGAAAAAATGGAACTTTTCAAAAAATATTTTTTTGCTTTTGCAATTACCAGTAATAACAAAAAGAAATTTCCTTTGATCCAAATTGTAAATAAAATGCAATTAAAATGTCAAGAGAATCCAGAAGAAGAGATATGAAGACAGTGGGAGAACAAAGGAGATTATTTAGTATGGTAACTTCCCATACACTGAAAACAAAGAAGTTATAATTTTAGGTTCAGCCAGAAAAATATTGAAAATGGATACAGAATAAAAGGATGTTATGCAATAACTCACAAATGTACAGAATTCTGATATGCATCAAACAAGATTGTAGCTATGACTTTAGATGGTTTTAGAAGAGAATTATTCTTGTACATCTGGATTATTTATTTTTTAAAGCACAAAGTCGACCTGATCATACTAGATTAAGCAGATGTGCTTTGTGATCCAACCCTTAAATTCCTTAAACTATTCTAATATATGCATTTGAGAAAAGAGTAGGAGTAGCAAGAGTTGTGTTTGTCTATTTCTGTTGTTCTTTCTTTTACATATAGTCAGTGTTCCCTCTAATTTTTTTGGGGGGGGGGGGGCGGAAAAGTATAGTGTCTGAGCAGCAGTCCCTTCGGGACTGGGCGGCACAGAAATAATAAATAAATAAACAAACAAACAAATAAATAAATAAAAAACCTACCCTGTTTTGCCTCAGAGAATTTCAAAATAAAATACTGTACTGTGTGTCTATAACAGTGAGCTCATAATAGGGCAACTCTACCAATATCAAAATGCCACTTAAATGGTTGAGCTAGTTTCAAACTAGATTTTGATTTTCTTTCTCTCTTCCTTACTCCCATTCTTTTTCTTTCTCTTTTCCTTCCTCTATTTTTTCTATCTGTTTCTCTCTCTTCCTCTCTTCCTCTCTCTCTCCTTCCCTCTCACTCTTTCCCTCTCAGCTTCTGGGCAGGTTTGGAAAACTCTGAGTTGATGATGATTTTTAAGTGAGCGATTGCTCACTGCTCAGCTTAGAGGGAACTATGCATATAGTATATGGCAGTAGATATCAATCTATGAAATTGTGTCTTGTTACAATGTCATGACAATAGTGATCGTTTATGTGCATAGCATAATAGAGGAGAATATTGTCCATTCTCAAGTGAGCAAACAAATGATTTCTCTGCCATCTGAATTTTCTTTTTGAAATGCTTTCAGCAGAAAGCAGACTATTTAAAAATTGAATATCAAATGGAATATTGCAGCATGCTATGAAGATTGAGCTTCCATGGGATGGAGTTCTACTGTTAATGAGCTCTCTTCTTTCAGATATTGTTGCAGGCTTTGGCAAATGAAAAGCCTTATACATTCTTAGTGTGCTGGAGCAAATTATATTTATTTGTAGATATCTGCAATACCTCTCCCCCCTAGCAATTCAACAAATTTGATCTCCATTCTATTCATTAATGTGATAAATAAGATAGATATTAATGGAAACTGAGAAAAAAAATTAAAAGATAACCTGTGTTTTTATAAATCTAAAATTATACCATGCATAATATGCTACTTAATAGGTACTGTTCTTAGAATCTTTTTACTTAATGTATTGTTTTAAGCCCATTTTTCCGTCCTTTATAATAAAAATATGCCGGTGATAGGAAAATTGTCTGGAACCAGAATGCCAGAATAGGTTAGGATGAGGTGATGAGAAAAAGTATTAATTTAGATATATTACAAAATGCTTAATTATGTAACAAATTTTGGAAAGTTAGGAAACTTCAGATTTGGAAGTGAAACTTGTTTTTAGTATGTGATACCCAAAAATAATTTTATGGCTATAGGAATAAGCATGAGAAGATCTTTGAAGTAGATCTCACCCAATTTTGGAAATTAGCCAATACACAGCTTTAAATAATAGTAAATTTAACTTGGGGTAGGGCTTTATATATTGTTGTAGAATATACTTTGTAATATTATTTTTAGTGAATCTTTATGGTCTTAAGTTAAAATAGATTTTATTGTTTAATTTTTATTAATCGCTTCATGAAAATTGATACTTACCTTAAGGAATAAATTAACCCTCTCTGACTTATTTATTTATGCATTAATTACATTTTATCCCAACCATCTCTTCTACAGTTACTGTCTGTAGGTATCTTAAAATTATAAAACAAATAGAAACATAATTAAAATATTAAAACTATGGAGGGTAAATGTATTTATTTTTAATTTGAAATTGCTCCAGCCTATGTGGAGCATAATCTTCCATGAACAAAATTAAATCACTTTCTGCCAGTCATACTATTATTTATCACATTTTATTTTATAATTCATCACTGGATTGTACTTAATACCTGCACTTCAAAGCCAGATATTAAGTTGGTGATAGTACAGATGCCTGATCCATTTTATTCCGATTGAAAAGCTGCACCCTTTGGGTGCAAGAGTCTCATCTGATTTGATCACTGATTTTCACCTAAGAGGTATAAAGAGGAAAAAGAGGCCCACTTGTTCTGACAGACACAAGCCCTATTTCAATTCTAAAAGCTAAAGGATAGGCTAAAATTAACAGAACATATAAGTTGCATATAATATATTCAAACTTCATACTTCCACCTGAAAAAGGTATCTAGCAAGAACTGGCATGAACCTTCTTTGTCTTTGACCCTGGAGATTTATAGATAGTCAGAATAGTGGAAACCTAGGTTTATAAAGGTTGGGGAGATGCTTTGGTTTATATTTGGTTCATTCTGAACCATAATACGATTGTGATTATAGTAATGCATAGTGTGCCTACAGTTTTATGGTTTGTAAATTATACATATGTATGTATGTTATGAACTTCATTATATCAACCTAATTATTACCAATTTCATTTTAATCAGTATAACGTTAACCATGGCTTTGTACAATTGACTTACCAAAATAGAAATGTCTGGAGCTTTGATTAGCTGTTTTTAATTATTCTGGCCCATTGAAGGTCCTTCTCACTCAAGCTGTTGATGAAATTTGGCAAACTGCAGATTTTACAAAAATATTTTTTCATGATTAGTAACCAGGTAATCTTCCAAGTACCAAATATTATATGAAGATAAAGATCTGTTATATCATGTTCTTAATATAATTAATAATAATTCCTCATGTTGTGGTAACCCCCAACCATAAGTCTAGCACCAATTCTCCTAACAGAGCTTTAAGCTGATTGGCAGGAAGGTCAGAGGGACACCCCCACTATAAACGCCTGCTTGCTTGTATTGTAAAAATATATTTCAAGGTGCAGAATAGAATCTTTAGTTCCTAACACCATGGGAAATTTGTTTTTTCCCGGAAAAATTTGAGAGCGGTACAAAGGCTCGGCCAGTTTCCTGCCATTCCCCCTTTAATCCCGGCCATCTTGGGCTTTTCTGGGCTGCCAGAGCAGCCTTTCAGTGGTGCTTAAGGAGGTTTGGCAGTCCAGAGCGAATGAAGCATTTTCCTTTCTCTGGGTGCTTGGAGAGGGAATAAACTTCTGCCAGCGCCCAGAAAAATGAAACACCCCCTTCGCTCTGGGCAGCACAGAGCAAATGGAGCATTTTCCTTTCTCTGGGCACTTGAAGAGGTAATAAACCACTTCGCTGTGGTGACTACCTCACACTGCCTCCCATACACCCGCGAACTTATCTCCTGGAGCGTCTGGGCACAGAAAGGCAAAAGGGGGTGCTTCCTCCCGGCTGGATCAACTCGGCTTCAGCCAAATTGAGGAGTCACCACAGTGAAGGAAAGGCGCTGGCTACAAAGCAAGTGAGTGAGAAGAGAAGAGAGGGGAGCCCTTCAGCATGGGAAAGAAGAGGAAGCAGATAGAAACATAGAAACATAGAAACATAGAAGACTGACGGCAGAAAAAGACCCCATGGTCCATCTAGTCTGCCCTTTTACTATTTCCTGTGTTTTATCTTACAATGGATATATGTTTATCCCAGGCATGTTTAAATTCGGTTACTGTGGATTTACCAACCACGTCTGCTGGAAGTTTGTTCCAAGGATCTACTACTCTTTCAGTAAAATAATACTTTCTCATGTTGCCTTTGATCTTTCCCCCAACTAACTTCAGATTGTGTCCCCTTGTTCTTGTGTTCACTTTCCTGTTAAAAACACTTCCCTCCTGAACCCTATTTAACCCTTTAACATATTTAAATGTTTCGATCATGTCCCCCCTTTTCCTTCTGTCTTCCAGACTATACAGATTGAGTTCATTAAGTCTTTCCTGATACGTTTTATACTTCAGACAGCAGCAGCAACAGTCAACTTTCGGTCAAAAGAGTGGAAGGATTCTGCCTCTCCCCATCTGAGCTTCTCTCTCTGGCACAGTGTATTGGAGGCAGCCTCATGCCAGGTGTATGGGAGGCATGTGCTCCTCCTCACCGCCTCAGAGTCCCTCTTTCTTTTTAAAACCTTAAAGTTTTGGATTTTTTGGATTTTTTGGATTCCCCTCACCTCCTTCCTTCGGCAGCGACTGTCCTCCTCCTCTTCTTCCTCCTCCTCCTCCTCCCACCCAAATTCTGAGCTTTTATTTCTTTCCTAATGGGTTTGCATGCATTATTTGCTTTTAGGTTGATTCCTATGGGGAAAAATTGCTTCTACTTACAAACTTTTCTACTTAAGAACCTGGTCATGGAACGAATTAAGTTCTTGAGTAGAGGTATCACTGTGCTGATTTCTATTTCTATTCTGTTTTAATAATAGTTGTAGGTTGTGAGATCATTGCTTGATTCAAGTAGTGAGATAAATTAACAAACACTATATAATAAACCTAATAATTGAGGAGGTTTTTGTAGTATTTTTTGTAGGATTTTTGACTTGATTTTGATTTTTGACATTTTTAGAAGCTGATGTTTCTTTAAAATGTTTTTTTACAATGCACTCAGCTTTAAGCCATGATTTACAAATCAGAGTTTCAGTTTGCCTAAAATCAACTAAGTCAAACTAAGCTAATATAATCTGAATATGATATGTTTATTCATTTATTTGACTCCAAGGCAGTTCACGCATGAAACGATTATATGTTTGGTTTAATTTGTATGTAATATGAATTCTGAAATACAGTGGATTAAATATTACTGATTAGAGTTAAATACAGCATTTAATTTGGAAAATTCTCAATAGTCTTTTTGATCAATTGATATTAGTATTTGAGCAGAAAATATGGAGTTGTGCATTATATAAATTCTAGGTCCATGATGGCAAACTTATGGCATGTTAGCCACAAGTGGCACACAGAGCCATATTGGTGGACACATGAGCTCTGGTCTGGCATGCATACGAGTGCTGGCCAGCTGATTTTCAGGCCTTCTGGGCCCACTGGAAATCGAGAAACAGACTTGAAATGGGCCATTTCTGGCCTCTGGAGGGCCTCTGGAGGGGTGAGGAAGGCCATTTTCATCCTCCTGAGCTCTAAGAAAGGCTCTAAAGCTTGGGGAGAATGAAAAATGGGCATGCCATTGCATGCCGGGAGTGGGAGAGGGTTCACACTCACATGCGTGGGGGAAGCACATGGAATTGCTCGGAAAGGGGTGGGATATAAATCCAATAAATTATCATCATTATCATCATCATCATCATCATCATCATCATCATCATCATCATCATCATCATTATCATTATCATGCCTGACCTTCCTGTACCTCCAGGGGTGGGCTACTGCCCAGACGGTGGGGGGAATGCAATGGGATAGCAAAAATGGAGCTCCACCCCAGAGCACCCAATTTGCACAGAAAGATGTTGAAAGAAAATGCAGGGCATCCTGCATAAGCCACGCCCACAGTGTGGTAGTAAAAATTTTGGTAGCCCTTCACTGCGTACCTCCCTCCCTTTGGCACACGAACCAAAAAAGGTTCACCATCACTGTTCTAGGTCATTGATTAAAAAAGAATTAATGTGATGGACAGAAGCACTCTTCTTTTTCGCTACAACAACTCTATGATCATTTCTAGAACTCCATAGGAGATCAAATACCCAGCTTCTTTAACTTAGGAAGCTAAAGAAGATAATTATTTAAATTAATTACAAGACAAATTGCTGGTTAGCCAGTTTTGGGAGGACTGTTTTCCTGAAAAGTAGGATATAAAACCTGATTTATTTTTGAGGTTTTGCCAGATCATCTTAAAGTTTCTGCAATCTCTCTAGCAGGAGATCACATTACCATGGCAATTTTAGAAACTGGAATAAAGTCTTCAGAGAGGGGCGGCATACAAATCTAAGTAATAAATAAATAAATAAATTAATTAATTACTCTATTAAAGAAAATTGTTTGTCACTCAATGTAATTGTGCCCTCTTCTACTCTAAAAACCTCTAGAGGCTGGTATAAAAGATAAAGCATTTTGCCCTGAAATTTAAATGATTCTTAACATAGAAACATAGAAGATTGATGGCAGAAAAAGACCTCATGGTCCATCTAGTCTGCCCTTATACTATTTCCTGTATTTTATCTTAGGATGGATATATGTTTATCCCAGGCATGTTTAAATTCAGTTACTGTGGATTTAACCACCACGTCTGTTGGAAGTTTGTTCCAAGGATCTACTACTCTTTCAGTAAAATAATATTTTCTCATGTTGCTTTTGATCTTTCCCCCAACTAACTTCAGATTGTGTCCCCTTGTTCTTGTGTTCACTTTCCTATTAAAAACACTTCCCTCCTGAACCTTATTTAACTCTTTAACATATTTAAATGTTTCGATCATGTCTCCCTTTTCCTTCTGTCCTCCAGACTATACAGATTGAGTTTATTAAGTCTTTCCTGATACGTTTTATTCTTAAGACCTTCCACCATTCTTGTAGCCCTTCTTTGGACCCATTCAATTTTGTAGATATCTTTTTGTAGGTGAGGTCTCCAGAACTGAACACAGTATTCCAAATGTGGTCTCACCAGTGCTCTATATAGTGGGATCACAATCTCCCTCTTCCTGCTTGTTATACCTCTAGCTATGCAGCCAAGCATCCTATTTGCTTTTCCTACCACCCGACCACACTGCTCACCTATTTTGAGACTGTCATAAACCCCTAGCCCTAAATCCTTCTCTTCTGAAATTTTTGCTAACACAGAACTGCCAATACAATACATGGGGGAATTGACATGTTCCTTCTCCCTAGGCTTATAAAATTTATGTATGGTACGCTAGTGTGTATGATTTGTTTTAATTTGTGGGTTTTTTAAAATTAATTTAAATATTGGATTTGTTGTACATTGTGTTGCTGTTGCTGTGAGCCGCCCCGAGTCTGCGGAGAGGGGCGGCATACAAATCTGATTAAACTTAAACTTAAACTTAAACTTAATATTCAGATTGAATATTGTTATTATTATTCTTACTATTATTTCACACACAGGCAAATGAAGATCTTAATTTTTGGAGGTTTTTTTTTAAAGGCAGAGATTATTACATAATTAGAGTTTATAAATTATAATTGGATCCAAATTTACCCCTCCTTTAAGCTTAAGAATTAACATCCTGTAATAATGATGGTGAATCTTTTTTTGTTCACATGCCAAAAAGGGGTGGTGGTGTCACATCAGGGGTTTTGTGTGTGTGTGTGTGCTGACAGACATGATTCAATGTGCCCCCCATGCATTCACATGTGACCCCTCTCCTGGCATGTGATGGCACACCTATTTTTCACTCTCCTCAGACTTCAGAGCCTTTCTAGGAGCCCCGGGAGGGCAAAAATGGCCTCCCCAACAGAGACCCTCCAGAGGCAGAAAATGGCCCATTTGCCGACTTCCAATTGGACTGGAAAGCCAGGCTGAATAAAATCCAATTTAAATAAATTGTGGTACCCATTGGCCCTTCCATTGCTTAACTGACAAGACATTAAGACTCAATAAATGTTGAAAGTGAAATCAGAGATAAAAAATTCATTTGTCCTCCAGTCCATCAATATTAAATAGATTCAGACTGGATCTATCTTTATTACAACGCATCTGCTCCCGTGAACTCCACGCGGAATTCAAAAGATAACTAGATCTAGGTGAAACAAACTTATACATAAATTACTATGCTGTGCGCATCAAAAATAAGACCCGCCATCCATCCCACAATATCTAATCCACTATCTCTCAACAACAAATCAACATCACACACACCACCAACCAAGACCAGGAAAGTGTGCCCTTTAGTTCCTCAATCCAATCCAATACTAATCTCAAATGCAAACTAATCAATACAAGACGTGTAATTAATAAGATGTCTGAATTACTACTACTACTAAACACTGACACTTTCAACATTATTTTTGTCTGTGAAACATGGCTAAATGCATCCCTCCCTGACTCCATCATCACAGCAAGAAACTGCCTTGTCTTCTGGTCCAACTGTGAAAACCACAGAGGAGGCGGATTAGGTATATTCTACAAAAAGACTCTAAACCTTAAAAATATCCAAGTTACAAATGATTTCACCCTTCCCAAACCCATTGTCTGTGATCCTTAAATGCCACATTTTTGTTACAGTGCCCTAGATTACAACATCACACATGCAAACAAATTAACCTCAGTGGGCATACCCCCTACCCATACCCCCTTGGAGACCTCAATCTACCTCACATTAACTGGACCCTAAATGAATGCATGATTGAACCCATCCATACAATGCTGTTGTATGGGACATGACCAACTAGTAATGAACAATACTAGACTCAACTACTGCCTCAACCTCATATTCTGCAACAGCAAAAGCGCAATTTATGGACTACAAATAAAAGAATCCTTTTCCATCAGTGACCACAGCATGAGAGACTTATAACAGTGTTATATCTATGTATACTACCAATACATACTTGACTAAAATAAAATAAAAATAAATAAATTTTAATCTATTTAGCACTGAATAGTAATATACAATATAAGTAAGTATTTACTTACAACTAGGACAACAGAAAAAAATTGCTTACAACTAGGACAACAGACAATAGTAATATATAATACAAGCATTTACTTACAACTAGGACAACAGCAAATTTCCATGTCTTGATGCATTTTTAATAAAATTTTTATAAAGGAAAAATGCAAATACAAAACTATAAGTAAAATTAAAGTCTAGTGTGGCAGGGAAAGAGTTAAGGGCATGATAGCTAGAGGTAAAATTATGCGGTGAGTGCTCCCTTCCCTGAGTGTTCTAAACACATGCTTATTTACGTTAATGATTAATCTACCATGCAATATGCTTTTGTGCTGTGTCAGTTTCCTGGAAAATGAAAAATAATAAGGGTTTAGTCTGAAAGCGTCATTAAATGTTAATCTGTCAGAACTTCTGAGTCCACTAAGGTCAGTTTGTGTAGCTGAATATAGTGACAGATGGAAGATCTTCTGTGAAATAATTCAGCTTTGCCAAAAGCTATCAGTACACAAACTCTCTGGGACTCAACACATGTTCTCCCATGAATCCTATACTAAACTATATATGTGAGCATGACAGAAAAGCTCACACAGGAGTACTAGAAAATCTTTATTGTCTCATTATGGAGCTTTTGATTATGAAAAAAACTTGCCTTTGTATAATTTGAAAGGGAAACAAACCAATGATGTTTAAAAACATAATTAGTGACACTGTTTTCCATTCCTTCTTTGGTTTTTCTTTCCACCAAGTAAAATCATCCATGAATTTTGAATAAGTGGAATCGATTCCTAGTGCAGCCTGTCTCATAATGAATCTTGGTACAGCCTACTGATATATTCACTTTAGAAATAGACACCTGAGGTCACTACAAGCTTGCTCAACATCATGACAGAGATGTCAGGCCAAAGCTATTTTTGTTGGAGTCTTTGACCTGCCATGCCTTTTCTATTGTGGAAAAAGGGGAGCGGGGGGGTGGGTGGGTAGCATGAAGTTGCTAGTATGTAGTTATAACAAATTCCTTTCTAGAAAGCCAAGGTCATCTTTTGTCTCTGCACCTCTGCATCTGCACTGAAGGAGATGGGTGGATTCTCTCAGCATGGCACTTGGAGATTGGAGAATGTGATGGACTTGTGGTTGTGAGGACATAGGATTGAACTTTAAACTGGGTGGTGAAACTCTGGGGACTTCAGATTTGGGTTTCACCCAGATGTGCCAACATGACTCTGAGAATAAATTGGAACCTTGAAGAATATTTTGACTCGGGCTCTGATTTACTTTTGGGTGCTATTTGGAACCCTGACAAGAGGCTTGAAGGCTTTACTTGATCATTTTCAAATTTCAGAAAATTATATGGATGGGCAATCTTTTGGTGGAAGGCAAAAAGCTATTTCTGAAGGTGTGGAGGATAGCAGGAGGTTATTAATGCTGCATGCTGCTCTAAGGCCACTGATGCTCCTTGGCCTTAAAAAATTGACGTAGGAAGTTAATAAGATGACCAGTCTAAAGATTTGGATAAAAATGGCTGAAATTCCTGGATGTTTCACAATTACACTTCTCCTTTAAATACAAAGTAAAATTGTAAAAATGCTGAATTGTCTGAGACTGGTATAAAATGGATGCAGCCAAATATACTAAAAAAACATAACTGACAAAAATAAAGGCAAAGACCTAAAGGAAACCTCACAATGCACTTAACAAAATAAAAACAAGTACTGTACTGCTCTTTTGCACTACATTTTTCACAAATGTTCTTTAACCAATATAAAATATTTTGCAATTCATATACTTTCATTTTATAAACTTATCTTAATAAACCATTAGATTAGTGAAATCCTAATCCTACTCCTAAAACTCAAATCCTATGGCATCTCAGGACCCCTCCACAGCTGGATTACAGCATTCCTGTCAAACAGACAACAAGTGGTTAAAATAGGAAGCACCATATCTACCCTTGTCTCTGTTAAAAGTGGTGTCCCCCAAGGTAGTGTACTGGGACCTACACTCTTCATTCTCTATATCAATGACATTTGCGATCTCATTACAAGCAACTGTGTTCTCTTTGCAGATGATGTAAAACTCTTCAACATCACCGATAACACAACTACTCTCCAAAAAGAACTAGACTCTGTTTCTGATTGGTCTAACACATGGCAACTCCAAATCTCAACCAACTGCACATCGGCAAAAAGAATCAGAACTCTGAACACAAACTGAATAATCAAATGATCACAGATAACCCCCCAGTTAAGGACCTCGGAGTACTAATTTCAAAAGACCTAAATGCCAAAGCCCACTGCAACAACATCGCCAAGAAGGCTCTAAGAGTTGTTAATCCTATTGTTTCTCCTATATTCAATATATCTTCTCTTCTATCCCTTTATCTTTCTTCTATTCTCTCATTGATTTATTTTATCCTATACTCTCTCTTCTATTCCTTCTCTTATTTTATTTCCTTGAAGGTGTCCTCTACTACCCTCACTGTGTATTATTGTGTATTGGACAAAATTAAATAAATAAATAAAAATTAAAAAAATAAATTCCAAATTGTTAATCCGTAGGTACACTGCAAACTTCTCATCCGAAAAATCAAGAGTGACAGATGGCAAAGTTAAACTTTCTGGAAGGGAGAAAGATTTCCAACCTTATTATTTTTATAAATAACTCAAGGCAGTGAACATATCACATCCAAGAGATCGTCCTCTTCCTATTTTTTCCACAACAAGAACCCTGTGAGTTGAGTTGGGCTGAGTGAATAAGTGACTGACTTTCATGTATCTGGCGCGACTTGAATTCACAGTCTCTGGCTTTCTAGCATAGTGCCTTAACTACTACACCCAAACTGGCTAAACTAATAAACACAATAAAGGTAGAAATATATTTAATAGAATTAAAGAGAGAACTTTAGAAATCATAAGCATAGCAATAGCAAGAACGGAGAGAAAAGAGTAGAGCTGAAAATTATAAACAACCACACAAACATTCATCATGTTGTGAGGAGTCTTCTTCCCTGGCATTTTGTCACAGACTATAAAAACTAACAAAACAAAACATGCATACTATCATTATTTCAAATGCCAACACACAACTATCAACAATATATTGCTACACGTTTCTCCTTCCAATGTTGTATAATAAAGAAATAATGCTGTGAGAGATCGAGTTTATCCCCCAAACAGATGTAGACACCACTTTTAAACTGCAATTATCCCACAATGTAAGCTTCTTAGGAGTAAATAGGTCAAAGTTATATTTGAAATGTCCAGTGTTTTCCATATGCCTTACAGTATTAAGTGTATTATGAAAACCGGTTCCTCACCAGCGGGGATCCCAATTCATGCTGGGATATGAGACAACTTAGTTACTATCTGATGATTACAAGAGTAGGTGAATTTGAAAGTTCCCCTTTCCAGACTGTAATTGATGGTAGAATGTATCCCCAGTGCTTGAATCTGAAAGGGTGTAGTTAATTCCACCTTTAAAAGTAATTGTAAATACAGTTACAACTTTGGGAAAATCTTTGCTAAAGAAATACCTTGAATAGTTTGTAAACTCATTAAAATATTGTGATGGAGATATACTAGCATGAAAAGATTTCATAAAATCAAAATCAGCTATGAATTATTTCTATTTTATCACAAGAATGTCTTTATCATCTTTCTAGGTTTTCTTTCATTTGTACCAAAAAAGATAAGTGCAAACTAAATAGTTTCCTGGAAATTGTTGTACCAAGATAAATAAGGCATAGCATAATATGAACCCCCAATGTATATATTTATCTAGATAGGTGTGAGGAAGAAGTTTAATGATTGTACATTTTTAATCATTTAAACTGGGTGAAGTTTTATATTCAAAAAGTTGCAGAGTAAGAAGAATTAGGGTTTTTTTTAAAGCACCATTCTTTCCTTTAGATTTTGGTTGGATAAACCTAAATAACTAGACTCATGCTGTATTTTCTTCTAAGTAAAACACAAAGACCTTTACTACCAATAATTCAATAGTCTTGTACTACCCAAATACTAATTTAAAGGATTAGTGGGCAAAATTCTTGAGAATAATTAGACACCCTCATGGCATTTGCTGCTATGTGTGGCTCTACATCCTTTATATATATGTAGATAGATAAGAGAGAAAGAGAAAGAGAGACAGAGACAGAGAGACAGAATTAGTCTTACAATTTGCAGATAATTGGTTTCCTTTGCTATTACAGTGGAACCCCGACATAAGAGCTGCTCTACTTAAGAGCAACTCGAGATAAGAGCTGGGAGGGGAGAGATATTTTTGTTCTACTTACAAGCCCAAATTCGAGATACAAGCGCCAAGGAGCTGTCTCCTGAAGCCAAACGCTAACTTCCGCGTTCGGCTTCAGGAGACAGCTGCGAAGCGGCGCGCGTGTTTTAAAAGGTTGCAGCCGGCCTGGGGGGCTCGGGGGGGGTGCTTGCAGCTTTCTTTCTTGCTCTTTTTCTTTCTCTCTTTTACCTTCCCTTCCTCTATTTCTTCTTTTCTTTCTCCTTCCCACCTTCTTCCCTCCCTCCCTCCCTTCACTCATTCCTCTCTTACTCTCCCCTTTCATAAGTTTCCTTGCTTCCTTCCTCTGTTCCTGTCCCTTCCCCCTTTCTTTCTTTCTTTCTTTCTTGCTCTTTTTCTTTCTCTCTTTTACCTTCCCTTCCTCTATTTCTTCTTTTCTTTCTCCTTCCCACCTTCTTCCCTCCCTCCCTTCACTCATTCCTCTCTTACTCTCCCCTTTCATAAGTTTCCTTGCTTCCTTCCTCTGTTCCTGTCCCTTCCCCCTTTCTTTCTTTCTTTCTTTCTTTCTTTCTTGCTCTTTTTCTTTCTCTCTTTTACCTTCCATTCCTCTATTTCTTCTTTTCTTTCTCCTTCCCAACTTCTTCCCTCCCTCCCTTCACTCATTCCTCTCTTACTCTCCCCTTTCATAAGTTTCCTTGCTTCCTTCCTCTGTTCCTGTCCCTTCCCTCTTTCCTTCCTTCCTTCCCACCCTCCGTCCATTCATTCACCCATTCCTCTCTTGATCGCTTAAAGCCGGTCCCTGGTGCAAAAAGGGTTGGGGACCTCTGTCCTACAGGATTGGGTGGCAGAGAAGTTGAACATATGTAAATTTAAAAGTTTAAGAAAGTTTACAAGTTAAGTGAAAGAAACTTCATTATTCATTTATATGTACATGTACATTTCTTCATTAAAAACATGTCTTTCTGCATAATTTAGACTAACTTTGTGAGTTTTTTGAGGGCTGGAACCAATTAAAATTATTTACATTAATTCCTATGGGGAAAAGTCGTTCGAGATAAGAGCTGCTCGACTTAAGAGCCCAGGTCCGGAACGAATTAAACTCGTATCTCGAGGTACCACTGTAATACATATTCCAGCAAGTTCCTTAAACCGCCTTACCTTGATTTTCACATGCGAGTCTTTGTTTACATCAAGTAACACTCAACAACTCATGATTTAAATTGACATATCCATGTCATTTTCTTGCTAGTAATACAGAAGTGATTTACCATTGCTGTCTTATTTGAAAAAACAAACAAACTTTCCCATCTAACCTGGTATTTTTGGAAATCTCCTGCATCTAACTTGACTCATGAGCCATTGACTCATGAGCCAAGTCAACATTGGCTAAGTGCTGCCACCTGCTGTAATGCACATTCCACACACATTCTTTTTGTATAGTGAGGGTTGAGTATGTGAGGATGCAACAGAATGTTTTATTTTTATTTATTTATTTATTTATTTATTCAAGCTTATCCAAGATTGCAGTAAAAGTATAAACATGTATACATGAGATGGTTATGAGTACATGGGAACATTAGGACAGGGACAGAAGGCACATTGGTGTGCTTATCCACCCCCTTAGAGACCTCTTAGGAATGGGGTAAAGTCAACAGTAGAAAGTCTAAAGTTAGGTTTGGGGGATTTGTAGGATGTTGTTTGTGTCTTCTTAGATTTCACACACTGACAATACAATTTGGCAATGTGCTCTCATGGCTTCCTCAATCTATTTTTCTTTGAAATTCAATTGCTCTGGAATGACCTTAAATAGAAAATATTCATGGATAAACACATTCTTGGGGGTGTGTGGGAGAACATGGTCTGTAAGAATTTTTCTTTATAAGCATTAAGTTCTGATTAAGATACATATCTGACCTATTTGAGCAACTTTTAATATTTCCCTGTTGTTGGATACTTAGATAGTGGTAGGAAGTTAGTGGGCTTCCTTGTGCCGTTTGTTAACCACTGTTAACACAGATTGCTGGGCTGGTTGGTCCAGCAGAGCGCTGCTTATGTTCTTATGTTTTATGGCTACCATCCAAATTATTTTTTCATCTCCTAAAAGAAAAATACATTATAATTTCAGAATGTAATCTCTTTTGCTAGGCATTCAGCTGTTTATCCTCACCAATTTATTGAAATTTACTGGCATGATCTAGTTTTATTCATTTTGAAATTAACCTTATATTGTGCCTTCTACTGCTGTGAATGACATGGATGTTCATGCAAATGATCTATTTATAAATATTTCTGGCTTTCATTCAGGCTGCATCTTGCTGCCAAGAGAAGGGCTTATGGCTAAGATCAAAGAATGCTCATGAAGGATTTTAGTTTATAATCCTTAGAAGAAAATATAGTCAAGAGGACTCTTGATTATACTATGACAATATACTCTATATGGACAATACTGTGGATGCCCATACTATTGGCCATCCAAGAAAGCCATATGGATATGCCTTTATAGTTATTAAAGGTAAAGCACAATTCAAGGGAGTCTTTACCTTTTACCTTTCATGTTGTAGTCCTGATGCTAGGAACTTCTTTCAAGAATCAAATTCCTTCAAGGGTCACCACTGCTCCTGCATTTTCTTTGTTGCTTCAGCTGGCCCAGCTTCATGGTAGCCATGATGGCTGCCTCTTCTCCTTGTCATGGATAAGAAGGAAAAGAGCCCTGGGTTAAGCAGGAGAGATACGACTCTCCACGACCTACAGGGCACCACTCTTCACCACTCCTCAAGAGTGGCTTTAGCTCCTTTTGGAACCCTCCAATGGGGAGATTTCAGTACAGGAGCGTGGAGACCCGCTTCTCTCACCCGATCTCATCCGATCTGTGAAGCCCTGCACAGAGACTGGTTACTTGAGGGACTGCCTGTCTCACATAATATTTGCTCAGCTGGTTCAACATAACAAGATTGGCATGCTTCAAGTTCCATCAATTAAATAATCTTATATATTAGGACCCTGTCTTCTCTGTCTTCTAGAATGTCTTAATTATTTAAGTGGCTTTCATCCCACTGCTATTCCAAAGAGCCTTAAAGTCTGGTTCTAAATCCAGGTCTTTTTAAGGATGACTGATGTGTTTTTCTTCTTTCTTGTTCTCCTCTGGATTTTTTTTCTTTGCTTTCATTATTCTATTATGTGCTGGAGGGTTTCTATGTGTTTTTGAATTGATTACTTATTTAAAATCTTTTTAGCAATCATATAATTTCTAGAGTCATTGGGAGTTAAACAACCTGTTAATACATTTGTATTAATCTAATCCAAATTATAATAAACGGATTAGCATCTTCTGCATATCCTGCCAAAACAGTCAAATCATGATTTCTAATTTTCCTTTTCAAATATTTCCAATATTTGTCTTAAAATATCAGATGTGTCATTCACTGACAGGTGACCTCCCTATCAACCTCCCAAGATGCTCCGTGAGCCCAGCACCTTGCTGCATGCCTATCTCTGTCACTTTTGCAAAGTTTATTTATTTATTGGGAAATATTATATATCTTTCAAACTTAAATACATAACTTGATAATGAATTTAAATGACTATATGTAGGTATAATTTAATGTTATTAAGCATAGTCCCAAAGTTTTACACTTTCTGGGATTTAATCCAATGTCTTTTCTCTTTGGGAAATAACTTAATTTACCACTGGAATCTATATGAGTGTGGCACTCCTACTTCAATATTATTTAGGAGTTATATTAATGTCCTTCCAGAAAACTATGATCTTCAGGCAGCCAGAAGAATGATCTTTACATTTTAAGTCTACTCATTTCAAAATAAGGCTTCACTGCTGCAACAGATAAGAATATCCTAGAATTTCAAATGAGTATCAATTTAAATTAAAGGACAGATTAATTAATGATATTGGTTGGGGATAGGAGCTAAAAACAAAGGCTGGGGAAATATGGAGTTATAGGACAAGAGAAAGCAGACATGTGTACACAAGCAGCTCAATTTCATGAATTTGTATGGGAGCTGAAAGGGGGAAATTCATTCCTGAAAACAAATCAACAAGTGCTGTAGAACAATAAGCAATGTTATTTTATCACTGGCAGTCTATTACCACAGCATAATATGCAGTGTGAGAATACTGTGGGGCTGCACTTTAATCTCCAGCTTTTTCCTGGCGAGCAACTCAGACTTCCTATTTATAAATATCCAAGGGGCCACAGATTCCAACTCATCTATGAGATAAAGTCAGTGTGACAGAAGATGAAAAACATGGAATGGGGAAAAGAAAGAAAGCTAACAGTACATTTTACCTGAAAGCTTTTTTGCATTCTACTTTTTGCTGCGTTCATTCTCAGAACATCTATTTGGTTAATGACAACTATGTTCCCACAGCATATTGAACTCTCAATAGAACATTGCAAATATAAAACAAGACATAGAAGGTAGGAAATGGTAATTTTTAATTCAAACTAATCTAAATAACATTATTTGGAATTTCATCTTTTCTTGGTGATTCATATCAGGTAAAAAAGGAAAATAAGTATTGGTTAATGTAGGGTTAATTCTCTATTTTGGTTTCCTGCAGTGACATAAAAACTTAGAGTAGCCAAGCAGAACAAGGCTAGTTTAGGACATTTCTACAGATTTAGTTTTTATTCATACTTGTGGTTTTATTTCCCTTTTTCAAAATAGGGAAGACAGAGAAAGAGAGAGGGAAGGAAGGAAGGAAGGAAGGAAGGAAGGAAGGAAGGAGACAGCTACCAGCCTCCTCAAGAAGATTGAGATATTTGGGAAGGGTCGCTGATCCCAGCCTTTTATGCATTTTGTGCAACAGACTGGGACAGCCATGAGTATGATATATTATATTATTATTGTGCCTTCAAATTGGATGACTGCCAGGACAAATTCCTGCAGTTTTCTTGGCAAAATTTCAAGAAATGGTTTGTTTTTGTCTATTTCCTAAAGCTGAGAGAATGACTGACCCATGGTTTGTGCCTAAGGCCGGACTAGATCTCATGGTCTTATGCCCTACATGGCATTGGACCAGAGTACCTCCGGAACTGCCTGCTACCGCATGAATTCCAGCGACCAATAAGGTCCCACAGAGTTGGCCTTCTCTGGGTCCCGTCGACTAAACAATGTTGTTTGGCGGGGCCCAGGGGAAGAGCCTTCTCTATAGTGGCCCCGGCCCTCTGGAACCAACTCCCCCCGGAGATTAGAACTGGACAACCTCTTTACAACCCAATTATCAGCAATATGCAACAAGCACAGCACAATAATAATGGGGGACTTTAACTACCCTGACATTAACTGGAAAACAAACTCAGCACCAAGTGGAAAGTCTGACAGATTTCTTACCAGCCTTGCCGATAACTTTCTACCTCAAAAAGTGGAAACAGCAACCAGAGGGACTGCAATACTAGACCTAATTTTAACAAACAGGGAAGAAATGATTGAGGGAATAGAAGGAGAAGGGACTCTAGGTGAGAGTAATCATACCATCCTAAAATTCGACCTTGCGCAATCACTAACTACAACACCCAACTCAACTACAGTCCCAGACTTCAGAAAAGCAGACTTTAACAAGCTCAGAGCCAATCTGAAGAATAAACCCTGGAAGGAACTTCTAAAGTGTAAATCCACACAGGATGCCTGGGAAGCCCTAAAAAACACTATCATTGAGGCCCAAAACAATTCAATCCCCACAAAAATACTATAGGGTTCCTGCTTGGGCAGGGGGTTGAACTCCATGGCCTTCATGATCCCTTTCAACTCTAACAATAAATAAATAAATAAATAGATGATAGATAGATAGATAGATAGATAGATAGATAGATAGATGATAGATAGATAGATAGATAGATAGATAGATAGATAGACAGACAGACAGACAGACAGACAGACAGATAAACTGCCCCCACCCTCTTTGCCTTTTGTAAACTACTCAAGACCCACCTATATCGCCAGGCATGGGGGAGTTGAGACACCTTCCCCCAGGATTTTTTATATTTTATGTTTGGTATGTATGTGTTGTTTGGTTTTAAATATGATAGGGTTTTATATGCTTTTTTAAATATTAGATTTTTTTCACTGTAATATTGTTTTTATTATTGTTGTGAGCTGCCCCAAGTCTTCGGAGAGGGGCGGCATACAAATTTAATAAATTATTATTATTATTACTATGGTTCCTGCCTGGTGCATTAACTACTTCTCTAAACTGGCTCTCTTATGAGTATGAATGCAGCCAAGATTTATGAATTTCTCTGCTTCATTGCAAGTCTGTTTAAACCTTGGAAATAGACAAGATGCTTCTTTTTAGGATCAAATAGTTGATCTCTCATCCATCCAAATTGATCTCCATGAACAGATCTAGTTGTGATTTCAAGCAGCAAATTCATGAGACTGTAATTTCATTGTAATTTGCTGAGAGCTGGCATGAATTCATTAGTGTATAAATTAACAGCTGATAAATAAATTGAAGCCAATGCGTTCTTTCCTGTCTATACTAAGCTAAAAATTAATTTGCATTTTGAGAGATGTTTTTATTTACAGATAAATAAATAAACTATAATAAATTAACTTATATACTAACTAAAAATACATCTTATTTTTATTCTCAATCATTTTTAAACTTTCTAAGGAAAGACTTCCACACAATTAGGCATAATTACTATGCCTTGAAAGACAGTAATTAATATATAGTATATTATATGGGAATACATATATTCTCCAGAAAATATTTCTTTCATTGTTTGTTACATTTAAAAGTTTTCAAAATGTCTTACAATGGACATTCCTACGTATAATGATCCAAAACAGGCAAGCAAACCTCTTGATATTCTCCTTCCATGGATGACATGATCATTCTCTCACAAATCCCAGTAGGTTTAGAACAGCATTACCCACTCCTGTTTCCTACTATGACAACCAATTTTTAGAGATTAATTATGACAAAAGGAAAATAATGGCATTCACTAAAAGGCCAAGGATGTTAAATTGGACATTAAGTGAGCACGGGTTAGAACAAGTAAGCTGCTTTAAATATCTTGAAATAATCTTCCATGTGTTAGGTAAGGCATGTCCATAGAGATTATGTGACACAAAATACAAAATTTGCTTCAGCTATACAAGCCATTTACTGTTCTTAGGCTGCCTAGTTTATTCGTATTGCAGTAAATTTCCTTTCAGACAGTGAAGGGCTATATAATTTTTTACTACCACATTGCGGCCGTGGCTTATTTTGTGGGTGTGGCTTGTCAGCCATGTGACCAGGTGGGAGTGGCTTGATGATCATGTGATCGGGGGTGGCTTAAAGATCATGTGACCGGCTTAAATGTGGCCAACTTGATGTCACTCACATCAAGGGTTTGGGCTAGGGTGCCTGGCCTCTCCTTGCCTCAAAGTGATACAATTTCTCTATCTATTTACTATTACTGAACATCCAAAATATACTATTTAATTCTATATATGTCATATGTGTACATACATATTACACACAGACACACAAAAAATACATGATCTACTATATAAACTCTATGTGTATTTATACACATACACACACACATGCACAGCTTTTTAAAAATTATACACATTTAACCTCATTTACTGTGATAGGAAAAACATACCCAAAGCCCAGAAGAGAAAAAAAGCAAAAAAATACTGCATACCTGACCAAATTTTTTCTATCGGTTCTGTGTACCTGACCATACATGTAGGAGCCCATCACTGCTTTCAGAAAAGGCTCATGTGTTCACAAGGTGTATGTTTATTTTAAGTTCTCAAGAATTGAATATATCTAATACAGTTCCTAAAACATATTTTCCAAGTGCCTGAGGGTGCGTCTAGTGCAGTTTGTTGCATGAAAGCAGCACTGTTTATAGCTGAAGATAGCACTGTTATGTATTAACAGTTGTACAGTGTTTCACTCAGGTCCAATGCTTGAGCAGGAGAATGCTCAAATGCTATTGGGTGATGCATGCTACCTATAAAAGGGCCAGTTGTCAGACTGCAAGTTGCTAGTTATACAGAGACGTTGCCTAGTAAAGAAGTTCCTTGTGTCTGTCGCCTGTCATTATTCCCACTAGAGAACAAAGACGATCGGAATTGAGGCATTTCAACCAGACTTGTCTACCTTCCACCCTCCAATGCTGTTTAATCTGGCTAGAGAGAAATGGTAGTCGCATATTTATTTATTTATTTATTGGATTTGTATGCTGCCCCTCTCCGGAGACTCGGGGTGGCTAACAGCAACAATAAAGCAGTGTACAATAGTACTCTGATGTTAGAAATAATTAAAAGCCCATTAATATAAAAAACCAAACATACATACATACATACCATGCATAGAATTGTAAAGGCCTAGGGGGAAGAGGGTCTCAATACCCCCATGCCTGGCGGCAGAGGTGGGTTTTAAGCAGCTTACAAAAGGCAAGGAGGGTGGGGGCACGTACTTGTCCACCTGTCTGGGAAGAGTTTGATCTGGTGACACCTGATGAAGTGGACAAGGCCATTGGAGCTGTGAGTTCTGCCACCTGTTTACTGGATCCGTGTCCCTCCTGGTTGGTTTTGGCCAGCAGGGAGGTGACATGGAGCTGGGTCTAGGAGATTACCAACGCTTCCTTGGGGAGGGGAGTTTTTCCAACACTCTATAAAGAGGCGCTCGTGCGCCTCCTCCTCAAGAAGCCTTCCCTGGACCCAGCTGTACTTAATAACTATCGTCCAGTCTCCAACCTTCCCTTTATGGGGAAGGTTGTTGAGAAGGTGGTGGCACTCCAGCTCCAACGGTCCTTGGAAGAAGCCGATTATCTAGGTCCCCAGCAGTTGGGTTTCAGGCCCGGTTACAGCACGGAAACTGCTTTGGTCGCATTGATGGATGATCTCTGGCGGGCCCGGGACAGGGGTTTATCCTCTGTCCTGGTGCTCCTTGACCTCTCAGCGGCTTTCGATACCATCAACCATGGTATTCTTCTGCACCGGCTGGAGGGGTTGGGGGTGGGAGGCACTGTTCTTCAGTGGTTCTCCTCCTACCTCTCCGGTCGGTCGCAGTCGGTGTTAGTGGGGGGTCAGAGGTCGACTCCGAGGTCTCTCCCTTGTGGGGTGCCTCAGGGGTCAGTCCTCTCCCCCCTGCTATTTAATATCTACATGAAACCGCTGGGTGAGATCATCCAAGGGCATGGGGTGAGGTATCATCAGTACACTGATGATACCCAGCTTTACATCTCCACCCCATGTCCAGTCAACGAAGCAGTGGAAGTGATGTGCCGGTGTCTGGAGGCTGTTGGGGCCTGGATGGGTGTCAACAGACTCAAACTCAACCCGGATAAGACGGAGTGGCTGTTGGTTTTGCCTCCCAAGGACAATCCCATCTGTCCGTCCATTATCCTGGGGAGGAATTATTGACCCCCTCGGAGAGGGTCCGCAACTTGGGCGTCCTCCTTGATCCACAGCTCACATTAGAGAACCATCTTTCAGCTGTAGCGAGGGGGGCGTTTGCCCAGGTTCGCCTGGTGCACCAGTTGCGGCCCTATCTGGACCGGGACTCACTGCTCACAGTCACTCATGCCCTCATCACCTGGAGGTTAGACTACTGTAATGCTCTCTACATGGGGCTACCTTTGAAAAGTGTTCGGAAACTTCAGATCGTGCAGAATGCAGCTGCGAGAGCAGTCATGGGCTTACCTAGGTATGCCCATGTTTCACCATCACTCCGCAGTCTGCATTGGCTGCCGATCAATTTCCGGTCACAATTCAAAGTGTTGGTTATGACCTTTAAAGCCCTTCATGGCACTGGACCAGAATATCTCCGAGACCGCCTTCTGCCGCACGAATCCCAGCGATCGATTAGGTCCCACAGAGTGGGCCTTCTCCGGGTCCCGTCAACTAAACAATGTCGGTTGGCAGGCCCCAGGGGAAGAGCCTTCTCTGTGGCGGCCCCGGCCCTCTGGAACCAACTCCCCCTGGAGATTAGAACTGCCCCTACCCTCCTTGCCTTTCGTAAGCTCCTTAAGACCCACCTTTGCCGTCAGGCATGGGGGAACTGAAACACCTCCCCCGGGCATGTTCAATTTATATATGGTATGTTTGTGTGTGTGTTTGTTAGTAAATGGGGTTCTTTTTAAATCTCTTTAAATATTTTAAATCTATTTGGATTTGTCATGATTTGCTGTATCTTGTTGTGAGCCGCCCTGAGTCTGCGGAGAGGGGCGGCATACAAATCTAAATAATAAATAAATAAATAAATAATCTTTGGGGAGAGTTGGTTCCAGAGGGCCGGGGCCGCCACAGAGAAGGCTCTTCCCCTGGGTCCCGCCAAACGACATTCTTTAGTTGACAGGACCCGGAGAAGACCCACTCTGTGGGACCTAACTGGTTGCTAGGATTCGTGCAGCAGAGGGCGGTCCCTGAGATAATCTGGTCCGGTGCCATGAAGGGCTTTATAGGTCATTACCAACACTTTGAATTGTGATCGAAAACTGATCGGAAACCAATGCAGATTGCAGAGTGTTGGTGTAACATGGGCATATTTGGGAAAGCCCATGATTGCTCTCACAGCTGCATTCTGCACGATCTGAAGTTTCCGAACATTT